>NC_133659.1:58969555-59337055 GCF_037893015.1 Macrotis lagotis
AGAATATCAATATGACAGCTAACATATAGGAAATCCAAGGATAGTTGTATATAGGAAAAACTGGAGTGAGGACAGGCTGCAGGCTCTAACAATAGCCCTTAAGAGAGGCTGTAGAGATTTAGATAAGGGTGGGAGCTAGGTGAGTAGGCAGTACTTGCAAATTCATGGGAAATGAGAATGGGAGACTGTGTTGCAGAAAGTTGAATATGACTCTGATCTTTTGTCTAATATGTAAATCTTGATGTCCAATTATAGCCTATGAAAATGAAGAGGGGAGCTAAACAGAGAGGTAGAGAGATAGAGATAGAGACAGAGAGTGGAGACTTTAACCGTGGCAGGTTAGATTCTGTAGTATCTTGTAACTGAATTTTGAACTTTTGCTTCTATTGCTCCATTCTTTCTCCTTCTTTTGCTCTCTGCTACCATCACCTGGTCGATTGAAGGATTGGTTTGCCTATACTTCTGTGATGTAAACTTCAGCCAGCATCAACAAAACCTAACTAAAATAACCTAGTGTCCATTTGCAAATATCAATAAGATATAAGCAGGAGGGTAAGAATAATAGAGGGTTGAAAAGAAATCTCCAGGAATAGAACCTGCCTGCCAATAGCTGGTAGACTATTGAATCTGGATAATAGCTCAGAAGAAGCTAATAAGGTAGCCTAATTTAATAGATAAACATTTAGACTTGAAAACAAAACCTAAATTCATGGGGGCTGCTATAGGTGGCACATGGATAGAGCACTGAGCCTGGAGTCAGGAGTACCTGAGTTCAAATCCAGTCTCAGACACTGAATAGTTATTTAGCTGGGAGGAAGGAAGAGAGTTAATGTTAAAGCTTGGGTTTTTTTGCATATGGGGAGAAATGAAATAAAATATAAAAACAAATTAATAAATGGATGAATAAAGAAACAAATAAAGGAAAAAAAGAAAAAAGAACCCACAGAACACCTCCAGAAAGAGACTCCAGAATTCCAAGGAATATTGTTGCTAAATTCTAAATTTCTCAACTAAAAAGAGAAAATACTGCAAACAGCCAAAAAGAAACAATTTAAGTACCAAGGAAGCCTATCAGCTTCAACATCAAAGAATAGGATATGGTATTCTGAAGGGCAAAGGACCTTGGATTACAACCAAGATTTAACTACCCTGAAAAATTCAGTATATTCTTTCAGGGGAAAAGATGCATTTTCAATGAAATAGAGGACTTCCAAAAATTTCCTCATAAAAAAAGACCAGAATTGAACAGAACAATTGATTTTTCAAAAAAAATCTCACAAGCTGCAGAAAAAGGTAAATGGAAGAAAACCATTAGTCAAGGGCATTAAATTGTATACATTTATACAGGGGAAGATAATAACTCCTACTCTTGAAAATTATATTTCTCTTAGGATAGTTAAAAAAAACTTAAGAGAAGGTATGGGCATAGGATGATCATAAAAGTGTTTAATCATTAGCCAATACCATAGTTAATAAGGGTTGAATGTAATCACAGGGATTGTACTTAGAGGGGATGAGTGTAAATAAATCATGAAGAGATGTGGATTATGAGGGTTGTGCTTTCTATTGGAACAGAGAGAGGGAGAGTACTTAGAGGGTCTGTTCATAACTAAATCATGAAGTCATCCTACTTTACTAGATATTTCAATTAACAAGGATTGTGGTGCAAGAGAGATGGAGAGAAAGAATGTACTTGGAAGGGCTGGATATAAATACATAGATCATGAGGTGACTTGTCTTATTACATACTTTAATTAACAAGGGATGTAGTATAACAAGGGTTACAGTTGAAGTATTATTAAGGACCAAGGAAGAGAGTGTACCCAATACTGTGGTTGACTAGGATTGCAGTGATCTGGTTGGAGTACTATAGGGACAGAGGGAAAGAGTGTGCCTGATACTTTAAGGAAGAATGGAGTGTTATGGTTGGAGTGCTATAGGGACAGAGAGAGGGGGAGAGAGAGAGAGAGGGAGAGGGGGGAGGGAGGGAGGGAGAGAGAGAGAGAGAGAGAGAGAGAGGAGAGAGAAAGAGAGAGAGAGAGAGAGAGAGAGAAAGAGAGAGAGAGAAAGAGAGAGAGAGAATACTTTGATACTTCGGTTGGGAGGGTTATAGTGTTGTAGTCAGAGCACTATAGGGATGGAGGGAGAGAGTGTACTCAGAGGGCATGAATAGAACAAGAAGAGCTTTTGATTTGCTTGATGTTTTGGATATCATTAGAAGAACTGGGCTGGGAGGAGTATATAAATGGTTTCATGAAATGATTTTGCTTTGCATGATGTTTTGGCTCATAAGGATTAGGTAACTATGGAGGGTACTTACAAAAAAGATGTGGTTGAAAGTGACTATAATTTAATGTTATTTGTGATTCTTGAAGAGTAAATTTCTCTAATAGGAAAGAAGAGGGAAATATACTTAGTGACTGAGGCAATTTTGCTTATCAGTCAGTCAATCAACCCTTGACAATGGTACTTCTATCAGAAAAAAATAAAATGAGTTTATTTTGACAGAGAGGTTGTAGGTACAAGACAGGATTAAAACAATAAAAACATAAAAAGAATAATTAAACCAGAAGGCCTGGCATTAGAGGATTAAATGACACCACATAAAAAGGCACAAAGACTTATTATATAGAGGGAAAGAAGGGAGAGTGTAAAAACACTGAGAAAATTCTACTCTCAATAGTTTGGCACCAAAAAAGGGAATAACCTACATTCCCAACTGGGTTTTAAAAATCTATACTACACTGCAGGGAAGTAGAAGGGGAAGGGGAAAGATAGGAGAAGAAGGGATTGATAAAAGGGAAGGAGAAAATAAAAGTACAAGTAAAACTAAAGTTAAAATTAAAAAGAAAAGTTAAAGGGGAAAGGGAGAAAATCATTGATGAGGAGGGATAAAGGGAAAAGGAAAGACAAAAGTATAAATGGGGAGAGATAGCATGGAGGAAAATACAGTTAGTAATCTTAACTGAAAATGTGAATGGGATGAACTCTAACATAAAATGGAAGATAGCAGAATGAATTAAAAACCAGTGTCCTATAATATGTTGTTTGCAAGAAACATCTTTGAAGCAGAGAGGTTCACAGGGTAAAGATAAAAGGCTGGAAAAAATATATTATGCTTCAGCAAAGGTTTAAAAAATCAGGGGTATTAATCCTGACCTCAGGCAAAGTGAAAGCAAAAATATATCTCGTTAAAAGGGATAAGGAAGAAAACTACATCTTCATTGCACCATAGGCAATGAAATAATATCATTATTAAACATATATGCACAAAGTGGTATTTTTAGAGAAGTTTAACTGAATTACAGGGTGACATAGACAGCAAGACTATGAAGAGGGGACCTCAACCTCCCTCTCTCAGAATTAGATAAAACTAACCACAAAATAAACAAGAAAGAAGTTAAGGAGGTGAATAACCACAAAATAAACAAGAAAGAAGTTAAGGAAGTGAACAGAATCTTAGAAAATGGATATATTAGATCTTTGGAGAAAATTTAATGGGGATAGAAAGGAATATATTTTTTCTCTGCAGTACATGGCACCTATACCAAAAACTGACCATGTACTAGGGCATAAAAACCTTACAATTAAATACAGGAAGGCAGAAATATTAAAAGCATGCTTCTCCAATCATAATGCATATAATAAAGATCCATGGAAATACAAGCCAAAATTAATTGGAAATTAACTAGCCCAATTTTAAAGAATGAGTGAATCAAACAATAAATCATAGAAATAATAAACAATTTCACTCAAAACAATGACAACAATCGTACCAAAGTTTATAGAATGTAGTCAAAGCAGTTTTTAGGGGGGAAATGCTTATAAAGTAGAGAAATAGAAGAGCAAAGAAAAGTTGGGAAAAGAACAAATTTAAAATCCCCAATTAAATACAAGATTAAAAATTCTGAATATCAAAGGAGAAATTAGTAAAATTGAAAGCAAGAAAACCATTGATTTAATAAATAAAGCTAAGAGTTGGTTTTATGGAAAAAATAAAATAGTTAAACTTTTAGTTAATCTGATTTTAAAGAAAGAAGAAAACCAAATTACTAGTATCAAAAATGAAAAGGGTGAACTCACCACCAATGAAGATGAAAGTAAAGTGATAATTCAGAGCTATTTTGACAATTGTATGCCAATAAATTTGATAACCTGAGTGAAATAAATACTTACAAAAATATAAACTACTCAGATTAACAGGAGGAAACACTTATAACACTATTCCAGAAAAGAAATTGATAAAACTATCAATAAACGACGTAAGAAAAAATCACCAGGTCCAGATGGATTTACAAGAGAATTCTACCAAATGTTTAAGGAACAATTCCAATTCTATGTAAATCATTCTTTAAAAAAATAGGAGTTATGCCAAATTCCTTTTATAACACCAATGTGGTAATGATACCTAAGCCAGGAAAAACCAAAACAGACAGAACATTATAGATCAATTTCCCTAATCAACATTGATATGAAAATCTTAAATAAAATTTGAGCAAACTTATTACTAGATAATACACCATGTTCAGGTAAAATTTATACCAGGCAGGCAGGTGTAGTTCAATAGAAAAACAATCAAGTCGGTTGTGCCCGGCCTCGGCGCCTGAGCTCCGTCTGCCAAAGCCGGTCGGAGTGGCCTCGGGAGGGTCTGAGCCGTGCCTAGGCCGTCGGGACTGAGGCGGAGCCGGGGCAGGCTGCGGCAGGAAGCGGCCGCCAAGAGCAGACGTGAAGGGCTGGCAGAGGAATCAGCAGCATGTCTTCAAAAAGCCCTAAACCATCTTAAAGAAATCTGGGAAATAATTGGAATTCCAGAGGACCAGAAGCTCCAGAGGACGGAGCTTGTCAAAGAAGCACATAAAGGCTCTATTGGACATGATGATTGCAGAAGAAGAGAGTCTAAAGCAGAGGCTCTTAAAAAGTATCAGCTTTTGTCGAAAAGAGCTTGATGCCCTGTGCGGGGAATTAAGCCTGGAAGCCTTTGAAGAGAAAGAGAGCACCATCTTACAGCTAGAAAAGGGTTTGCGCACTCAGGCTGAAGTCATGCTCAGGAATAAGGAGGAGAGAATGCAAGAATTGAAGCTGCTTCAAGAACAAGACCAAGACTTTTGTGAGATTCTTTGTATGACGCCCTATAGCATTGATGCTCCTTGTGTCCCCAGCTTGGAGCAGCTGGACCAGTTCAGGCAGCACCTGAAGGCTCTGGCTGAAACGAAGGCAAGCAGACAGGAGGAACTGATCAGCACACAGAGGCAAATCATACTCTGCATGGAAGAACTGGACCACACCCCCGACCCCAGCTTTGAGAGAGATGTGGTGTGTGAAGAGGAAGATGCATTCTGCCCGTCACTGGAGAACATAGCTGTGCTCCAAACGCTACTCCGACAGCTGGAAATGCTGGAAATGCAGAAAGGTCAGAATGAAGCCCGTGTGAGGGCCTGCGATCTGGAATCAGAGAACTCTGGGACCAGTTCCAGATACCCCCTGAGGAGAGAGAAGCGCTGGCCATGTTCATGACCGTGTCAAAGGCTAATATAAGGAAAGCGCTGCAATCAGAAGTGGATCGATTGGACGAGCTAAAGAGGCAGAACATGAAAAAAGTGGTTGAAGCAATCGGCGTGGAACTGGCTCTCTATTGGGAAAAGTGCTTCTATAGTGCTTCTATAGCCAGGAAAAGCCTTTACTCCCTATTTTGATGGTTGGTATGGGGCACATAATTTTGTAGATAAGTATGAGAAACTTGGGTGCTCAGTATTTTTACAGTATTTTTAAAAATACCCTTTAAAAAGCATTAATCTTTTTTTAATTGCTACTTTTTGAAACTGCCTCTTCCATCTCCCTCTTCCAAAGAGTCATCCCATATGACAACTTTTTTTACAAAAGAGGAAAAGAAAAAAATCTACAAAATTGTTCAATGCATTCTTTTGGGGGGGGTTGCAAGGCAAATGGAGTTAAGTGACTTGCCCAAGGCCACCCAGCTAGGTAATTGTTAAGTGTCTGAGGCCAGATTTGAACTCAGGTGCTCCTAACTCCAGGGCCAGTGCTCTATCCATTGTGCCACCCAGCCACCCCTGTTCAATGCATTCTAAAAAAATAATCTGACTCTATGCAGGGTTCCATACCTGTAAGACCAGTCCACCACCACTGCTACAGAAGAATGCAGAGAGGTGACAAAAGTATTTTAAAAAATGTTTTGTTGGGGCATTGGAGTCAGGAGGACCCAAATTGAAATCCAGCCTCAGACATTTATTGGCTGTGGCCTTGGACATAACACTTGACCTTGATTGCCTCCAAAAAAATTTCAGATTAATCAAAAATAAGTTTTTATTTGATGCAATTTTGGGGGTTTTTTGCAGTCTTTCCTTGTCAGAGAGCTAACCTCCATAACAAATAACATTTTTGAAAGGGTTTCAAAAATATTCTTAAAGACAAAAATAGATACAATTAGAGTTTAAGGTTTTCTTTTCTTTTTTCTAAATTTAAGGCAGTGGGGTTAGGTGACTTGCCCAAGGCCCCACAGCTAGGTAATTGTTAAGTGTCTGAGGCCAGCTTTGAACTCAGGTACTCCTGACTCCAGGGCAGATGCTCTATCCACTGTGCCACCTAGCTGCCCCTACAATTAGAGTTTAAGACACAAATAAATATGACATAAGTAAGGCATATCCTGCTCTTAGTTTAGTAGGGAAGATGTAACATATTTACAATTAATAAATATATACATTTGTGTGTGTTATGGTACAGAGTGCTTTGTGAGGTCTGAGATGTGATAATACTACTATACAATATTATGTCTCTATTAGAGAGATCAAGAAAGATTTTCTTTAAAAAAGTGACAATTAATTGGACTTTTTTTCACTATTACAGTGAGTTTCTGGGAAATTCTAAGCACAGGGAATGAGGCAGGATAGACACACAGGGAATGAGCTAGGATACTAGTCCACTTTGTCTGGAACATAAAGTAGAAAGATGAGACTGGAATAGAGTGGTTGGTACCACATTGTAGAGAGCCTTTAAACACAGACCAAAGAGAACAAGCTCCTAAGAGGATGACAGGAGAGAGTTAAAGTGAAGGGTTTGGAGCAGAGTATTGATGGAATAACCAAATCTGGGTTGAAGAAGTTTGAAATGTTAGCAGTGTGAAGACTTGGCCATCTATTTCTCATCCATCTTTGCAGTCACTTTAAGCAGCCACTTTTCCTTATATCCTACCTTCCATCATCTCTGCCTCTGCATATGTGTCTTCATCCTCTTTCCTGTAAAGCTCGGAGCAGGTTCCACCTCTTCCCTAACATCTTCACTGGCTTTTTGAAATAGCTTCATGGTTATTTCTTTGTTTATACTTCCCTTTTTCCCATCCCCAGAATAACTTCAAAAACAAGCAACTTGTTCCCAGAGTTCACACAGGACATTGGCACAGTTTGAGGGTTGGCAGAAGGGTGGAAAATCAGGCAGGTCCTGAGTTATTTCATTCATTTCGGGGAGCTTCATGAACTAGAAAATTTTCCTTCTCCCCCCTTGCAATATTTTAGCCACTTAGTCAGAATTGCCTGGATTATCATCCAGTTTATGTCTGAAGAAGGACTTGTGAATCCAGGTCTTGTTGCCTCTGAATCTCTATGCCTCTTATAGTAGGAGGTCATGTTTTTTGCACATAGTAGGTTCTTGACAAACATTTGTTGAATTGTTGAACCTGCTTGGAAGCTGTTGTAGTTCAGATATTTTAAGTGAGGATTTGTACTAAGGAGATAGCAAGAGTGATGAATAGCGAGAAGAGATGACAGAGATGTGACAGGGTGCTCTCCAATAGGTTTTGCTAATTAGATAGGTGAGAACCTGTTAACCCTAATTCCAACATGAGATGGGGCAAATGGTGGTATCATTAATAGAAAAGATGGACCCAAAGAAAGGAGCAGGTTTTGGAGGAGAAAGTAAGTTAAAGCTGAAGGTATACATGTCCTCTAAGCCACTGAAGAGAAGATAGAGCTGAAAATAGGGAGTTAAGGTATGGAAGAGATTCCTGAAACTATCCATGTGAAGGGCAAGACCATAAAGGAAGGTACTTCCCTTCAGAGATTGAGAAGCTGGCAGCAGAGAATGAATATTTAGAGAAGGGAAAAGAAGAACCATGAAAACAATTTAAAATGTCTGGTACAGTGAGTTTCTGGGAAATTCTAAGCATAGGGAAGCTGAAAAGAGAGACAATTCCAAAAGATTTGGTAAGCACTGAGATGTCAAGGAAGATAAGACCTTCATAAGAGGAGAGGTGGGAAGTGTACCCTGAGTGAGTAGATAAGGAAAGGCATAGAAGGCTCTTTTAGGGTTTGGGAGGCCTTGGTGCATTTGTAGTGCAATACCAAAGAAATAGTGAAGGAGTGATTAAAGATGAATGAGAGACAAGGAATGATAAGAGCAAGATCTTAAAGAAAGATGTAGGAGTCATTGGCATCAAGGCTAAAGTTGGAAGGATTACCCATAACAAGGAGCAAAGCTATTGTCCTTGAAATGGAGGAAAGATGATGCAAAAATGCTGTTGAAGATTGTCAGATGTTCTGAATCTCCTTGGTGAAATGACCAGGTCATCATCTGCAAAGGAAAGGGGTGTGATTAGAGGTATGAAATGAGCATAGTTTCTGAGGAATGAAAAAGGAAATTGCCCACATTTTCTAGTTTTTAAAAATATTTTGTATTGATTATTTTTCCTTTTTTTACATTAATACATAGTTATTAAATAAAACATTTCCATAACAGTACGATAAGAAAGATGATTGTGTATGTATCTTCAGATCTACCAACAATTCGCTATTTCTTTCAAACATGAACACAATTATGTAAATTTTTCTATCTTCTCCCCTATCCTAGAAATTGGCAAATATGTATGTATGCATATAAAATTCTTTTTCTGCAGTTAGAATCTTTCTTCATATGTTCTTTATAGTTAATTTGGGTTTATATAAGTAATTAAAATAACTTAGTCAAAGTTATTCTTAAAACAATATTGCTCTTACTATAAAAAAAGAAAAAGAAAAACAATCAAATCATTGATAAGGAACAGAAATAATATAATTATTTCAAGAGATGCTGAAAAAACTTTTGACAAAATACAACACACATTCCTATTAAAAAACACTAGAGAATGTAGGAATAAATGGTGTTTTCCTTAAAATAAAAAGCTGTATATATCTCAAACCAGCAACAGGCATTATATATAATGAGGATAAACTAGGAGCATTTTTAATAGATTTGGGGTGAAACAAGGATGCCCATTAATACCACTACTATTCAATATAGTATTAGAAATATTAGGTTTAGCAACAAGAGAAATAAAAGAAATTGAAGGAATTATAACTGACAATGAAGAAGCAAAACATTCACTCTTTGCAGATGATATGATGGTATACTTAGAGAAGCCTGGAAAATTAACTAAAAAACTACTTGAAGCAATTGACAACTTCAGCAAAGTAGAAGGCTATAAAATAAACTCACATACAACATCAACATTTCTATATATGAACAATAAAGTCCCAGGGTAAGAAAGATTCCATTTCACATAACTGTAAACAATATCAAATACTTGGGAATCTGAATCCTAAGACAAACCCAGAAACTATATGAACACAATGACAAAATATTTTTCATAAAAATAAAGTCAGATCTAAATAATTGGAAAAACACCAATTGCTCATGATTAGTCTGAGTTAATATAATAAAAAAGGCAATTCTAATCAAATTAAATTGCATATTCAGTGTCATACAAATCAAACTAGCAAAAAGCTATTTTTAGGAGCTAGAAAAATAGTAAAAAAATTCATCTGAAGCAAAAAAAGATCAAGACTATCAAGAGAATTGATGAAAAAATGCAAAGGCAAGTGATCTAGCTATATAAGATCTAAAACTATTTTATAAAGTGCCAGTCATCAAAACTGCCTGGTACTGGTTAAAAATAGAGTAATGGAACAGTGGGTTAGGTTATGTACAAGAGAAACAATAGCAAAAATAATAGAAATGTACTGTTTGATTAATCCAAATACATAAATTTCTGGGATGTGAACTCACTATTTGACAAACACTGCTGAAAAAACTTGAAAATAATATGGTAATAACTAGTCATAGACCCACATCTTATACCTTATACAAAAATAAGGTCAAAACAGGTACAGGATTTAGACATAAAGGGAAATACCAAAGACGAATTAAGAGATCAAGAAATGATCTGTCAGACTGTTGGAAAGAGGAGAAATTTATTACTAAACAAGAAATACAAAACATTATAAATTACAAAATGGATGATTTTCACTATATTAAATTAAAAGGCTTTCCACTAATAAAATCAATGCAAGCAAGATTATAAGGAAAACAGAAAACTGGGAAACAATTTTCACAGTTAATGGTTCTGATAAAGATCTCATTTAGAATGAAATAAGAATACAAGTCATTCCTGGAAACCAAGATGGTGGCATGAAGGCAGGAATTCCTGGAAACTCCTTCTTCCCAAAACTCCAAAAGCTGTTGAATTATTACTTTAACCCAAAATTTACAGGGGCAGAACCCACTAAAAATACTGAATGATATGATTTCCCAGTCCAAGACATCTTAGAAGTTCCACAGGAAAAGTCTGTTTCACCAGGACCGGGAGATGGAAAGAGCTGCAGTGCAGGTGCAGCATGGTCATACTGTAGTAAACCAGCTCAAGCAGTCCAGGAACAGCCTATGGGGCACCTGGGACCCTGGGGGTGCCTTATTCCAGAGAGGGCAGTTCTCAGACCTCCTGACCCAGGGATCACCAGGGATAGCTTGAAGGGGTGGTAGAGAACTCAGTTGCACCAGAGTGAGTTTAGAACATAGCACTGGCCTCAGAGCAGGCCTGCAGTGAGAATCTACAGTAGGAATCAGGTAAGCCACCCAGCACTTCCAGAGCTCCCAGCCCACAGACAGTAAGGAGGACCAGGGAGACTACAGAGGTCTTTCCTGCCCTCTGGGGCAGGATTCTGCTGTTTGCCTACACTCAGATCCAGCTTGCATTTGGGCCCCCATACTACCGTAACTGAGCAGGGATCCTCCTCACAGCTCCAGGGCAGAGGGGAGAGTGTCTATGATCATCCACATACCAGAGCACAGGCAAGAGAGTAGTCAGAGACTCTCATAAGACCTTGGAGGAATTAAAGTCCCTCTGGGGTATCCCAAAAACCCTCAAAGCCTTGGAAGTGCATTCAATTAGTCATAGGCTGAGGAAATGAGCAAACAGAAAAAATAGAATATGACCATAGAAAATTACTTTGGTCCCATGGAGGATCAAAATACACACTCAGAAGATGATAAAGTCGAAGCTTCTATATCTAAAACCTCCAAGAGAAATAGAAAAGAAGCTCATGCTATGGATGAGCTCAAAAAAGACTTTGAAAAACAATTAAGGGAAAACTGGAAGAAGAAATGAGAGCGATGCAGATAAATCATGGAAAACCAATTCAGCAGCTTGGTGAAAGAAATACAGAAAAAATGAAGAAAATAACTTGTTAAAAACAGTTTAGGCCAAATGGAAAAAACAACCCAGAAGGCAAATGAGAAGAATGCCTTTAAAAGGCAGAATTGGCCAGCTGGAAAAGGAGCCAAAAAAAGCTCTCTGAAGAAAATAACACCTTCAAATGTAGAATGGAACTAAAGGAAGCTAAGGACTTTGTGAGAAATCAAGAAACAATAAAGCAATACCAAAGGAACCAAAAATTAGAAGAAAATGTGAAATATCTCACTGGAAAAACAACTGACCTCAAAAATAGATCCAGGGGAGATAATTTAAAAATTATTGGGCTACCTGAAAGTCACAAGAAAAAGAACCTAGACTTCATTTTTCAAGAAATACAAGTCATTCCCTAATTGAAAAATGGTCAAAGGATATAAGCAGTAAGTTTTCAAATGAAGAAAGTAAACCTATAAATAGTCATATAAAAACATGTTTCAAATCATAATTGATCATAGAAATATGCATTAAAGCAACTATGAGGTACCACTTGACACCTATCAGATTGGCTAAGGTAACAAAAAAGGAAAATAATCAATGTTGGAGAGAATGTGGGAAAATTGGAATATTAATGCACTTTTGGTGGATTTGTGTACTGATCCAACCATACTGGAGAGCAATCTGAAACTATGCCTAAAAAGCAATAAAACTGAACATACCCTTTGACACAACAATACCAATACTATCCCTATATCCAAATGAAATCATAAAAAAATGGTAGAGGTTCAACATGTTCAAAAATATTGGCAGGAGTTCTTTTTTGTAGTATCAAAGAATTGGAAATTGAGAGAATTTCCATCAACTGGGGAATGGCTGAATAAGTAATGATACATGAAGATTATGGAGTACTATTTCTCTATAAGAAATCATGAGAGGCATGGAAAGAATTACATGAACCGATGCTAAGTGAAAGGAGAAGAATCAAGAGAACATTGTAGGGGTGGCTAGGTGGCTCAGTGGATAGAGCACTGGCCCTGGAGTCAGGAGTACCTGAGTTCAAATCTGACCTCAGACACTTAATAATTACCTAGCCATGTGGCCTTGGGCAAGCCACTTAACCCGATTGCCTTGCAAAAACTTAAAAAAAAAAGAGCACATTGTGCTCATTAACAAGACTGTGAGATGATCAACTTTACAGGATGCAGCTCCTCTCAGCAGTTCAGAGATCAAAGACTACCTTGAGAAGCCTGCTAAGGTTTGTCCTTCATTCTAAAAAAAGATCATGACCTCAGGGAGGTGATGCCATGACAAGTACCTAAACTGGATTTGAGTGAGGGGCTGTGCTAAATCACAGCCTCACTTTCTCCCCCAGAGTTAATTGAGTACAATGGTCAAATATAAATCAGGATGACTGGAGGTAGCCCTGCATGGAAGGGAAGCAAACAGGTCACACATCTAGTAAGTATCAAATGTCTGAGGCCAGATTTGACCTCCCGTCCCCCTGACTCCAATGATGTCACTAATATTCTAGGCATGCTCTTTGTCAACTTAGATTAACAATTTTCTCTTCATTTATTGAATCTAAGCATTGCCAAGTCATCTAATCCAATCTCTCACCTTCAACAACATCACTGACAGGTGTTCATTAAACTTATATTCAAACAGTTCTTTCTTGAGGAGCTATAAACCTTCTGAAGCTATTCATTCTATTTTAAGACAGTGGGCTGGATAAAGAGCTGGCCTTGGAGCTTGGAAGATCTGGTTTCACTTACATCTCTAATACTGAACATCTGTATGGACTTGTGCAAATCACTTAACTTTCCTAGATTTCATTTTATTCATTTACAAAATAAATGAAGGAATTGGTCAACCAATCAATCAGAAAACATTTATTAAATGCCCACTATGTATTAGGCACTTCACTAAGCTCTGCAAATACAGAAAGAAACAAAAATAACCCCTGCCCTCAAGCAGATTACAATCTAGTTGGGAAAAAAACAAGCAATCTATATGAAGGATAAAGAGGAAATAATTTGACAGAGGGAAGGCAATAGAAAGAGGGATTGGGAAAGACATCCTGTAGAAGATGGGAAGTTAGTTGCAATTTAAAGGAAGCTGGGGAAGCCAGTAAGTAGAGATGAGAAGGGTGAACATTCCAGGAATGAGGGACAGTCAGAGAAAATGTACCAAGACAAGAGATGAAGTACCTTGTTCCTGAACAGCAGAGAGGCCAGTATCACTGGATCACAGACTATGTTGTAAGGACTAAAGGAAGAAAGGGGCTAGGTTATGAAGGTCTTTGTACACCAGAGGGTTTGTATACAGTGCATCACTGGAGTATACTGAATGAGAGCTAACCATGTTGTGCTTGTACCTTAGGAAAATTGATTTAGTGACTGATTAGACATGGATTAGAGGGGAGAGACCTGAGACAGTAGCCTAGACATGAGATGAGTCTTCACAGTCTCTGATATATGTTCCAGTTCCAGAGTTATGATCCTATCGAGATACTGACTGTGAAATCTCAGGCAAACCATTTAACTTTTCAGTGCTCTAGGTTGCTCTCTAGGAATATTAATTTACAGAATTGGTAAAGGGAGTTTCCTCTTCCCAGCATTTCTCTATCAGTAAAATCAAAGGTCCATCACTAAACTTATCCAATTATTCACCATTATATTCCACTAATTTTTGTGACTTTCAATCAGTGGAAGGTTTCTAGAAAATAGTCCTTCTAACAGTCACTAAAAGCTATTATATCCTACCGACATTTGCTCTTTTTGAGGCTAAACAATCCCAGTTCCGGGTCACTAAACATTCTAGTCACCCTCATCTGTACATATAATTTATCAATAAAATGACAAGATTAAGGAGAAATATTTGGAATACTATCTTATAACTTTAGTAGGGGGGAATTAAGTAGCTCAGTGGATAGAGCACCAACTGAATGTCAAGAAGAATTTTCTCCAAGTTCAAATTTGGCCTCAGATACTTCTCAGCCATGTGAGCCTGGGTAAGTTACTTAACCCAATTTGCCTCAGTTCCCCCATTGGTAAAATGAATTATAAAAAGAAATAGCAAACCACTCAAGTATCTCTGTCAAGAAAACTCCAAATGGGGTAATGAAGACTTAGATACAATTGAAATAACTGAATAACAACTTTATCCTGCATATCTTTTGATAAGATTCCATGGATTGCAACTCTGGATTTTGCCAATTCAAATTTACATGAATAGATTGTTTTAATTGGACCTCAAGTTAAGAAGACCCAAGTTCATTGTGAATGTAACTTCAGACACTCGGTATATGTATGTAGGAACTTGGGCAAGTAACTCAATCTCTGCCTTGGGTTTGATGAAAATAGCACCATTCCCCTAGGGTTACAATGGAGATCAAATCCATAAATGCTTATTCCATTGCCCTCCCTCTTTCCTTCATTAAATAGCAGTAGATTATGGATGAAGAATTTACTAACAACGGAATAAGGTTCTGAAAAAAGAAGATAAAGTTTGGGGGAAATTTTTTAGAAGAGAAATAATTTTGGGAAGAGTGTGATTCTTTTAAGTATGGATACAGCCTGGACCTGTGATTTCATTGTTATAAGGAATCCCAGGGAAATAAATTTCCTCTGCCAATGAGAGATGCCCCAAGCACAGAGAAGTTATAACCTGTCCAAGGTCATGAATAAGGACATATTAGATTCGGCATTTGAATCCAAGGACAGCTTGGATACATACACCGTGACATACTTCTTCTCAGTAGTTTGATAGCCATCTTCAAATATTTGGAGGACTATAATGTGAAAGAAGGTTCCGATTTGTTCAGCTTGGCCCTGAGAGCATAACTAGAAGATCTAGTAAAAACTGCAAAGAGGTCAGCTTAGACTTGATGCAAAGAAACAAAGAAGCAAAGAGAGAGAGAGGGAGGGAGGGAAAAAGGAGGGAGGAAGGAAGAGGGGAGGGAAGAAGGGAGGAAGGGAGGAAGGGAGGAAGGGAGGAAGGAAGGAAGGAAGGAAGGAAGGAAGGAAGGAAGGAAGGAAGGAAGGAAGGAAGGAAGGAAGGAAGGAAGGAAGGAAGGAAGGAAGGAAGGAAGGAAGGAAGGAAGGAAAGGAGGGAGAGAAAAAGGACCAGTTATGAACAATGCTATCCACATTCAGAGGAAAATATTTTGGAGTCTGAATGCAGAGCAAAGCATACTGTATTCACTTTTTTAAAACTTCCTGTTTTTCCTTTCTTTCCCCTTAGTTCTAATTCCTCTTTCACAACATGACTTATATGTAAATATATTAAAAACAAACATACATATACAACTATTACAACTGTTCCATGGGAAGTGCAGAGGGAAGGGAGGATGGCAGAAAATATGGAACTCATAAATTTTCAAATGGATGAATGTGAAACACTATCATTGCAAGTAGTGTAAAAATAAAATAAAATTCCAATAAGAAGAAAAAAGAAGATTCATCTTCATGAGTTCAAATCCAGCCTCAGATGCTTAATAATTTTGACCCTGGGCAAGTCACTTAACCCTCTTTGCCTCAATTCCTCATCTGTAAAATGAGCTGAAGAAGATGGCCAGTATCTTTGCCTCATAACTACAGTGCTTTCCTTCTCTATCATCTCATTTCATAGAAATTGCATAATTTGTCCAAATCAAAACATTTGTGGCCTCTCCTCCACAAAGCCTTAGCCAAATTCCAGGTGATGATCTCTCATGGCACTTTCTGTTTATTATATTACACTCTCTGTTATATTTATTTGTCTTTATGTCATATCAGTCAACAAGCATTTATTAAGCTCCTACTGTATAATAGACACTGGGGATTCAAGAACAAAAATGAAACTGTCCCTGACTTCAAGAAACTTACATTCTATCATATGATAAAATATTCATATATATATATATAATATATGCATATATATAAACAAAAATATGTTCAAAATAAATACAAAATATGAAACCAGGGGGCCCTGCAAGAGGATTTTATGTAACTTTTTTGTCTATGAAGCTACAGTTATCTACCATTTTCTGTAAACTTCAACAACAGCAATTCTTACCTGAACTCTCTGAGCAACTCCGATGTCCCACCAGGCAATGACTTGCCTCCTGGTTTCCTGCCAAAGATATCCCGGCTTTTTC
The DNA here is from genome assembly GCF_037893015.1 of Macrotis lagotis. Taxonomy (NCBI): domain Eukaryota; kingdom Metazoa; phylum Chordata; class Mammalia; order Peramelemorphia; family Peramelidae; genus Macrotis; species Macrotis lagotis. Next base: position 58,986,142 of record NC_133659.1, read on the forward strand.
CATTGGCAATTCTTAGCGATGTCCTCTCAGGTAGACTTTCAGGGAAGATACCTCTGATCTAAGTGGGAAGGCACAAGGTAGAAGTTAAAATGCATCTGTTATGCACCTAATATATCCCAGACACTGCAAAACAGTAAAGACACAAAGATACAAAAATTGTGCTTGCTCTAAAAGAACTCAAGTAAAAAGGAAAAGGTCAATGAAGGCATCCCTTTTGTTAATACTAGATGTGCCAAGCATATAGAACTATTTGGGGCTGTAGCTTCACTTCAAAGAGCTTCTGCTATTTGTTTTATTCATTCACATGCTCTTGTGGGACAGAAGAGGAATATAGCAAAAGACAGTCTCATTAACCCTCTTTTCATTCATGGTGCCAACCTGCCTCAAACTCTGATGTTTTCCTAGAGGACCTTCCATCTTCTAAGAGACTACTCCTTCCAGATCTGAAAACAAAGAAAACAGCTAATTTCCACTAATTTATTATTCTGAAACACTTGCTGACCTTAATCATGGCACCCAAAGTAATGATTAACTTCACCTCTTCAGGTCAGGGTTTTGCCTCTCAGCAGAAACCCCAACTGACTGCAATCTTCTTCAGTCAGCTTATGGAACAAGAAAAGAACCCAATGCTGTTTGTAATAAATCTGTCATGAGAAAATGGTATAATGCTGAATGGCAAATTTGTGTCTGTAGCAGAAATGATTGAATCATGCTTTAATGATTTCTAGATGCTTGTTAAAAACATAAACAAAAATAAATAATTTCCTTTTCGGGGGCAGCTAGGTGGCGCAGTGGATAGAGCACTGAGCCTGGAGTCAGGAGTACCTGAGTTCAAATGCAGCCTCAGACACTTTAATAATTGCCTAGCTGTATGACCTTGGGAAAGCCACTTAACCCCATTGCCTTGTAAAAAAAAATAGTAATTATTATAATAATAATTCCCTTTTCAGGGTACTTTAATGCTCCTCATTAGAACCCTCTGGGATAGATAGCATAATTATAATTTTTCTCATTTTACAGTTAAGGAAACAGAGATTCTGGGAGGTCTTAAATATTTGCTTGTCTATACAGCCAGTCAGTATAAGACATGAGATTTGAGGTCAGGCCTTCTGATTAACTTCTTTATGAAACCCACTAGCTTTCTTTTGGTTTCCTAAGTTGGGCTTTTGTCCTGGCTAAAGGAATTCATTGATCATCTCTTTGACAATTATAGTATTCAAGGTATTTTTAATGAATTGAAATTTTAGTTTATCAGCTTCTTTTGAGTTTATCTAGGGTGAAATAACCTGATCATCCCTGATTGAGATGATGGAAAAGTGTTCTTGAAAATTCAGAGCTAAGGACTGGACCTGTGTTTGGTAAGTAGAACAAGGCGCAGACCTACTGTGGTTCTCAGTCTGAGTTGACACAAGTGAGCAAAGGAAAAACTGACATGGCAAATTTCTATATGAATAATCCACTTATTAAAGCCAGAAGAAGGAGAGGAGGAGTTTTTATAGTTTAAGTATCATAGTCATAAGACATTGGTAGGTCAATCAAGGAGAGAACAGTGGAGGTAGAACATCCTCAGGTGACAAACATCCAGAACCACTTTCCTTTGTTGTATAAAGTTCTTGGTGTTCTTGGACACACCATTGCTCCAGATTACTTGGGTTACCTCTATTTCCTAAAAATATAAGAAGAATTCAGGTTAAATATTATTGTATGTCTACATCATTGCATTATTGCAAAAGAAATCTCTTATACCACAATCAATATTATTTGATCCAGTATGCAAATTCTTAGATGAAAGGAGTTTGGGAACTGAAAGGGACAAAAGCTCACCAAACATCAATGTATTTCTTTTTCTGTGGAACTGAAGACCAAGAAGGAAAGTGTTTCATTTTTTATTGCTCTTGCCCTGCAAATTACTTTCTATTTCCTTTGCACATGTTTTTCTTTTATTTAACTGAATAGCTATTGCTTTTCTCTAGTGGATTGCAATCTCTTTGAGGACGGGGGTTACTTCTTTTTGGTCTCATATGAGATGAAATAATTTTTATAAAGTAGCTCCCACAATGTCTTACACATAACCTGTCCTTAAAAACGCTTATTAGATTGAACTGCAGAAATTATGGGGATGGAATTTGCTTCTCCTTTTCTTCTTTTGCTAGAGAAATTAAAAGTCCAGAAGAGATTAGGACATAGAAGGAACCAAAGAGGGGAAGGCAAAGATAATTACATAGATATGTCTTAGCACTTTTAATAAATTGAATTAGTTTAAGATCACCACTCCCAATTAATAGCACTGAACCTCAAATTTATAGAATAAAATCTTTAAACACTTGAACTTTTAAATGCTGATTTTAAAAATTAATTCATGAAGCTAGAAGAATGTGTATTTCTGTTGGTTATTCTCATAACATTCTTTAAAAAAATCTCATCCAATATAACTAGTAAATGACAATGTGACCTGGGGCCAGGAACTTCACCTTTGATTCCACAGGGAGAAAGAGTTCCTTTGCAGAGAGCTGTAACTTCTTTATCTATTTCCTTTAGGTGCTTGCATTTTGTGATTATTCTTCGCTTTTCCCATTAATATAATTTCATACTATCAACTACAACCATTAACCATTTTTTACCACTGTGTGAAGAGGCAGATGTGGATTCCATAGTGTGCAAAGTACTGAACCTGGAGTCAGAAAAGCCTGAGTTCAAATTCAACCTAAGTAACTTACTAGCTATGTGATCCTGGGCAAGTCATTTTACTGTCATCTGCCTTGTTTTCCTCAACTGTAAAAGTGAGAATCATCATGGCAATACCTTCCAGAGATACTGTCAGGATCAAATGAAATCATAAAGTCTGTCACCTAGGAGATACTATTAGTGACATTGTAGCTATCATCATCATCATCATTATTATATATTATTGATATATATCTGTAGAATTTATGAGATCACAGGTATTATATGAAAATATATTGAATCAGGGGATCATACAGTAAGGACTGAAGATGGTGATTTAGGTTCTTGACCAATTCTACAGGTATACTAGCCGTAGTAATTGCCTGTAGCCTCTGAGTCTATTTTCAGTTCACAAAAGTCAGTGTAGAAGTGGGACAATTAAAGTAATGATCCATTAATCCATGACTGAGGTAGAAGGAAGACATAATTCCAAGATATTCTCAGAGAATTTTAGAGCTGAAAAGGATTTTGAACATCTTCTAGTCCCAAGTTCTAATTTTATAGATGGAGAAACTGAGACTTGGTCACTAACAGAATTTCCTAACTAGAGGGAGAGTCTTGACCACAAGATCAGTTTGTATCCCTTCCTATAATAATCTTTAAGGCACTAACATTCTGCTAGGAAAATACAATATGTAAAAAGTCTCACGGGATTTATGCTTTACCCAGAAATGCTGAACATTTTAAAAAGTAATTTGGATATAAGAACAGGCAGCATACTCTTCTATGTCACAGACACAAACTTTCAAACTGATGTAGAACCATTATTCTTCTTGGAGTTCAGTCATCTACTAAGTTTGAATCCATCTAATTGTTTTATTTCCTGACCTAGAATTTTTTCTATAGGAATAATATAAGATACTTTCTACATCCTCCCCACTCTCCCCTTTGTCTACCAGTTTAGGAACTTAAAAAGGAAAAATGAAGAAATGAATTTAATTCATTCATTCAACAAATATTTTGTGTGTCTATTTTATACCCAGTATGCAGAGTTCCATCCTGCTTCCATCATACTGAAAGGTAACATATCCCCTTGGGCCTTATATACTCCACAAAAATCCTTCTCTTATGCCTTGACAAAATATCAATGTGACACTTAAGTCTCACAGACCATGCTGTTTCCACCAACCTGGAATGACTTTTGAGTATGATTCCATCAATATATGGAGAAGTTCATCCTCAGTTTATACAAGACTTCCCAAATTTCTCCAAAAATAGTCTTTTTTGTTATTTCTTAACCATATAACAGTCTTTCATTATATCCATATACCATAATTTGGCAAGCCATTTCCCCTATTGATGCATACCCCAGTTCTTTGCTAAAATAAGTGTTGCTATAAATATATTTGTACATATAAGTCCTTTACCACTTTCTCTGACTTATCTGGGTTCCAAGTCTAGTAATGTTATTGTTGAGTCTGAAAAATACATAGTTCAATGATTTGGAGGGCATAGTTTCAAAATTGCTTTCCAAAATGGCTGGACAATTAACAATTCCACCAATGTAATGGAATTAGTGTGTCCATTTTCCTAAAACCCTCCAATAATTGTCAATTTAATTTTTTTCTCTATCTTTGCCAATCTGATGGGTGAGAGGTAGAACCTCAAAGCTGCTTGAATTTACAGATAGGAAAAATTTGGGGGGGCTAAATAGAATTGTATCATGCTATTTTACTAAAATTAGTCATTTTCTTTGAATTTCTAGGATCTTACAAAACTGTGACATGACTTGACATCTATTATTAATCCATTCAGTTCTACAAAGTGTGCTGACAGAGTAAGAAGCTCATAAGGAAGCCCTCAGACCTATTATGGACATTACCTGGTACCTTTAAGCCATACTGATAGCCATAAGGTTAGTTCATAATGTCAACCCAACATCACCTCAACTTGTAAATACACAATTAAGGATGACTCACTTTAGTTACTACACTGGATCACTTACTACCACCAAAAACACAAAGCAGTATTCTGATTAATCACCTGGTTTGTGCCCAGAATCAACTGTATTATATGCAATTGAAATTGCTAGTTTATTCATTGTCTTGGTTAGCACTACCCAACACCATTTAGCACTACCCCACACTATTTAGATGTGAATCATGTGACCAGAAAAGATAGGGCAGTTAATTTCTGGAAACATTTCCAACCCCAAAACTTCAAATGAAATGGAATAAATGGAATAAAAAGACAAAAAATTCACATACTAGGTAAAAATCACATCAATTAATATGAAAGAGTTTTAAAACTTAGATTTTTCATAGAACATCACAACTCCAACTGACTGTTGGAGTGCACAATACTCAAAACAATTAAACAAGCTGGTAATTCAAACCCCAGCTGTAAGAATCCCCCATAGTAGTCTCAGACTCCTTCCATATTCTTTTTTTTCAAAGTAGTACAAAGACTGCATTGTTTTTTGACTATTATTGGTAAAGTTATGACTCTTTCTGATCACTCATTTATTTCCTAAATTTTCACAAGCATTCCTTTAATAAACATCCTAAAATTTTTCCAGGAATTAAAATTAATTTAATAATTCATGAGGCATAGTTTTCAAATTATATTTTCTTTCCTTTTCTGAAAGAATTTGTTACTCCAGTCCTGTAGCATTGTTTGTATGCTTTATGGTTTTTCAAATATTACTATCAGTGGTTCAATAAATACATCTTTCAATTTTTTTGATATCCTGGGCCTGATGACTTGAATGTCTCAAGGACAGCTGGATATATACTTTTTTTTATCTCCTTGCTTATTTTGAACTTCAACTCATTATTGTTTTTTCTATTCTTTTCAAATAAATACTATATACAATGTTGAGCCTGGAATCAGGAGAGCCTGGATTCAAATCCTGCCTCACAAAGCAAGTCACTTAATTCCTGTCTACTTGTAACCAGACAGACTATCTTGTAATACTTACTTCAATTCTCCAAGAAAATACTGAAATACCAGAGAAAAAGAGCTTCATACCAACTTGGTTATTAATTGGTTTTAATAGGATTATTTAGGATAATTGGAGGAATTTGTTTACAAGAGATCAGTCCTCCTGGGTAACAGCAGGATAAATTTGGGGTGGATGCCCCCATATCAACCCTAGGCCAGTTAAAGGACTTTAAAGAAATAGAACAAAGAAGGAATAGTGCTAGAGATTGCCCTGGGTCATGAGCAAGTTTTTCCATGAGATAAAATATTTGGAGTTTCTTTGGCTGTTCACATTTCCTCAAGGTAGTTTGCATTTTTCTGTGGAGACATTGATCACATTCCCACTGTGGTTTGTTCCAATATACTACTTCGGTTTTTTCGACTGTAAAATGGGAATAATAATAGTACTTACCTCCCAGGCTTGTGGTGAGGATAAACTGAGATATTTATAAAGTATTTAATACAGTATCTGGTATGTAATAGGAGCTTCATAGATACTTGTTTCATTCCTTTTCTATTGCTTGTTATCTTTATTCCATTCTCACTGAATAGTAGTTCTATTTCTATTTCAATCTTCTTTTCTTCAATATAATTTAAAATCCAATTTTATTCTTCCAAAAAAATCTTTCAAAGCTCACTTTTCATCTGCTCTAATTCTTTCCATTATTCCTCTTTTTTAAAAAATGTTCCAGGCAAAATTCAAAATTACAACTTCCCATTCTGTACTCATTTAGCATTGTCACGTACTAAGGGTTCATGATTTCTCTTAAAATTTTCTCATAGGGAACAAACAGCTAGGTAAATAAAGCAGTGAATAAAGCACCAACTCTGGAGTAAGGAGGACCTGAGATCAAATCTGACCTCAGACACTTAATAATTACCTAGTTGTGTGACCTTGGGCAAATCACTTAACCCCATTGCCTTGCAAAAACCTAAAAAGAAAAAATCTTCTGAAATATTTTGTTCTTGCAGATGAATTTTGTTATTATTTTCTATATATGTAAAAACAACTAACAAACAAAAACCTTACAAGTTTGATTAGGATATTGTATTGGCATGGCCCAGTCATGAACAATTAATCTCTCCAATGCATCCATTCAGATCTTCTTGGCTCTGCAGTCATCTCTCTATGCACTAAATCATGCTATACCTTATATATGTTCCATCTGTAAATATAGGATAATTAGGAGGATTGGCTGGATCACCTTGAGCAATTAGTTTAATTTCCCGATGTTCCAGGGAACTTTCTGAGATTCCAAGTTGCAAACAGTTTCCTATCCCTATTTATTTCAGAAAGGGGAAAATGTTTTGTAGTTTATCCATAGAAGTGTTAGTGTTTGATAGAATTCACTTGTAAATTTTTTGACTCAGGGTATTATTTCTTTGGAAGTTTATGACTAGCTCAATTGCTTTAGCTGAAATTTGGTTAAATTCCCTTTTTCATATTCTGTTAATCTGCATTTTTTGCAATTTTATAAGATTCATTTTTTAAGTTCTAACACTTTTTGGCATATAAGTGCGCAAAATTTTTCTAACACTTTTATTGACTCTTCATCTATTGATATTTTCCCTTTTATGTCAAATAATGGTAACTAATATTTTTCTTTTTTTAAAATAAAATAAGAAAATGATTTGTCTTGCTTTTGGTCCTATTTATTAATTTGGTATTTTTATTTCAATTTATCAGCTATTTAATTTTCAGGATTTCAATTTTTATGCTAATTTGATTTACTAGTTGATTTACTAGTTTTTTCATTCAAATGCTGGTTCATTCCACACTAGCTCCATCTTGAAAATTCGATTATATTGTCTCATTGTTATGATTTTCCTTTATAAAATTGTATCGATTTATCATTCGACTCATACATTCTTTAGAATTCTATTTGGTCACTCTTTAAATGTAAATTTGTTTTTGTCACATAATTCTTATTAGTTATGAATTGATTTAACCAGGATCAGCAAAGAATTTGCTTAATATCTTTGCTTTTCCATATTTATATGTAAGGATTTATTTGTGTTCTAGCTGGTGGTCAACTTTTTTTAAAGGTGAGATCAAATCTGAATGTAATATGAAACAAGTATGATACTGAGAATAAACCAAGAAGAATAAAAACAGAAAATTAAATGAATTTCATAAAAATTCTAAATAAAATGCTTTTTAAAATATTACAATAATATGTTATAAATAATATACATTTGTGATAAACTGGGATTTATGGAGTGGTTTAACCTAACATAAACTATATGAATAGTTTATTACATCAATAATAAAAGTTTTAAAAATTATATGATTGCTTAGTAGATGAAAAAAGCTTTTGATAAAGTTCAAAACTCATTTCTATTAAAAGTACTTAAAAGTACTGGTCTTTAATGGAATTTTTTTTAATTGATTTTTTTAAGAAACATTTATCTAAAACCATCAGCAAACATTATTTGTATGAGGATGAACTACAAACTTTTCCTGTAAGATCAGAGATAAAAAAGGATGCTGTCACCAATATTATTCAATATTGTAATAGAAATCCTAGTAATAACAATAAAAGAAAAGGAAATAGAAGGACTCAGAATAGGTAACAAGGTAATAAAACTATCTTTTGTGATGATGATATACTTGAAAAAATTTAGACTCACCTAAAAAGGGAGATGAAACAAATAATTTTAGCAAACTAGAAGAATATAAAGTAAATCCACATAAATCATCATCATTACTATATATGACAGACAAAAATATAAAAAGATCTAGTTAAAAAATACCCCATTTAAAATAACTCTAGACACTTTAAAACACCTGGGATAACACCTGCCAAAACATACCCATGAACTAAGAAAAACAAAATTACAAAAAACTTTTTATGCAAATAAAATCAGATTTAAGTAATTGGAGAAATATTAACTATTCATGGGTAGACAGGGCCAATATAACAAAAAATGATGATTTTTACCCAAACTAATTTGTAAATTAAACACAAATCCAATTAAATTATGAAAATACTATTTTGCTGAATTAGGAAAATAACAAAAATAATTTGGACGAATAAAAAGTCAAGAATGTCAAAGGAAATAATGAAAAATGTGAAGGAAGGAGGGTTAACAGAAGCAGATCTCAAACTATATTATAAGCAATAATTATCAGAATTATCAGATATTAGCTAAGAAATATAAAAGTAGATCAATGGAATAAAGTAGACCTAAAATTTACCGAAGTAAATGAATGTTTAAAACCTTGTATTTGACAAGTATAAAGACAAGTTTTGGGGATAAGAACTCTTTATTTGGTTAAAAAAAATACATGTTGGGACTCATCCCTGAAGTTAGATTTATCATATGTATATTAGCTACTTTAAAGGATTATGATAAAACCCAAATGGGATAGTATATGAAAACTACCTTGCAAACTTTAAAATGCTAATTATTTATTAGAATAGAATTTATTCAGTTCAATTCAGTACTACTTCTATATATCAAAGAACTATAATGCCTAAAGTCATAAGCTCAAGGCTTATGTCCCACAAGGTGTTGTCCCGAGCTCCAATTAAATTCTGCTTGACCGTGTTTGGTAAAAAGATATCGTGCCAATATCTAATCACCAGTGCTTTGTTTCTTGAGTGAAAGGCAAGAAGAAAGAGGCAAAGGGAGGAGTTTTTCCATACCTGCATATCATAAAGGCAAACTTAATTGACTGGCTCAGAAGGGAGAAAGCAGATGAAACAACAACACGGCCACTTCTCAGACAGCAGGAATTAATTCAGAGGTTCATATCTTTTCCTCATCACCTGACTACAGCACGACCAAATCTGAATTTTCCTTTTTGTCACAGGTTAGTTTTATGAGCTTGCATTTCTAAAATCATTTGCGACACTAAGGCTAAATTGTGGGGAGGAGTGTGTGTGTGTGTGTGTGTACATGGTGGGTAACATATGCACTTATCTGTATATACATATATATAGGGAAGCATTTTATATTTATATAATTAAACATTTAAAGAAACACACTTTTCTTATCTGTCTCTAGTTATCCATAACAAAGAAGTAGTTTATCTACATTGAATGGAAAATTCATAAATGAGAGCTTAAAAGACGGGAATTCACAATATTTCTAAATCTAGTTCATATTCGAATAGCTTAGGAATTCACTAAGGAAAAGATTCTTTTGGAGGGATTTTTTTGACAAGTCAATGGGGTTAAGTGATTTGCCAAGGTCACACAGGTAGTTATTAAGTGTCTGAGGCCATATTTGAACTCAGGACCTCCTGACTCCAGGGCCGGTGCTCTATCCACTGTGCCACCTAGCTGCCCCTAGGAAAACTATTCTTGTGGCAAGTCTGTGGGTGGCCTTCCCTAATAAGGTGTAAAGACTTTTGCCACAGTTGCTATCAGTGGGGCTCAGCCTCTATCTAAACTCAAGCCTCAGATTGTATCAGCCAGCAAGTGTGATCATAAAGGATTGCACAAATTGGAAGAGAAGCTGCCAATTCTTCAACAATCAAGTGAGAAGGCTATAGCTGGAACGAAGGAACTTATCTTCCAAAGTAGCCGGCAACAAGGATACAATATCCTCTAGAGTTTTTGGTGGCAAGGATGCAGTCTCCAGTTCCAGATTCCTGTCTCCAGTACAGTGTTGGGTGCCAAAGATGCTATAGCCAGCAGAGTGGTCGATCCAGAATGCGGTAGACATGACCAAATCAATGATGACCAGTAGTGTCAACAGCATTGTGGACTGCAAAATAGGACAAATTGTCCTCAGTAATGTTAAGAAAATCTGAAGAATGACTTGACAACTCTTTGCCCATGACAGATGAAGATCTATGACTATTACCTCCCCTAGAAGGATTTGACATAACAATGTTATTGTGTTCACCTGGGTTTCCTGTCCTCCAAGCTCCACCTGTGGGTCTACCAGTACGCCTTGATTAAAGCAATACAGACCAAGCAGAAAACTGAAGAGGCCCTCCTATAACTCTCTCAAGCCATCAGCTTGATTGAAAATTTAAAGCAGGGTGGTGTTCAGAAATTTCTTAATGGCCAAGATAAACTCCACTAAATGTGAATAAACTGGAACTAACAGGAATTTAAGGACTCTAGTGATGCTGCCCTAGTTTCTGCTGAACCTGAGCAGGTTGAATCTCATACCCTCACCATTTTCCAGGACTTCACTCAACAGCTTCAGGGTAACTGCTTATAGCTTCTGTCCAGTATCCAAGACTTCCTAGCAACATATAAGACAATATACACCAGTTCTCACCCAAGTTAGAGAGCTTTGGGCTGCCTTCTTAGGACATCTCCAGTAGCTTCCTGATCCAGAGAAAAGAGAGGGTCCAAGTGACCCTGAATGAGATGACTGAATACATAGATTATAACCTTAAAGAGAACCTTTTCCCATTTTATCAGACCTCTAGTGAGTCAAAGAAAACTCCAGAGAAGATGGAGACCAACTTGAAAACCCAGCTGTGACACAGACAGGAGTTGATTAATTCAATTTCTGAGATTTTTGGACAGAAAGCTAGACTTATCTTTAAAACCTAACTCTTGGCAAATGGGTTTATAATACTTCCTGTTGATTCTTAAAGAAACTAATTAGTCACAACTACCCGCAGCTAATTCCAGTCTTAGTTCTATTTAATGGTGATAGGGGAAATGGACCTTCCCCCTCACATCTCAGGATCAGGATTTAAACAGAAAGTAGGAATATAGTCTCTCTGTACCCTATCCCTGAGTAATCTGGATGTGTCTAAACTCAAACCAATAACTCATGCTTGTCTTTCCATAAACCTTTCCTTACTCCTTATAGAAATTATGCTTTGCTAATTGAACCAGGTGCTATAAAGGCTAGTAAAATAGAAATAACCCTTCCATAGTACTAGAAAATAAGCTCCCCACTTTTTGGTGGGGATGAAATGGGAGATGTAACATTTTTTTTTCTTTCTCAGCCAACTCCTCCAAGCAATGGTGTAGATAAACTGTTTTTTGTACTAAACTCTATTACTCCAAATAAATCTTACCTGCATTAAAAAAAAAAGTACCCACGGGGGGGATAGGGTGAGATTTGGTCCTTTTTTAAAGTAGGAGATAAAAAGAGAAACAGATCAGAAAACACAAGAATTTTCACAAAAGCAACAGATCAGAAATATTAGATGATTTCAGAAATCTAGATGGCAAGGATCAATATATTTTCGTACTCCATTAAAAGTTCCACTGCAATGAAGAAAAGCAACAGAGTAGACATACTCCACCTTACAATGATTTTCTAAAATTACTTTGTAAAACCAGAAGACAGATTTTTTTTATTAGATTATACATTTCAGTTTGTTTCTATTTATACTGAGCAGGTATAATTATTTGACTAATAGCCATATGATCTTCAGTAAGTTACTTAACTTTAGTCCTCATTTGTAAATGAGACGAATATACTACATTGTCTCTAAAAATCAGCCCAAATTCTGTATTTCTATATCTATGATGTAGGGCTATATTTTTTACCATGAATATAACTTCATTTTTCTGGTGGATGGTGAAGGGTTTGGTTGCCTGACAAAAATGTTTGCTCCATGTTTAAAGAACTTGTGAAATAATGTAAGTATAAAGGGAGAGGCAATGTTTCCTCTTGTTCTTGTTCTTCTGATTTTTGATATTGTGGCTAATTAGCATTAGGTAATTTTCCTGCCACATAAATCAATGTAGCAGTGATAATGTAGTTATAATAGTCAATCTTTCATCCATGGTTTTTTAAAACCAAGAAAGTGTCATGGAATTTTTTTAAGAAGTTGGCTATTATTTATTTGATCATCTATTCTTATATTATCGGATCTTTTCATCTTCTAGATGAATAAATTGAAAAACTACACAACTTTCTTGACTTTACATCACAAGTTACTGGAAGAACTAGAGGTTTATCTAAGGTCTTCTAAATCTCAGTGTAATATGTGTGTGTGCCTTTATCATATTGTCATTGATATACAGTTTCATTAATTCTTTTGTCTTTCTCTCTGTCTCTGTATCTTTGTCTCTGTCACTATCTCTGTCTCTCTCTGTCAGTCTCTATTTGTCTGTGTGTGTGTATGTGTATGTGTATGTCTCTGTCTCCACTGTTTTTAGGAAATTCTCTATGTTTTCTGATCTGTATGTATTCTTTTTTTTTATTTCTACTTTAAAAAGAACTAAATTCCACCCAATCCTTGTAGCTATTAGTGTGTCGCTCTCTTTGTCTCTCTTTCTCTCTCTCTCTCTTTCCTCACTTTCTCATGTCCTCCTCTTTCTGATTTTCATGAGTGATTTTTCCCAGTTCTTTTCTTCTGATATTAGTTTAAAGAAAGCACAATAGGATATTGTCTCTTTTCTCCATTTTAAAAGATACTGGGGGTCGCTAGGTGGCACAGTGAATAGAGCACCGGCCCTGGAGTCAGGAGTACCTGAGTTCAAATCCAGCCTCAGACATTTAATAATTGTCTATTTGTGTGGCTTTGAGCAAGTCACTTAACCCCATTGCCTTAAATCAATCAATTAATTAATTAATTACTTTTTTAAAAAAAGATGCCGACTGAGGTTTCATTCTACAACAGTTGATGGAAAGCACTATGCTAAAGTAATAACTTTGTTAAATATAAAATCCAGTACAGAATGCCTTTATCTTCTCCCTGTAATACAGATAAGAGCAGAGGGAAATAATGATTGAGGTAATGAATTAATGACATAAACTACTAGCAAATATGTATAGAATTTTCTAATGAATCAATGAGGGCAAATCATGGAAGAGAACCATATTAACCCCTGAGTATTGGAGCTCAGGGGAATATTTATAGTTTGTTGTTTTTTTTTTTATTTTAGTGCTAATAATAAAACTAAGACTCAACCTTCCAAGAAGAGGTAAATTCTTCATCTTTATTACTTTTCAACAGACATTTTCTTTTTTGGTTTCATTGAGAGTGGGTTTCTTTTCCCCCTCACACCATGTCTCAATCCAAAATTTAAAAGCTTTTTTCAGATATGCTAAACATTTAGAGATCCTTTATTGTGGATTTCATTAATTTAGGATGATTCACATATTAAGCTCAAAAATCAAAAGATCTAACTACTTAAAATAAATTTCCACAAAAAAAAAATATATCCTTAAACTTCTGAATACTAATCATCTGAGAATTGGATTTTTCTTTAGTATTACCAGTCTCTATTCCATGAAGATTAGGACTCCACTTTAAACTTTTCAAAGAGCTTTCATATGATTTAGTATATCACGTTCTGACTATAACTATACAATGTATTTTCATTTCCATTTTATAAATTTAGAAACTGAGTCAAACAGGGATCCAATGCCAAGAAAATTAATCATCTTATGTAAAGTTTTTATTAAAAGGGTTATGTTTATAGTATTGTTAATTATTTTGTTTATTGTCCAATTACATGCAGAGATATTTTCACCATTCATCCTTTTACAAGCTTTTGAGTTCCACCTTTTTCTGTCACCTTCCTTTTCCTCCCCATGCTCCCTGATAGCAAACAATTTGATATAGGTTGTTCATGTGCAATCATTTTTAACATATTTCCATATAGGTATGCTGTAAAAAGAATTAGAACTAAGGGGAAAAACATGAGAACAAAAGAAAAAAACATAAAAGAAGTTTTAAAAAAGTGAATATAGTATGCTTTGCTCTGCATTCAGAATCCATGGTTTCTTCTCTGGATATGGATGGCATTTTGCTTACATCTCTCAGGATTGTCCTTGATCATTGAACTACTGAGAGAAGTTTCTTCCATCATAATTTATCATCTCCTAATATTGCTTTTATCACATACAATGTTCTCCTGGTTCTGCTCATTTCATTCAGCATTGTTTCATGCAAGTCTTTCCAAGCTTTTCTGAAATCATGTCACTCATGTTTTCTTATAGAACAATAGTATTCCATAATATTCATATAGCATAGCTTGTTCAGCCATTCACCAATTGATGGGCATTTGAGGAGTATTTCACAAAATTTCACAAATAATTTTGTTAGTTAACCTTAGTTTTTATGTCTTTCTCCTTCCTTATCTCTTTTAATGACATCTATTTTTCCTTTTGCTTTGTCTGTGATCAGGATCGCTACTCCTTCGTAGTCTTAACTTCAGCTGAAGCATAAGGTATTCTGTGACAACCCTTTACCCTGCTTCAGATATGTTTCTTGTAAACAACATATTGTAGGATTCTGACTTTTAATCCATTCTAATATCTATTTCTGTTTTATGGGAGAGTTAATCCCATTCACAATTAAGACTAATTCTGTACTTTCTTCCATTCTATCTTCCCCTTCTTTGTAGTTGTTTCCTCTCCTTTCCCTTTATCCCACCTCACCAATGTTTTGCTTCTAACTGCTATATCTCTCAATATACTCTACTTTCTACACACCTTCTTCCCTTTTCTTCTCCCTTTCTCCTTTTGCTTTACTTTTTTTTACCTTAACTTTAACTTTACTTTTATTTCTCCCTTCTCTTGCATCAGTCTCACCTTCTCCTTTCTTTCCCCTTCCCCCCCCCCAATTCCCTGTAGGGCAGAATAAATTTCTAAACCCATTTGAGAATGTATATTATTTCCTCTTTAAGACAAATCTATTGAGAATAAGATTTACTCAGTGCTCATACTCTGCCTTCTTTTCCTTCCTATAATACATCCTTTGTGCCTCATTATGTGCCATAATCACCTAATGTCTTCTTCTCCCAGTATAATCTCCTTCTTCAGTCTTAATTGTTTTATACCTGTCTTGTACCCACAAAGTATATTCCTTTCAAATGTCATGATAGAAGTGCTATTCTTGAGAGCCACAAGCATTCTTACATCATAATCAATTTAAATTCATGTGGTCTTTTCAAGAATAATCCCTCCAACAGTGAGTTTGATCACACCATAGTAAATTTATACCTATGTCCTATGTCTAAATGTGCTCCTTTCAACTATTCTAATAGAAATAGAGTTCTCAAGAGTTACAAATATTGCCTTTCCACCAAAGACAGTTTAGTCTTATTAACCAACATTGTTTGCCCCCTCCCATTTACCTTTTTATGCATCTCTTGAGTCTTGTATTTGAGGATTAAATTTTCTGTTCAGTTCTGTTCTTTTTATCAGATTAAGTTTGAAAATCTTCTAATTTGTTGAAAGTTCCATCTTTTCCCCAAAAGACTATGCTGAATTTTGCAGTGTAGTTCATTCTTGGTCGAAATCCAAGGTCCTTTGCACTCCAAAATATCATATTTCAGCCCCTCTAATCCTTTAAAATGTTGAAGCTGATAAATCCTATATAATCCTTGTAGTTTTTATTTTGCTATTTCTTTCGGGGGGGGGGCTATTTGATAGATTCTTTCAAGGATTATTTTATCTTCTTATATTAGACTATTAGGACAGTTTATCATGGTAATTTTCTGCATAATATTGTCCAGGCTCTTTTTCTGATTATGGCTTTCAGGCAGTCCAATAATTTATAAATTATCTCTTCTGGATCTGTTTTCCAGGTCCTTCATTTTTCCTAATAGGTGCTTTATATTTTCTTCTATTTTTTCAGGCTTTTGGTTTTGTTTGATGAAATCTTGGCATGTCACAGAGTCATTTGTTTCTATTTATCCAATTCTATTTTTTAAGGTTTTATTTTCTTCAGTTAGTTTTTTTGTTTCCTTTTTCAGTTGGTTAATTTTATTTTCTAGCTGGTCAATTTTACTTCTCTGCTCTTTCTCCCTTACTGATTGTATATTCTGATCTTAATGAGAATCACACTCTAAAAAGTCATCTCTTTATCCTGAATTTATCACAATCTGACCCATATTAAGCACTTAATATATGCTTATTTACTGGGAGTTCTATGGCTTTCATTAGCCAATGAATGGTCATTAGCACATTAGCAAACCCAAGGTCAAAGAAGAATTCATAGTTTTCCTTTGTTTAACTGTCTGCTCCAATAATCTCCTTTTTTTCAGATTATTATTCATAGGTCATAATTTTATCCCTTTCCACAGAAAAGTTACATATTGAAATTTCCTACTAATATTTATAATAGAAAAATACCCTATACATACAGTAATTGTTAATACATATATATATATATATATATATATATATATATATACCCATAGCTGTACCCATACATGTAATTTAATAATAATAATAGCAAGGTCATAATTACTTGTGGTATTAAGAAAATTGACTAGGTAGTTTTGCTGTCTGGCTTTTGGTCACTTTGTCAACAACCATATACTAAATGTCTGTTATATTTCAAACACTGTGCTAGGCATTGTAGATACAAGGACATGCTAGATAATAAATACATAGATACATAAAGATATACAAATAGGCAACTTTCTGGATGGATAGATAGATGGATGGATGGGAAGGAATACAAACAAATGACAGGATAGATAGAAAAATGGATGGATAAATAGATAGTAGATAGAGACATGAATAAATGAATAGATAAAACAATGAATAAGTGGTTGAATGAATAAATAATAATCTTTCTCTCAAATTGTCTAATTTAGGGGCAATAGCATGAAAACAACTCTGGGCAAGCAAAATATATATGGAAGATTGAACATAATTTTAGAACAGAGGCAATAAAATTAGAGGAGTAAAAGAAATCAATGTCAAACTCATGGTAAAGATTTAAAAAGTGGATGAGATATATAAAGTTGTGGGACAACAGGAATACAGAAAGATAATGAAACAAAAGAAACGTGTAATTTGTCACTTAACAAAGACTTAGAAAATTTGACAAATTTTAGAAAATAAAGAGTCAAATTAAATTGACCCCTTGAATGGGTCAGATTAAAAAAGAGAAAAATTAAAACAAAACAACAGTAGTCATTTTAGTTGGACAGAATGTTTTTGACCAAAGGGCCAAAAAAATAGTATGTGTGTTCATAAAAATATATGTATCAATCAAAACAAGCATTCTCTAGCAGCCCTATCAATAATTACAAAGCCATTGGTTAGGCCTCTGAGGACAGTGGTTATTCAAAAAGTTACCAATCATTTGTTTGAAGCGGATTGTTCAAAAACCTCAATAATTTCAGCTTTTCATGCCTCAATCTCCTCCTTTTGAAAATTTCCTTTTCTGCTTTTACCTCCCTAAGGCAGAAGTTAAAAGACTCAGAAGTAGAATTTTCAAATTCTCATAACTTGATGCCAAAGAGTTCATAAAAGAGTGTTTTGCAAAAATTGAAACTGAAATTAAGGGTTATCATCATCACAGCCTAGAAATGCAGTTAACTCCAAAAGAAATATTATAGTACATAAGATTAAAATCCTGTTTATCCTCAAAGGCAGAACTAAAAGTCCTCACTGACATTCTTCCAGATTCGAGAAATCATGCCAGTGGAAAAAATTGCAGTGATTGGAGCTGGGGTCAGTGGACTAGGTGCCATTAAGGTCTGTTTAGAGGAAGGGCTGGAACCCACTTGCTTTGAAGGAAGTCATGACATTGGAGGACTCTGGAGATATGAGGTAAGTTCAAATTTTCTGCTGATCTTAGTATCTACTGGGATTTGTAATATGATTCTGGGCAGAAAATAGTCACAACAAAGACATCATGGATCCTCAAAAGTATTGAAATGGTGATAAAGTTGGCACCAATTCTTCATCAGCCAGGACAACAATCAGACAGTTCTAGGGACATTGACAGAATGAGAAGAGAACTTAGAAATCATTCAGCATACATGATTTTACAAATGAGGAATTTAAGACTCAAGGAGGGTAAGTAACTTGCTTACTAAAGTATCGAGTCAAATGATGTTAAATCCAGCATCCTTTCCATACTACTATGCTTTTGGTGCTATCTAATAAAATTAAGAAAAATAATTCTCTGGGGTGGCTAGGTGGTGCAGTGGATAGAGCACCAGCCCTGAAGTCAGGAATACCTGAGTTTAAATCCAGCCTCATACACTTTCTTTATTTTTTAGGTTTTTCCAAGGCAAATGGGGTTAAGTGGCTTGCCCAATGCCACACAGCTAGGTAATTATTAAGTGTCTGAGGCCGAATTTGAACTCAGGTACTCCTGACTCCAGGGCTGGTGCTCTATCCACTGTTCCACCTAACCACCCCTCTCAGACACTTTCTAATTACCTAGCTGTGTGGCTTTGGACAAGCCACTTAACCTCATTGTCTTGCAAAAACCTAAAAAAAGAATTCTTTAAATTTTTGTGCTGTTTTGAAAATACTTCTAAACCTAAATCTCTCCCTAGATTTTCAAAAGCAATTATATTCTAATTAATGAAGCAGTACAAACACATTTTCAAGATTAATATGAATATATTGGGAAGGCAATGTGGCATAGCCTTAAAGTCAGAAAGACCCCAATTCAAGTTCTTCCAATGACATATTCTAGGTGAGCAAATCATAACCTCTCAATGCCTTCAGGCCACTATTAAAAACTAACAGAAATGACATTCATGAAAAGAATTTCTACACTAAAATATTTACATATCTGAACCAAAAAAGAAAAAGAGATGTGCTTACTATAATGCACTCTATGATAATTTTGAAGTAGAAAGTGTTCAAATCACCACAGGTTATGACAGAACAGAAAAAATTCATTGAGGATTTGGATTATGACTAGGAGAATAGAGATGGGTTTAACAGGAATAATAAAAGAGACATTCCAGATGGGAAAAATAAAAACAAAGGTTCTGATTCAGAATCTTATTTACATGTTATATGTGGAAGAAAGAATAATTTTATTAACATGAAAGGAGCTGTTAAAGTGGATCTCAATGGCATGGCATTGCCAACATCCAGAGAGGTTAGCTTAATCTTCCTGGAGAAAGACAATCACCATAAAATCACTGTACTGACAAGTAATCCATTGAGAGTCGGATTTGTATATACTATGCTGTTGCCAATTTGCCAACAGAAAATCCTTTACTTCTGTTTTGCCTGGCATCACTGGGGCATTACAGTGCCTTGTTAATACAGGAAGGAAATCATATTCATAAGATCAAAAAATATCTACAGCATTCCAGATCTTACCAGAAGTCCTAGTCCTACTAAATCATAGGATGAAACAGTTTTGAAAAAGTCAGGGAAAAGGACAACATTCCTATCATTATAATAAATAAAATGTTTATTTTGTATATGATGTATATGCATAATATGTATATGATGACATGATAGCTTCAATTAGGAAAGATGACTGCTATTCTCTAATATACACATGGGTAGAAAATCTCTTCAACATTCATAGAAAAGAGAGAATCTAACCTTGACTTGAGAACCACTAGTAAGGAAAATCTACTATATCTTTTGTCCACTTGTTCTAGAATATTAAGGGCAGTTTTTCATGACAATTTCCTGAAAGATAGTGTCCAGGTTCTTTTTCTGATCATCATTCAGGTAGACCTTTAATTTGTAAATTATCTCTTCTGGATCTATTTTCCAAGTGGGTCATTGTCCCAAAGATGTACATTACATTTTCTTCTGTTTTTTTTAAGTCTTTTGGTTTTGTTTGAAGTAATCTTGGTGTCTCATAGAGTCATTGTTTTCCATTTGTCCAATCCTAATTTTTAGAATTTTATTTTCTTCAGTTGACTTTTTTTTTCCTTTTTGAGTTGATTAATCTTACTTTTGGATAAGTTGTTTTCCTTTTACAGTGGGTTAATTTTAATTTTTGATGAGTTATTTCCTTTTCCATTTGTCCAATTTTACTTTTAAAGCTGTTGTTTTCTTTAGTCATTTTTTCATAACTCTCCTGCATGATTCTCTTTTTTTCTCAATTTTTCTTCTTCCTCTCTACAATCCTTTTTGAACTCTTTCAAGATATCTTTTTAGATTTAAGACCAATTCATAAATCCCTTTGAGGGTTCACATGAAGGTAGTTTATCACTGCTTTCTTCTGATATGGCATTTTACTTAGACTTCTTGTCTCTTCCTTAAGGTTATGATTTCTCTCTCATCATACTCAATTTGGATCAATGTACAACATGGAAACAAAGTTAAAGACTGACAGAATGCTTTCCGGGGGGAGGGAGTAAGATGGGGGAAAATTATAAAACTCAAATAATATCTGATATGGCATTTTATCATCCCTCTTAGAATAGTAGCTATCTATGGTTAATGTTTTTTGGAGGGGGTTTTGCTCATTTCAATAGTTGAGCTCTGCTCCTAGTGCATAGGGGACTATGTAGTTTCAAGCATTTTGTGCTGGGGCCAAGGGTCTGGTCCCTAGCTTTCCTCTCTGGTGTCTCAAGTGTTCACAGTTTGTTCCCTGTATTATTGTTGCTCAATCCAGTCCTGCTTACTACACTACCATTCTTGAACTTGAACTTTGCCTTCTGAGCTGGGTTAAGAATTCTTACTACTGGTCTGCTGTGCCACTGTCCTGATTTGCTGTATTGTGACTAAAACCCTCTCATTAGTCTCTCAGCTCTCCTGCCTATGCTGTTCTATACTCCCCTATAATTGATATAAGATTGACCTTTTTGAGTTCCTCCACTATATCTTGAGTTGAGAACTTGTTTAACCTTATTTTTTGTGGATTCCATTGCTTTGGGTAGAGAGTTTATTGAAAGTTTTTATGGGAAAAAGTTCTGGGAGTCTCTTAGCTTTGCGCCACTACTTTTGCTCCTCCCAGGAAGTCACTCCATCAATTAACTTTGTATTGTTTATTAGTTTTATTTATTTAAGGGATTAAGCAACTTGCCCAAGGTCACATAGCTAGGCAATTATTAAATATCTGAGGCCAGATTTGAACTCAGGTTCTCCTGACTCCAGGGCCAGTGCTCTATCCACTGTTCTACTTAGCTGCTCCCATCAATTACATTTTAAAGAATAGTCGTTTTGCCCTTTTTCTAGAACTTGTATTGATCCATTGTTTCAATCATGCCTAACTTTTTAGCACCTCATTTGGTGTTTTCTTGGCAAAGACATTGGAATGGTTTTTCATTTTCTTCTCCAGTTCATTTCATAGAAGAGGAAATTGATACAAACAGGAATCACACAGCTAATAAACATATGAGGCCAGATTTGAACTCAAGTAGATGAGTCTTTCTGACTTCAGAACTGGCACTCTTATCTACTGTACCATCTATATATTATACCTTTGGGGAAAAATGATTAACGTAATCCCTGAATTCATAAACTATTGTCTTCCTACCATGTGAAATAGATTCACAGTTCTGATCCATGAGGAAAATAAAAACCCCTATTGTCTAGATAGATAGGTAAGTTCATGGTGATAAAGCATATAAATCTGTGCCAGGGAAATCAAAGATGCTTCTTGAAACAATCTCTTTGCAATTTACAGTCACACCCTTTAGCAGTTTCTAGCTATTGTGATTTTGTCAAAGTTGCAAGTTTATGTGGAAGAAGTTCATTCCACCAGTACAAATCTACAACTTCTGTTTTTACTCTTAGAGAGATGCCCAGACTACTGTGAAATTAAGTAGTATGATGAGAGTCACACAGCCAGAATAGATCAAAGATTCCAAGGCAGGTTAAACTTACTTCAAGATTAGGCTTCTATCTACTGGGTCTCCCAAACTCTCCTGTGTGGCATTATTCCTTAGGATACATTTCTAATTAAGAGAAAATAGAGCCAAAACCTCAAATAAGTTAAGTGGATTACTTGCATATATTTCAATTGCTTTCCCTAAGGCCTCTACTCTTTTAGTAATAAATTTGGAAGCCTCACTTTTCCCATATCTGGACACTATTAGGCATGACTGCATTTTCTTGATTGATACAATGAACTCCTTTGCTATCTGTAGGAAAACAATGAATCTGGAAGGCTCTATAGTGTCTACAAATCAGCAACCTGCAACACCTCCAAGGAGATGACAGCATATAGTGATTATCCTTTTCCTGATCATTATCCCAATTACTTGCATAATTCCAAAATTATGAAGTATCTCCAGATGTATGTCAAACATTTTGATCTTTTGAAGTACATTCACTTCCAGGTAAGTAAGTAAAGAATGTGCAGATTTCATGCAGATTGCTTATGGACAAAGTCTATGCAATTGAGAGGAAACAGTTCATCCTTAAAAAAGGTTCAGTTCATCCCTGAAAAACAGGTTATTTTCTTTTTTTAATTGAAATTTTATTTTATTTTTCTAATTACTTACTATGTGGTTTTCCAACATTCATTCATTTGCAAATTTATGAATTACACATTTTTTCTACCCTCCCAGTTAGTGGTGAACAGTGTGGTAAAAGTTGTACATGTACATTTGTATTTAGCATATTTACACATTAGTCATTTTGTATAAGAGGAATTGGAACTAAGGAGAAAGGAGAAAGAAAGAAAGAAAGAAAGAAAGAAAGAAAGAAAGAAAGAAAGAAAGAAAGAAAGAAAGAAAGGAAGGAAGGAAGGAAGGAAGGAAGGAAGGAAGGAAGGAAGGAAGGAAGGAAGGAAGGAAGGAAGGAAGGAAGGAAGAAAGAAAACCATGAGACAGAAAAGAAAAACATAAGAGAAGTTTTTAAAATATGAACATAGTATGCATTCAGATGTCATAAGATTTTTTCTTTAGATGTGGATGGCATTATTCATAGCAGGTCTCTCAGGGCTGTCCTTGATTTCTGAACTGCTAAAAGGAGCTATATCCATTATAGTTGATCCTCTCACAATGTTGTTATTAATGAAACTTCTGGTTTTCTATAGAGAGTTATAGTTGGGCCTCTCCCATTATCATCTCACAAAGCCTGCAACTTGTTTTTCTTCTGCCTTTCTTGGGGAAAAATAGATATGTAATTAGAATTTTAGAAAGAAAACCTGAATTCAAATTCAAATTCACCATTCTCTCAATAAGATCTCAGAGAAACCATGGTTAACAACAAGCTAAACCCTTTTTCTAGGGAAACTTCAGTTTCTAGTAGAGAGTACAGTTATAGGAGCCTCATGTAAGGATTCAAGAATTGTGATCTACCAGATTGAGAACTAGCATTCTGCAAAAGTATAGAAAATGTTAGGGCAAAATGACCTCTATTTGTCCATTTCTTGCCAGACAAAGGTATGCAGTGTGAAGAAGCGCTCTGATTTCTCTTCCACTGGCCAATGGGATGTTGTGGTAGATGCCAATGGGAAGCAGGAATCCTATGTCTTTGATGCCATCATGGTTTGCAGTGGCTATTATAATGATCCCTATTTTCCAATAGAGAACTTTCCAGGTAAGTAACCCAGGACAGGAAAAGTTATATTTAAAGAGAAATATACTATATTGTCAAAAGATTGTTCAATAAATTAATTGGTTTTTCTTATTGATGATTTAAAATAATGAAATAATACATGGTATTTAAACATGTTTCTTTCAAAATTATTTTCTAGGGGAGGCTAGGTGGCATAGTGGATAAAGCACCAGCCCTGGAGTCAGGAGTACCTGGGTTCAAATCCAGTCTCAGACACTTAATAATTACCTAGCTGTGTGGCCTTGGGCAAGCCACTTAACCCCGTTTGCCTTGCAAAAACCTAAAAAAAAATATTTTCTAATTAAGAATGTACATATTTATATAGACATTTATAATCATTTGTAATCATTTCTTTAAATATTGTTAATCTTACATCTTAGACTCTCTTGTAGAGTTAGTGCTCATGAAGTCATATTTCTCAACCCCTCTAAAGTCAGCATATAATCTGATCGATTGATTTAGTGATTGATAAATGTTTGAGGTCTTCTTGTTTAGCTCTGAAGCTAGAGAATATCAGAAGGGCATTGGATTTTAGAACTGACCATCATAACTGATTCTGAATACTGCGTTCTTCTGACTATGCCACTTAACTGCACATTAGGTGGGTCCTCTGGGGTGATCTTATGGGAAAACATAGTCAAAAGAAAGTAAGGATGAATAAGCATAGATAAATTGTGATTATTAGGGGGAACACTCCCCCGATGAGATTATAGATCCCCCAAGTAGGTTTCTGAAATATAGTAGATACCTAACTTCTCCCCATCCCCTTAGTTTTTAAGGACACAAATAATTGAAAAGGAAAACAAAGTTTCCAATATGTCTGGACTTAATACCTAAGGAGTGATAATGATTCCAAACCTCCTACATAGGATTCTGAAAGGCAATCCACCCTTATGGGTTGATACCTAGAAATGTCATACCTAGAGATGCAATTCTCATCTCTCTATTGCAAAGAAAAAATCAGAGTTGAGTTTTTAGAACTGTTGAATTATAATTGATTTTGCCTTCAAATAAGTATTTTCTCTTCTAAGATCCTCCTGTGTTGGCAGAACTCATGTTTCATTATTATCCAAAATTCCAGGAAAAGCTATTTCTCCAATGTTACTTTATTAGTAAGAAAATGTACTCCGAAGACAACTGAAACACAACATAGCAACTCATTTGTCAATTGCCTTCTTAGGTATTTTAATGGAAATTCCTGATACTAGAACCTTCATGTTGAAATTTCCCTAAATATTAAATGATTTGTGAGTTGAAAACGAGAGAATTTTTAAGATTTTTTAAAAGAAATATTTATATTTTGTTTGGATGAAAGTTCTGTGATTGGGCTTTGACTGTGATAGGCTATTTTCTTGCTTTTTTCTGAATGAATTAACATTTATAAGCCTATTCTATGTGGCAATCACTATCATAAGCACTGGGGATACATATGCAAAAAAGTGAGAAAGCCCTAGTCATAAAGGAAATTACATTCTAATAAGGATAGATTGGACAATATAGAACAATGCTGACTAGGAGATGGTGAATTAATACATAGAACAGTCAGTTGGTACTCCCTTTCCAGAAGAAATATTATGGATTTGATTACTGAGGTCATAGCAAAAGTAAAACTAGTGGGGCGGCTAGGTGGCACAGTGGAGAGAGCACCAGCCCTGGAGTCAGGAGTACCTGAGTTCAAATCTGACCTCAGACACTTAATAATTACCTAGCTGTGTGGCCCTGGGCAAGCAACTTAACCCCATTTGCCTCACAAAAACCTAAAAAAAAAGTAAAACTAGATATATGGATGTATGTTGGCAGTTGTGGAGTTGGCAATTACAGTGGCAGGACAGAAAGCAAGATGTCCTGTTGGAGATTCTATGGGAGATAAAGCATGGTCTGATCTTGGACCAGCAAAATACAATGGAATGGTAAATTTATACTCAGTAACCAATCAAGACAACTCAGTTACAGAGCAGGACTCCAAAAGTCAAGAGTATTAATTTCCTCAAGAACTGGGAACCTGTTTCTGAATGTCTGGCCCAAAGATGACTAGTGAGAAAAGTGGAGCAATAATGGCAGGAAAGATGATGAAATTATTTGAGTGGAATCTAGTTGGAATATGAAACTAAAAGTGGGTATAAACTTGCATTAGTAATCAAAAATCAACAAGTTCTATTTAAATTTTTAGCTAAGAAATACATTTTGGAAAGTACACTGAAACACTTAGGTGGCACAATTCATAAAGATGGACTTGGAGACAGGCAGTATTGAGTTCAAATCTTGCTTCAGAGACTTAATAACTGTATGATTCTGCACAAATTGCTTAACTTCTCTGTGAATCCATTTTATCATTTGTAAATGAGAACATGGTTTCCAGAGTTTCAGTGAGGACAAAATTAGCAATATTTATTTATAAAACAAACCTTTGCAAATCATAAGATTTGCAGTATCTAAATCCCAACTATGAAAAGAAGAGAAAATATATACCAGGAGATTACAAAAAATAAAACCCTTCTGATTCTACTATTGAAGTTGGGTGCTAAGCAACTGGGTGTTCTTTCCTCACAGGCATCACGAGATTCAAAGGCCCTTATTTTCACAGTTGGGAGTATAAAAGTCCTGAGAAATTTTTAGGGAAGAGAATTCTTGTGGTCGGCATTGGAAATACTGGAGCAGATGTGGCCAGCGAACTTAGTCATGTGGCTAAAAAGGTTTGACTTTAAAAAATTACTCTTTCCTTCAGTACAACCCATCCATTACCATCCCTGGGATGCAAAATGTATGAAACGTTAGGAGAACTGAACTTCATTACTAAGTAATGAATGCCACTCAAGTTTGGGCTGCTAGAACATTCTCAACGATTTCCCTTATTTCCTTATATAAGATTTGGTCAACATGAGATGGGATTCCCAATGTCTTAAAGTAATAGCCATCTATATCATTTTCTTCCTTAATTTATTTGGAGAAGAGAAAAACATTAAATAAAATGTGAAGTGTAAGGTTTTTTTGAGATTTACTATAGTGGAATAACATCAGACATGTGTATAACTTTTGTGAATTCAACCATGTGTGTTTGAGGGGACAGGAGAGATACAGACAGAGACAAGAACAGAGATACAGAGAATTTAACAGTTTATCAAATATGTTAGAGTAATCATAAAAATCTGCCCTCCAACTCCTCAAACTCATGCGCATCACTCCTTCACTATCTAGCTCTCAACTCTAACCCAGGAACCATGAGGAACCCTGGGTTAGATGGAGGGCAGATGAAGGGGGAAGATGAAAGAAGGTTGGGAAAGGAATAAGGAGAGTACCCCATGCTCAACCCTGACAAGTACCTCATTCCGACTATTCAAACTTAAAGCAAATCTTTATCCCAAATATAGATATACCATGCCAATTTCCCTTCCCTATAATTAAAGTTTTATGAATGAAAAAGCGCCATCTTGACTTATCATTTTCGCTCTCCATTCTGGCTTTAGAACCTAGCTTCTGTGTAAGATGTGACTCTATATCCTGTCAGTCAGGAACCAACTGGCTAATTGAATCCAATCTCATTCCCTGCTCACTGGAAGAAAGATTTATCAAAAAGAATACTGAATTAGAGGAATAGTGAGAAAACATTGTTTGTAATTTTAGCAACTCCAATGACCTATTTGAATAAGTTATTAAGGGAAAATCATTCATTAAGCCCTTACTATATGCCAGACTGTTCTAGTGCCTTATAAATATTAGTATTGAAAATTTTAAAAGAGGGAGGAAAAATACATATTTTCAATATTTCCCATAGAAATTGCACAATATGAAGCAATAACCAACGAATGGACCAAAGAATTCCAACCAATAGACATGATCTTCCTGCCAAATACAGAAACCTGTTAGGCAAGGGAAACAATAAGTTTACAAAATGATAGGGAGGAGTTTGGTGGAAGATGATGAGCCATATTGTGTTACAAAATAATGGAAGAATGGGATAAAGGAAAAGGAGTTTAAGAGGCATGAGACACATCTCAAGAAACTGTGTAGATGAAACCAGAAAAAGAAAAACAGATGAGCAAAATAGAACAGATTTGGCAGTGCTTGTGCAAGCTCATCATCACAGATCATCAGTGAGAGGAGACTCAATACATTTGGATTCAGACAAGCTTTCCCAGTTTTGACTGTAGATCATTTGTCAGAAACATGTGAAGTAGTTATTTTTGTTGATTATTTTAAAAGCGTTATACTCAGTAGAAAGACAAAATAAAGAGGTGGCTAGGTGGCACAGTGGATAGAGCACCAGCCCTGGAGTCAGGAGTACCTGAGTTCAAATTCAGCCTCAGACACTTAATAATTGTGCAAGCCATTTAACCCCATTGCCTTGCAAAAAAAACTAAAAAAAAAAAGAATGACAAAATAACATTAAATTTTTTTCTTGTAAAGTATCTCCCAGGAATATAATTTTATATAATATTCCTTGATAGGTATAAACATACAATTTACCACCTTTTAATGAACTTCTATTTATCAATATCATTTAAAGCCTTAAAAAACAAACATCAAATAAAATACATGCAACCAGAAGAATAACCAGAAGAAAAGTAAAAGTTTAAAAAAAACTATAGACCTACATTATGTACTGTTTGTCTTTTTTTAATTATCTAAAATAAATTGTAGCTTTCAAAACTGCCTTTCTTATATGTTTCCTTCTGCTTTCTCATGTGCATTTTTAAAAGATATGTCCAAGACTCTCATTTTCTTTTTTTTCTTTCTCAATAAAATTCATTGATGCCCATCACAGAATGACCTCATAATACTTATAGTAAAAACAAATTGTCAAAGAACATCCATTGTCCAAGCTATATGTCTTTGGCTAGGTATCCCTTTGAGATAGTCCATCAGCAAATGCATCTTGGACAGGCAACAGCAAGGGATGATGAACTGGATCCAAAACTGAAAAGAGGAGATTGGATTGGATCCCATTGGAGAATTACAAATAATCCCAAATCACCTCTTTGAACCCCAAATCCATCTTTTTAAACACCAATATTCTCCAGGTGGTACTAAACTGTGAATCATAAAATGTCTATGTCTGAAGAGTCAAAACTTCATGTACCAAAAGGCACAGGATGAATGGTAGATATGAGTGGACTGTCACATATTTGATAAATATCTGCTACTAAATATGCATGTATGGATGTATAAGCATATGTGTGTGTCTAAGTACATATAAAATCACATAAAATCAATATGCTTATACAATTTAACATATAATTATGTTACATAGAGATAAATATAGCACCATATAATCACATATTTTATTTAAAAACACATTATTCAGCAATAATTATTTATACATAGAAAGTAACATAAAAGATATGATTCATGAAATGTATATTCAAAAAAAAAAAGGAAGTAGACTCCTTATTTAAGGAGGGCAAATGCTAATGAATGGAAATTCTGAGCTTGCATGAAAGGTCAAAGACCTGAAGGAAGGCATCCAGGGGAGGACAAGCACAAGGATCACATGGTTTAAAAATATATATATGGGTTACAATTTACACACACACACACACACACACACACACACACACACACACACACAGAGAGAGAGAGAGAGAGAAAATTCCCACACCATTAAATCAAAACCTATTAAAGTACCTTCAAATCTTTTAACTAGAGAGACTTCTTGGGAAGCATATAACCTAAGAGGGATACTAACTGAGTAATGATTCATTATGATTTTTCTTAAACTAAATGAATAAAGTTTTCCAATAATCTCTTACTCTTGTTGGAGCTACCCCTGATGAAACTAGATGACCCAACATATAGAGTGCTGAATCTGAACTCAGGAAATTTTTGACATATTTCAGTAATGTTTGTACCTCCATTTGGGGTTTTATGGCAGAGATACTGGAATGGTTTGCCATTTCCATATCCAGCTCATTTTACAGATGAAAATACTAAGACAAACAGTTAAGTGATTTGTTCAGGATCACTTAACTAATAAATATCTGAGGCCAAATTCAAACTCAGGTCTTCCTGACTCCAAGCCCAGGGCTAAACCCCCTTTGCCACTTAGTTGATCCTAGGAGTTAGGAATACTGGAGTTCAGATCTAGCCCTAAACACTTACTGGTTATATGA
Organism: Macrotis lagotis; assembly: GCF_037893015.1. Lineage (NCBI taxonomy): Eukaryota > Metazoa > Chordata > Mammalia > Peramelemorphia > Peramelidae > Macrotis > Macrotis lagotis. The sequence goes on from NC_133659.1 coordinate 59,016,021, forward strand.
CCCCAGGCAAGTCACTCAATCTTAATTTCTTCATCTATAAAATGGAAGTAATAATAGCATTTACCTGCCAAGGTTGTTATAAGACTAAAATAAGATAATATTTGTAAATGTTAGCTAACATCACTATTATTATTATTATTATTATTTTCTTATTTTTATTATTAAATTGGGAGATGGGGCAAACTAAGGAAATGTATGAAGTTTAAATAAATTTTTCTGAAAGAAGCTAGTGGAAAATTTGAGAATGAGGTAGTGAAATAAGAGCTATTTCTCTCCATCAACTGAATAAAATGTCTGAAATGGTGATATAACATTGAAACTAAAATATTTTATAATCCTATCTCTGTCTTCCAGGTTTACCTCAGTACAAGGAGAGGTGCATGGATATGGAATCGTGTTTGGGATAATGGAAATCCCATGGACACTGTACTCTTCACTCGATTTAACAGTTTCATCAATAGGCTACTAACAACTTCCATGATCAACAAGTGGGCAGAGAATAAATTGAATGCAAAGTTTAACCATGAAATTTATGGTCTAAAATCTGAACACAGGTATGATTACAAAGTTGTCTGCTTTGGATTTGTTTTTTTTTTAAAGATATCCCTTTGGTTACTGGAATCAGAATGTCCAATAACAACCTTAAAGTTGGATTAAAGCTAGACAATCTACCAGAGATCATGGTAAGAATATTTTATTAATTTTACAATCTTTAATGACAAAGGAAACCCATACTGTTTGGGAATGCCCACAACATGTTCTTCCCTCATTTTCTTCCTAGGCCATTACACTTAATTGCTACCAAAGAAGAAGAAGAAATTAATTTTTTAAAAGATGACACCTATTGCCCATGTCACATATGCTTTCTTATTGTTAAATAACTTAGAAGCATGTGTAGCAGAAATAAAAATAACCTCCTATTTTTACACTTAGGAATGTTGCTTTTCAGAAAAAAAATAGTGCAGACTAAAAAGAGACATTTGATTAATTAAAGACTCACAGTATCTCAAAGTTAGAGGGAAGATATATTAGACATATCTGTTATTGATTGATATAGAAACTATTCATAGATATAATAAATACACCCAGAATCTAGTAACCCATATTTGAACCAAAATGCTTTATAAAATATAGCTATGTAGACAGTCTCTAAAGCACTCTAGTGAGAGAGAAGTCAATACTTCCCTGGTCAAGTCATTCCAATTTTGGGTAGCTTTAACTATTAATTTTTTCCTTTTACCAAGTCTAAATTTGTCTCTACAACAGCCAAACATGGCTTCCAGTTTTTCTCTTTGACATCTGCTTTTTTTAATTAAAAAAAAAGCTTTGTCAAATCCATAGATATTACAATCCTATTACTCCTATATCTCAATTAGTATAAATAAAGAAGATATACAGGAGTGGGGAGAAACTTGAGGCTGAAAGATCAATCAGCAGGCTATTTGAAATAGTGCAAGCATGAAATAATGAGGAGCTAAATCAATGTGATGGCAGTGCCAGAGGAGAAAAAGGAGTTTGGATGAGAGACAGATAGGATACTGGAGCTGTGAGAGGGAGGAATTGAAGATGTTTTAGTTACCAACTTGAGTGACTGAGAAGATGGTTGTGCCCTCAACAGTAAAAGATAAATTAGAAAAAGGGAAGGTTGAGGGAGGGTAATATAAATTTAGTTTGGACATATCTATGAAAAACATCTTATTTAAGATATCCAAAAAGCAGATGAAAATGTGATACTGGAAGCCAGAAGAGAGTAAGACTGGATTTTTTTTCTTTTGTGCTATAATTCATATAGTGTTTTAAGGTTTGCAAATCACTGTACAAATATTATCTCATCTAATCTCCATATTAACTCTGGGAAGTAGGTGCTCTTATTATCCTCATCTTACAGATTAGGAAACTGAAGTTGAGGGAGGTTGAGTGTCCAACAAATTTCTGAGACTGGACTTAATTCAGTTCTCCTTGACTCCACTCAACACTCTATCCATGCCCTCCCCATCCCCGCTCCCTACTTCCTCTAGTTAAGCAGATCTCCATCAGAATGGAGATGATAAAAGAAGTCGATGAGATCACCAAGCACAACAGTACAGGAGCCAAATAAAGTCTTGGGGGACACCCATAGTAAGTGGATGTAACCTGGATAAAGATTCAGCAAAATAACTGAGAAGGGATAGTCAGGTTGGAGGAGATGTTCTGGTTTAGCCCAGTTTCAAGATTATAAAATTCTTCTGACTGAAACATTGTCAAAATGAAACAAGTATAGAATGTAGAGTATTCTTCTTGATTCCCATTAGAAACAATCACTCCAAATTTTTTCATGTCTACTCAAATGTTATCATATCTGTACAAATAATCCTAGGACATTAGGTACACACCTTTGTGTTATATAATTCAAACTAATGGAATCTATTTTCTTTGCACAATATTACCTGAGGAAATGGATTGACAAGTCTGTACATAGTATTACATGTATGTGGTTATTCTAAGAGTGAAGACCTACCTCTGTTCCCTATGTAAGGGCTGACAACTGCTAAACAGTATCCAACAATATTTTTTCTTTTAATATGTAATTATCCCAACCTGCTTGGATTTTCTTCTTCATCTCTTTATCTCCTAGGTTTCTAAGTCATCAAGCTACCCTGAGTGATGAACTGCCCCATCAAATCATTTCTGGAAGGTTACAGGTCAAATCAAATGTGAAGGAATTCACTGAAAATGCTGTTATCTTTGAGGATGGTTCTCAAGTGCATGTTGATATTGTTATCTTTGCCACGGGATATACTTTCAATTTCCATTTCTTGGAAGACAACTCAGTTCTTGATAGCCAGTGTTCCATGTATAAATTTGTATTTTCTCCTCAACTTGAGAAACCAACTCTAGCTTTCATTGGTATTGTCCAACCAATGGGAGCTATCCTTCCTGTATCAGAACTCCAGAGCCGGTGGGCTACACGCGTATTCAAGGGTATGTAAAGGGTTGGTTTTTATTTATAGAAAAAAGAGTCAAATATATAATGTGATATGAGGGGAGGACAGCCATGCCAAAAAATATCTTTGCTATCAGTTCATCAAAATGCCCCAAGTTAAACTGTTAGAAAAAAATATTATAAAGATTTTTACTTCCCAATATCCCTTAATGAAAAATGAGTATCTGTTGGAGAGGTAACATTATCAGATTACTCAGTAGCATCACTGTCTTGGAGACAAAGTGAACACTGAATTGCCCTAAGAACTATGGAAAGTTGTTTATATTTGGAGTTTGTTTGGTTGGTTGGTTATTTGCATAAAGAAGGTTGATGTTTTTTCAAAGTGAAGCCAATGGTGGGTCTCTTGACATCACAGGATCCCTTAGAAGTAGACTACTCAATTTCATAAGAACTGCTACTCTTAAAATTTCAGGGGAAGGAGGAATGACCTTCAGGAATAAAAGGAAATGCCAGAGTGAAGATTTTACATTCCAAAGATATCCTGTCAAAATAATGGAGAGATATTTAGGAGCCAAAGACTCTTCAAGTCAAAGAACTATATACCTTGAGCAAACTTCACTTTCATTTTCAATTGAATAAGATATATCAAACTAGCTGAAATGCAAAGACACTTCCAATTCACAGATTCATTTTCTGGGGGAAAAAAAACAATCCGAATGACCTGCCAGATAATATGAAGCAAGAAGGCTCTCTTTCTGATAACTAGGGGAAAATAGAACTCACAGTTCATCAAGAATTCCCATCTTAGAGTTTTAGCTTCAAATTTTAGGAAGTAACTGAGGACCCAACATTATCTTCTTAAAAATCAGTGTTTTTTTCAGGCAGTCCTGCTCAAATTCTGGATTTTCTTTCCTAGGACTGAACAAATTACCTTCAGCAAGTGATATGATGATTGAAATCAAACAGATACAAGACAAAATGGAAAATCAGTAAGAAACTTGACTGTCGGCGAAAGATAATTTAGCTTGTTTAGGTTGAACTATTAGCCCATAAAGTATCATTTATAGTTTTCTCAGCGTGGAATCTAGGCCTAGATAATAGTGCCTTGCTCTTCATAACACATGTTTAATGAATTAAATTGAATTAAATTTGACCTTACTTTCTGCATTATCACCAGTCTTTCTCTATTAAACAATGGTGGGGGAGGGGGCCTTCTGGTGATCTGGATGTTATTTGCCCTTTTTAAAGACAAGGCTATGCTCCTATTCCCTGGGTATACTGGGCATTATGGATGAAAAGGCAATGAAATGATAGCAGGTCTACCCCAATCATTCATCCTATAAAAGACAAAAGAATCAGAGAAATAATTAACAAAATTCTTGGAGTGAGGTCAAAAGGTAGCAACTGGATTCATTCTCAATGAAGAACAATTCTCAAAAATCAGAATAAGGAATGATTCAGAATTATACTGAATGAGATGGGTCATAGACTATCATTGTCAACAAAGGACTTTGACCTTAAGGATAGAGATTAATAATAATGAATATGATGATGATAAGAGTGATATTGAAGATTATACTAATAAATATAATGATACTGGGATATTCTATAATATATTCCTATATTTTCTATAGTGATCATTCCTATAATACTTTAAAGTTTACAATGCACTATACAAAAATCTCACATTAATGCTTACAACTCCATGAGATAAATGCTTTAATTATCTCTGCTTTATAGATGAGGAAAATGTGGCAGTGGTTGAGTGATTCACCCTAGTTCACATGATTCTTAAGTATCTGAGGCAGGCCCAACATTTTCTTCTTTGCAAGACTTTAATGCCTTTTTTTGCTACTGTTTTCCTACTACTTATATTGTACATTCAATACAGATGTATTGAAATTTATTATTTCAATACATTGATGGAAGTATAATCTCCTCAAACTATTAATTTCCTCTAATAATGCAAATCACAAATTATCTATGCTTGTGCATTCTGTGTGACTATTGTGTGACTTTATCAATTTTCTCTTTTAAATCTGCCATGGATGGTCCATGGGGGCAGGTCTTCCTCAAAATCTCTTGACCTTGCATGAAACAAATGCAACATCAAATAAATTACATGCATACACTGAGTTGGGTATAAGAAAATGCATTTATGTTAACTTTTCTTGATAATACTTTCATTATTACGCTTAACACCTAGATTTCCAAGCAACTTTTGTAGTGACCACCAATTATAAGACACAATAAAACTTTCTATAAAATAAGACAAAAAATATGTTGAAAATAATTTGCCTAAACCTGCCTACAATTTTGATCTAGCTCTAGCAAAGAAATAAAGGAGGAAATGGTCACTGGGAAGAGATGGCACACTCTAAATGGAAGGAAAGCCTTAAAATCATGCAGCCTAGAATCTATCATGAATTTGATTTATATTAGTTCTTATTTGAAACCTTCCCAAATAACCAACATTATGTGCTAAGAAATTATCCTTGAATAGAGCATAAATTCTGACTTAGATTATCTGCTTTTTCCCTTTTGGCTTCAGGTTTCTGAAAAACCGACGGGATGCACGGCGAGTGCCATTTGTTGATTACATGGATGAAATTGCCTCTGAAATAAAAGTGAAACCCAACCTCCTGTCACTCTTTCTCCGGGATCCCAAGCTGGCCTTTGAAGTTTTCTTTGGTCCTTGCACTCCATATCAGTACCGATTACAGGGACCTGGGAAATGGAATGGGGCCAGGAGAGCCATTTTGAGCCAAAGAGAACGCATCATCAAACCCTTGAGAACTCGAGTGCTCAAGAATGGCCATCCTCTATCCTATAGATCTTTTTGGTGTATAGGTATCTGTGTTGGTATTCTCTTCTTTCTTATTTTTATGACAAGATATAATTATTTTGTCATCTAAATCAGGGGTTCTTAACTATTTTTGTGCTATTACCCCCTTTGACAATCTGGTGAAGCCTATAGACCATTTCTCAGGAGACAGTTATTAAATATAGAAAATACAAATAAATAAAATTACCAAGGAAAGGAATTATATTAAAATTTGTTTCAATTTTTTAAATTCATGGACCTGAGGTTATAATGTCTTGATCTAGACCAATAATGCTCTCCCTTAGGATTTCCTTTTTCCAGACTAAGTATCTTCAGTTCATTTAATCAACCCTCAGGTGGAATAAAATTAATCAGAAGGAATATCATCTGCTAGCTCTGCTCTTTCTAAAATGTGTCACCCACAATTGAACATAACACATTACATATAATCTGACCAGGTCAGAGTATAGTGAGATTCTTAAATTCCCTTGTCCTGGATGCTCTTTCTTAATAAAGCATAATATCACATTTGATTTTTTTACAGGAAGCTCATCTGTCTATTTCTATATATCCTTGAGAATATGGCCACAAGGGATAAGAAATTCTTAAGAAGGTACATGGTTGGGTAGCTAGGTGGTACAGTGGATAGAGCACCAGCCCTGGAGTCAGGAGTACCTGAGTTCAAATCCAGCCTCAGTCACTTAATAATTACCTAGCTGTGTGGCCTTGGGCAAGCCACTCAACCTCATTGCCTTGCAAAAGAAAAAAAGGTATATAGCTAATGGAAAAAGAAATAAATGAAACTATTTTATGAGGCCCCCTCATTGGTCTTGCCTTTTAAAAGCAAAATTTAAATTTAGTGTGCTACAAACAAACAATTGGTGATTTGGGTTTTTAGTGAAAAGTTCAGCCCAATAAAGCTGAACACCTTTTAGCATACAGATTTTATCTGAAATATATATGCTTCCTCTTGTTGGGGAGAGAGCAAAGAAAAGGTCTACTTTTCTATTGAATGTCACAAACACTAACAAACAATATTCACTTGTGTTGGACATTTTCACTCAGTTTTTGTTGTTATGATGAAGGGTATTTTGGGGGGTATATCAGAAATTAGTCAAATGTAAACAACAAAAGGCATCAGCAAAATCAAAATACATTATTTTCAAGACCTACCCACCAAATAATTCTGTTTTTAAAAAAATATGATGAGATTAATTGGACATGGTCTAATCTCATTTAAGCTATGCTGACTCTCTGTGAACACTACTTACTATTTGAGATTATAGGATTATTCATAGATTTAGCCATGGAGAGAACTGAGGCTAGTTTTGTCCATTTAGTACAATTCCTTTCTTTTCTTTTCTGTTGAAGACCAGAAATATTCTGAAAAGTTAGAACTAATTACAATGAATGTTAAGTAGAAGACAACATCACATGCTGTTATTAAGCTGGTGGGTTGTTATCATATTACAGTTATAAAATTTAAAATATTTGAATCACAAATATGACTTTCTATATTTCTCCCCAAAGACCTGAGACAGTAAAAATACCTTTAATGAATAAAGTTATATATTTTGTAAATCTATTCAAAGTTCAAGAGAAAGTAGATTATTTTCATTGATTCCATTTCTTGGCATTCACTCCTCGATTCTGTAATTTGGTTTCCATTCCCACTAATCTACTATCACCATAGAATCTCAGAGTTATTCATCCACACTTAAATAACAATCATCTCTACAATATTCATTAGAAGACATACGGTCTTCCCTGGAAGATATTCTTCATTCTGAAAAAAACCAATTCTATTTTTGATTATCTCTCATGGATTCCTCTGCAACTTCTACACACTGCTTCTAGAATGAATATCTTCTAGATCCCAACGGAACAAGTCTAATCCTTTCATACAAAAAGGAAACAATCAAATTCCTTTTATGGTTTCTCTTCTCTGCCAAATATCCTATATTTCAATGGAACTTTATAAGTCATACTTCCAAGGCCTTTCACCATCTTGGATGCTCTCTCTTGGATGTGCTATGTCTTATCCATATGCTACCAAAAAGATGTCTCACAAAACCAAACAAAATGTACTAGATATGATCTGACTAGGGCAGACTATAACAGGGATACCACCTCTATTTTTTTTTCAATTAACAAGTATTTATTTGTTTTTCCTTGCCATCACCTCCACTGGAAAAATAAAAGAATTAAAAACCTTTGTAACACATGCATGGGAAGTAAAACAAATTCCCATATTGATCATGTTCAAAAATGTGTGCCTTATTCTGCATCTTGAGTCCTTTATCTCTCTCTCTCTCTCTCTCTCTCTCTCTCTCTCTCAGGACTATCACTTCATGTGCTCATAAGAGACATTGACTCTCTTAAGAAATCCTTAAATTTTTTTGACTGCCATGTCACAAAAAGAGATTTACTCTCTCAAATACGGTAAAAGCAGGTAACAGAAATATGAGCAAGCACTGGTCCCAAATATATCTTCTTTTTATTTTGTTTATATGTCATTAACTATATGTATTTATGCAAAAGCTATTTAAACACCCTGAGAGCAAGAACTATTTCATTTGTATCTTCCTATCATGGTTTAATCCAGTGTCTGGCACATAGTAGATTTTGAATAAATGCTTGCTGATTGATTGATGACAGAACCTGAAAAACTATATTATCCAAAATGTAGTAAGGAATATGGGAAATAAAGTTGAAAAGCAGGCTAGGGAGAAACTATGGATGATGTTTAATAGTAGTCTAACAAGTTTTTTGAAACCACAATTGCATTTGTACAACAAACTAGGAATATCAATTAATTATGCTGTTTAATCTTCCTTTGATTTCAGGAAGTATTAATAACCCTTCATCTTAGAGAAACAGGTATTAGTCAGAAAGACCTGAGTTACTTTGAAATAAATTCCTTGGCACATCCAGGGAACCTGAAAGCCAAAAAGCAATGCCCCACTCCAAAAGCAATGAATCTTCAATAACACTCAAGTCATACCCAATGGGCATTAAGTAGCTATATTTCTTGTGCTCTAAGAATTACCTAGGGCAACTATTTCATTAAGCTACCCACATATCTAGAATGATTACTAACTTTTATGATGCTACTATACATATTACAAAAGGTCCCAAGGAGCAGAGACCTCTTCAAGAAGCAGTAGAACTGATAAATAAACCTTACCTTTGTTGTTCTTGAATAGAGGTTGATAATTTCACCAACAAACCTTGGATTCCAGAGTCTTTGGGAATTCCTCTATTATATGGTTGATAGGAAATCAGGATATAGAAATGTCCACACAGAGATACCTTGACCTATAGTCTAGAAGTTTTCTTTCTACAAAGCATAAAAGCTATTATGGCAAAAGTATATTTGGAACTATATTCTTTACACACATTCTTGAAGAAACAAACTGCAGTATATTTTAATGGTGGTCTTATGTAAGTGCAGATATCCTCAATTTGCTAAGATAGCTTCTTCCAAGTAGAAGAATCTGAGGATCTATTTCTAGGAGACTGGAGGACTGCAGCATACATTCAGCATTGGCCTATGATTGTAGTTGGGAACAACCACATTTTCACTGACTGCACAGTTGTATTACCATTTTTAATTAATAGATTCAGTACCTGCAGAACTTTTGCCACATTAATTCTCAAGGTGAAGGATTTCTTCATGAACACCATCAAGAAGAGAGAAAATTTGAGTACTACCTCCTTTCTCCCACATCCTCACCCTACCTCTTGCCATATCTTAGGCCATATAACCTGAGATATGGGTCTGGGTCTTGGGCTTTTTTATTTACTCTTTTACATTTCAGATATAGGATATGGATCTCCAATCTGACCCAGGAATACAACTCATGGGAATATGAAAGGTCAGATATACTCACTAAATGTGGCAACAGCAGCATCCTGAGGAACATAGGACTAGGGGGGGTCAGTCCAGTAAAAACTATCCCTGCTAGCTTCAAAATTTAACTTGGTAGGACAAATGGTCTCTAAGAACTAAGCTAAACCATGTCTAGTTGACCTTCATCTCCCAATCACAATACCCTACATCCACGGGCTCAAATAATTTCCATAAGCTATGTATAATATATTGGATATAAGGAAAATGAAAGGCAAAACTTCACATTCAATGTGGAGCCATTACCCTTATGATATCTCCTAAAACTCTTCCTATTTTCTCTCCCAGATCTTCAGGATGGCAAATCCCAAGATATCTACACCTTCAGATCTAGGAAAGACTAAGAGCAGAGAGCTTAATGAGTGTCTGGAAACTGATCTCAAAATAACTAGTATAACAGATTAAAACAAAGAAAAAGCAGTGAGAGAAAAAATAGTCTTCCTGTTCTAAGACACAAAATCAATGGGAGTCATGAAAGCTTCTCTATGTATTTGGCCTCCATCTCTCAAATATCTAGGCAACTTCCATAGCATGACTTAGTCTTTGTCAAATGCATGAGATTTAGGTTACAACAGTAAATGGTTACAGTGGCTCTAGTTTACATCCTGAAAATCTAAAAGTTCAAACACAAAGGCACTGACCATCCCTACCATGTTGTCAACATAATAAAGAGTTCTAAAAGGGGAGAAGCAAGAAGAGGCAATGAGAATATGTCCCTCCATCCTATAATGTAACTCTGACCCAAAGCATGCTTAAGGTGATAAGGATTGCCTATTCTCTCTCTAATCTAAAGAAAATCTGGTCATGATTTACCAGTGCCTTACAAATTGTACTGTGCTCTATAGAAATTCCTAGTACTCTCAGAGCTTCCAGAGAGAGGAAGAGATGATTCACAACATTAACCTCAGTGAGAACTCTTGCTCAAAATACAACTGTGGCACTGATAATGGAGTAGCTGAAAGTTGTAAGGGATGAACCCATATTTTGTATGGGCATTGATATTGTCATATCAAATTAAAATTAAAATAATAGCTATTACCTTTATAATGCTCTAACATTTATAAAGAGCGTTATATGTTATCTCATTTGATTTTTGCAATAAACGTGAGGATTGGATACAATTATGAACCCTATTTTACAGATGTAAAAACTGAGATTGAGAGAGTCTATGCGACATGTCCAGGGTCACCTAGTTAATAAATATCCAAGGCAGGATTTGAACTCAGGTCTTCCTGACTAATACTACTCCTACTCTATAACTTAGCTCTAGTTTGAATTTTAAAAAACCTGTGTATTAAAATTATTTGATTAAATATTTCAAAATTTGTTGAATTGAGTTCTCTTAAAATGAATGCTGTTTATAACTAAAAAAAAATAACACATAATTTAAAAAATCCTAGTTTCTAAAGGAGTAAAAATCCAAGAACTTGGAAATTAAGTTGAATTTTTTTCAAGTTGTAAACTATATTGCATGCTATTTATACAAATTCAATAAAGTATTTAAAATACATCAAAGATAAAAACAAATTGTATAAGTTGCTATAATCTTTTAAACTCAAAAGTCATGTGATGCTACAAATGTCAAAGTAATCACTTCTAATTAGATACAAACATGGAATATGGTCAGTTTCATCCTTATGGGGGGAAAATTTCAATTTATAATAAATCATAATAATAATAATAATCTCCTCAAGGTATCCAGATGATGCACTGACTAGAAAAGTAGTCCTGAATCAGGAAGACAAGTTTAAATTCAGTTTCAGACACTTAACTAGTTGTATGATTTTAAGCAAGCTATTTAAGCTCTGTCTCACTTTTTTCATCTGAAATATGAAACTTAGCAACTATCTCCTATTATTATTATGGAAATCAAATGAAAAAATATGGAAATGCTTAGCAAAGTGTCTATCACAGAACAGGTGCTATATAAATGCTAATTGTTATTGGCATTATTATCATGGTATTTTTGCAACTCACTTTGCAGTAATATATTCCCATCTAATTCCTTTTTTTATGAAAAACATCTGATATAGATGTTATTCAGATGTTTTAGACCTCTCATCTTCATATTCTAAAACTCATAAGATATTTTCTTGCAACCTGGCATCATCATCTGAGGATCCCTTTTACCTGACTGAACACTCAGCAGCAAATGGTTCATTCTTTCATGGTTTATGTTGTAATAAGAGTTGAATTTTACCTAATGTGCCCTCATAAAATGATTGATTTGGAGTTGAAAAAGATCTTGGAGAACAAAAGTCTAATCCCCTCACTTTGCAAGTGACAAAACTGAGTCACTAGCAGATTACATGACTCACACAGAGTCATATGGCTAGTAGGGTCTAAGGTCGAATTTGAAACTATATCTTCCAGTGTCCTATCCATTACTCCATATGCTAAATTATTTGAAATAATAGGGTTGAGGCAGCTAGGTGGCACAGTGGATAGAGCACCAGCCCTGGAGTCAGGAGTACCTGAGTTCAAATCCAGCCTCAGACACTTAATAATTACCTAGCTGTGTGGCCTTGGGCAAGCCACTTAACCCCACTGCCTTGCAAAAGAAAAAAAATAATATAATAGGGTAAAAGAAAAGACAATAGGGGCAACTAGGTGGCACAGTAGATAAGCGCTGAAACTAGAGTCAAAATCCATCCCTAGATACTTAATACTTAACTTAGCTGTGTGACCTTTGGCAAATCACTTAACCCTATTGCCTTGCTGAGAGAGAGAGAGAGAGAGAGAGAGAGAGAGAGAGAGAGAGAGAGAAGACAATGTCCTTCACTAAAACATAAACTTGTACAAAGCCTATCTGATAGATATCCCAGTCAGTAAGGAGAATGATAATGAAAATCACTGGGTAGTTGAGCAGACACGTTCAAGTGGGATGTCCCAGAGTTTTTTATTTATAGGACACAAGGAGTCTTAACTATCATAGAAAAAATGGCATTATAGCAGGTACCAACATTGATGGACATATTTTCTCCTTAAGGAAACCATTGTTTCTGTGACTCACTTTACAATCTTACAGCAACTTTTGGAATCTAAACACCACCCCCAGGGTCCTTGGACCATAACTTCTCAGTAGATTAAGGGTTGGAATGCTCTATCTTCTGTTAACCCACAATTAGACTAATCTCTGCACTACTGCTGTCCTTCCTGGACTGCTTATTGACTTAAAAAAAGCCCAGTTATACCTGTAATAGGACTTAGGCATGGAGACCTGGCAGCATTTTGAATTTAAGTAGAGTCAGTTCTGATCTGACTCTAACAGACAGCTGGATAATGACAGATGGAAGAAACAAGAAGGGAGGAAGTGTACCATAATATTAAAAAAAAAAGTATTTTGGTAGTTAGGTGACAGTTAGGGCACAATGTACTGAGTGCCAGGCCTAGAAGATTCATCTTAATATGCTTAAATATGGCCTCAGACATTGACTTGGGTGACCCTGGCCAAGTCATTTAATCCTGTTTGCTCTGTTTCCTCATCTGTAAAGTGAACTGGAGAAGGAAATAACAAACCATTTCAAACATCTTTGCCAAAAAAAATCCCAAATGAGGTTATGAAGAGTTAAATGTGACTGAGAATGATTGAATAACAAATAAAAAGTACCTAGTAATACAGTAGATGTTCTTGGAACATGTTTCAATGAGTACTACTGTGCCCTGGTGGTAGCATACTCAATTGCAGGAATGTTTCTAAAAATCATGAAAAAACTGAAGCTTTAGAACGACAGCTTTCATTGTTAGAATGTTTCAAGACTGATTCAATGTTTTACACCTCTGAAGTATTTTTTTCTCTCCAATCTCCTCTAGGAACTCCTCTAGGAATCATCTAAAATATTTGATATTTTTATGACAAGGATCTATTTGGCAGTCTGATGAATCCCTGTGAAAATAATGTCTATAAATAATTGAAAGAAATTAGAGAAAATAAAGATATCATTTTCCCATTCTCAGACTTCAGAAACACTTCCACAGATCCCTTAGGTGTCAGTATATCTTAGATTAAAAACCCCTAATGAAGAAGAAAAGAAGGAAAAAAGGAGGAAGAGGAGGAGGAGGAGGCAGAGAAGAAAAGTAATGACTTGTGCTCTTGAGTTAAAAGAAAAGATAAAGATAGGGACAGAGGCAGAACTATACATAGAGCTAGAGACAGAAATAAAGATATAGATAAATGTAAAATAGAGATTAAAGAGATAGAAATAAAGATATAGTGTTGAACAGAAGTTGACAGTTGAAACACATGATAGAGAAAAAGATAGATATAGATATAAAATGGAAAGAAATATATGAGACTCAATTATTTAGGGATTTTTAATGGTTCCAAACTACAGACTCCTGTTAAATAGAACTTGCATAGTGTGCCATCTAGGCCTAGTACAATGCTATGAAGCTGAAGATTCTGTAATTTTCTCATCTACAAATTATGTATACTCATGAGGTAAGTTGTTGCAGTATTTTTTAGGTCTCGAAACATCATAGAAACAAAAACAATGCATATCTTGAGAAACTGAGGCAAAGTAAGTTTAAAAGGGCTTGCTAATAAGTGGCACAGTCAAGACAGGTCACTGGTTTTCATTTCTACCAATGATGATGACATTCCTCAAGCACTTTGTTGCTCTTCAGGTATAATTCATCAATAATGATTTGTATTTCTATAGTACCTTCAGGTCTGTAAAATACCTTATATGCAAGACATCCCCAAGGTCTTGTGAATTATTCAACTTTAATAATTCATTTTCTCACTTGAACCTTTTACAAATGAAGAAACATGCTAGGAGATATTTAGCAATTTTCCCATAGCCAATACTAATTATCAGGGATAGGATCCAAATTCAGGTGCCTCCTGACTTCAAGTTCAACCCTCTATCTTTGACATCACACTTTGACCCCTATCCTTAAATTTCTATTGGAGTGTCTTTTTTTTCTTAACTAAGGGGTATTAATGAGATAAAAGACAAGGTTATAAAAAACACTTTTGAAGGCTAGAGGAGTTTGTGGAGCATTTTGCATTGTCCTTGACCTTGTGTGAAATGTGGATTTTACTTTAACTGTTTTGGACATCAAGTTCTAGCTGATGTCCTAGGCAATATGGACAACTAAGTTGCTAGATCAGCACCACTAATTATTTGTCCTTGGATGTTGAGAAATTATTCAAATATATTTAATCTTTTTGGCAAATCATAGCTTCGTGTTAATGCTCCATTTTCAGAGGATTATACCCATTACCTTCCAAATATTTTCCTCAGGCACCTTGAGGACTGAGAGTTTCCATGGCAGGAAGCAGGGCATGGCAAGGAATGAAAGCTCTTTTTTCCCCTATTACTTTTTACAAGGAACTCAATCAAATTAGGAGAATATGAAATAATATTATTACTACTTCCATTAAATGCTGAAGAAAAGAAGAGGATCTGATCAAGGGAATGAAGATAATAGAAAAGGAAAAAAAAGGAAGAGCTACTCATTGATCAACCAAATTGTGCTCAGGTTTGGAGCTCACTATGCAACATCAATTGAAATTCAAAAACAAAACAAATTTACATGGTATAGTTCTCTAGAATTATCTTGATCTGGGCCACTTTCAGAAACTGTCTGTCAGAGGATTCTTTCTAATATCAAAATATAGCTTTTTTTCAAAATTTATAAAAAAAAAAGGAATCAAAGTCTAGGTGCGGTCAGATATCTTCATCTAGAAAGTTCACTCATGGCAGAGTGGACTACTTGGAAAACAGTATAAATCACCACACTCTTCAGGCTTCTAGCTTTTAGAATGTTTTTGTACATTTATGTAATTATGACCTGAGATCTCTGTTAGACTAGCTGCTCAGAAGTGTTAGGTTCCTGGCATCCTTACCCAGGGGAACATTGAAGGGGCAAGAAACAAGGGAGACAAGTTCTCCTTAAAGTTCTCCTAGATCTCCAAGATTCCCATTCATTAAACCAAATGCAAGTGCTTATACTCCCCAGTCCCTTGTCCACTCCCACTCCCGTGGCACTCTACAATCAACCAGTAAAACAAGGCTCTGGTGCTCAAGGACACCAGATAATGAAAGTTTGCAGTACTTCCACACACAACAGTCCCTTACACTTAGTTTGAAACCTTCCAGCTAGGGAAATTTAAACTCCAACTTTGGGTTTAGCCCAGAGTCAGACCCTGGGTTCAATCTAACTTCTAGGTAAAAGAAATTCACAAAACCTATCAATTCATTGCCCAAGTGGTTCAATATTAAATCTGTCTTGGGATTGATAACTTTTTGAATATTTATTCTGCTTCTAACATCAACATAATTCTCCTTGTATCTTGTCTCTCAGGCCCAATCTGTCTTGTTCTGTCATCCTTCCTGCTGCTGTATACATATCTTAACAATTTCTATAATACTTAACTGTTACAAGAGTTCTACCTTGTTTTTATCAATCTTCTTAGAATGGAAACCCATCCTAAAGCCCAGATACTATGAACGGGACTTAATTTAAGTGATAGAGGTGCAACTAAGTGTTGTAGTAGATAGAGCCCAGCCTTGGATTCAAAAGAACAGGAGTTCAAATCTGGTCTCAGACACTTGACACATCCTAGTTGTGTGACCTTGGACAAGTCACTTAACCCTGCGAAAGTGAGACTGGTGACTTAGCACAGCCCCCCTCACTCAAATTCAATGCATGTACTTGCCATTGCATCACCTCTCTGATGTCATGGTCTTCTTCAAAAATGAAGGCCAAACCTTATTAGAGTTGTAGCAATCACAAAAGTAGTGATTGCTACACTTCAGTCACTTACCTGGTTACTGTCAAAGTTCCAACTATATAAGTTCCTATATAACTTATAAGATGTGTATATCATATATGCATATTTATACACATATATGTATAACATAATCCAACTTATAATTCTATCAAACTTCTAAGTATGTTTGTATGTATATGTATACATGTGTATAACATACTTACATTCATTCTTGCTCTCCATACTTGAAAAGGATCAAAATGATATCACAATATCTGGATCAATTTATAGTGTGTTTGATTATAGCTGATCAAACCAATATGAGCCCAAAAGCCCGTACCATATATTGAGCACAAAACATACCTAGAAATTTACATGTTTTTTCCCATTAGAATAATCATTTCTTGAGAATAGGAACTGTGTTTTACCTTTCTTGAATCCCCAGTACATAGTAAAATGCTTTGCACATGGTAAGCACTTAAGAAATTACTTTTTCATTCATTTGTTCACTGAGTGAAATGCCTTATCTAAATCTAAACTACTATATCTGTGACATTCATCTGTTTGCCAATCCAGTAACACTATAGGAAAAAAATAATGTTAGGCTGTCATGGTTTGTTTTTAATAAACCTAATCTTATTCCTAGTAACCACCATTTCCCTTAATAAGTGCTTTCAAGTCATCCATCAAATAATCCTTCCCAAAATTCTTTTACGAATGGACATTAAGTTCAGGGTCTATGTTTTCTGAAAATTTGAAATTAGAGTCTTTCTAATCTCTCACCAAGAGATTAGCAATAGCCTCTGACAGTCCTTATTTTTCTGTAATTTAAAGAGAAGAAACAAAAATTAGACATTAAATTGTTCAAAGTGCTCTTTTCCCAAAGCAGAAATTGCATGGTCTTTTCTCTAATCCTGGCATTAGACATAGAATAGCTCATCTGAATAAATAAATTTAACATTGTTGCGATCAAAAAATAAACTGAGAGTGCTTTTAGATGGTTAAAAATTGTTATAGTGCATTTGAAGAGTGTACAAGAATTGTAAAGCTTAGAGGGTAGAGGAGGATGGAAACTTGGAATGTGGATTCTAAGTTAGAAGGGATTTCAAGGTTATTTAGTCCAAGATCATAATATTGCAAGTGAAGAAACTTGGGTCTAAAAAGTTAAAGTGATTAGTCTGAAGTTTAACAAGTAGTAGGAGCTAGTCAAAATTGAAATATAAGTACGTTGTTTTCTTATTTATATTCAATGCCTAGGAACCTCTAAGAAGAGAGCAATAGAGGGAAATGGGAGGTCATGGCTAAAGCATAGGTTCTAGGACTACAACAGCAACAACAGCAACATATCATCATTATTTCTACAGACTCAAAGAAGACATAGATTCATGTCTTTCTTCCCATATTAGTTGTCTGGCTCTGAACCAGCATTTATCCTCTCAATACTCTAGGTAATAAGTATTGGAGTTAGCATTTTAGTCTATTTCCAGACCAAAAATTCCAGTACTCTTACTACTTCAACCTGATTCGAGTTTTCAAAATGGGAATATGAAAAAGAACCCAAATATTTGGATGTATTCTAATTAAGACTGATACATTTTTAAACTATGTGGGTTATTTATGAATATTGAGTATACTTCCCATATGGTACATGGGAAGAAAACTTGCAATTTTTCAAATCCATCTACACTTTCAAATTTCGGCATTTCTCTTCTCCACAGTCATCTGCTGTGTTGATTCATTATTGGCTCATCTTATTCCTGTCCTGTTGTAGAATGATGCTACTAAAAAAAAAAACATCAATGAGTTTTCTCTGTGATTAAAGGTTAATCTCCTGGACTATTAATGAATATAATCATAATCCTTTGAAATCTTCCAGAAGAGTTTGCCAATTCCTACTCAATGAGGCATCACTTAATGGCCCATGATATACCTGCCATGAAAATTGGATTACTACAAAGTGATTTTAAAAAACAGATTCAAGGAAGACTTAGTCAACTACAGAGGTAAACAACATTTAGAGATTAAAGTTAGAAATAATTATCATTGAATAATTAAAGTTATGAATGACAGTTAATAATAGAGTTGAATATTAATGTGTTTAAAACTCAATTGAAATAATTAACTACATTTAAATCTCAGTGGCCTTCAGATTTTAAGTATTGTTTAATCCAGCAGGATGATAGTACTTACATACTAATCTTGCTGAATTGTCATAAGGAGAATACTTTGTAACTTCTACCATATTTTATTGTTATTATCCACTAAAGTCCTACTCTGATGCCTCAGCATATCATGGAAATGACCCTGAACTCTCAAGATCATCGTAACAGAGTTTAACCTCTGGCAGGTTGTACCATGTTGGAGAGGCTTAGTGGAGTGACAAGAAAATATGTTAACTGCTTTCCTGAGACAAGTCTTGCTATGTATGGTTTCATCATCACTAGACCAGCCACTTAGGGAGGATTACTTTGGCCATTATGGAACTACAAAAAATATAAAATGACTTTTAATATTGCATAGACTCTGCCATTTCTGTATGGACAGAGGAATAGAAAAGGAAACCAAATATGCTAAGAATCCTATCATTTGAGATTACAAATAATAACAATTTAACAAATGGATACCTGAATGTGATATAATTACTACTAAGAAAATAGCATTTATGTAGTGCCTTGAAGTTTGAAAAATTCTACAAATATTTTCTAATTTCATCTTCATATCAGTCCTGGGAGACTATAATATTAAAAAATGAAAATAAATTGTTCAAATGTTTCAGTTTGGAAATTCAATTGAGTTGATTCCAGAGTATTATTATTATTATTATTATTATTATTATTAATTTATTACTCCTATTTCCCAAAGGAGGAAACTGATGTAGACAGAGGTCAAGTGACTTGCCATAGATCACTTGACCCATAGTTAATGGGTCAATATGAATTCAGGTTTTCATGATTCCAGACCCAGCACTCTAGAACTGAATTATGCCAATCTGATGTGGTATTTTCCCTGCAGAGTAAGAATACTCTACATCTCTCCTCATCTTGTCTTCTACTATCTCCATACTTATACCCATGCCGCTCCTGACCTATACCAGTTCTGTAAGTTGAAATCAGTCACTTCCTTCAAGGCCCAACACAGTCACCTTTATCTTCTGGAAACCTTCCTTCATTCTCCTAGGTGAAAGCTGTCTTACTCAGCTCAAATTTCTCCCAGCACTTTGCCTAAATCTCTTAATGCCAATTATCTCACTCTTGTTCAAATCCTACTTATGGGCTAACAGATCTTTGTTCAGTAAGACTGAGAACTTTGACAATAAGACGGATAGTTCTATCCCCAGTGCTTAGCACAATGTTTTATGCTTGGTAAGTAGGGAGTAAGTGTTTGTTGAATTAAAGTAATCTGGAATCAACTGAATTGAGTTTCCAAATTGAAACATTTGAACAATTCTTTTTCATTTTATAGAGCCTGCTATGAATCAAACTTACCATAGTGTTGGTGTTTCCCTGCATTGTCATACCCTGGGCAGCCATTAGTAGTGAACTTTGGCCACCCATAGAAAGGGAGGCAGCGTATGTGTCTAAATCACCTCCTTCCTTGCAAGACATTTCTATCACTTTGAAATTAAACTTCTCTTTGATTCTTGACTCTCCTGTCTCTAGCCTGCTATTTGGCTCTGGACATCCTCAGGTTAGAGATCAGTTCAGTTTTATCGACAATTCTTAAAACTAAAAAGTACTTTTGAGATTTTTTGTTCCTGTCTCCTCATTTACAGTTAAAACCTGTTTTTTTTTTCATTTAAATTTTATTTTATTTTTCAAATTACATGCAATGGGAGTTTTTCAACATTTACCCATTTATAAATTTATGCATTACACATTTTTCTACCACCCTTCCTTCCCTCCCCTGTCCCCAAGGAAGTGAGAAGTCTGGTAAAGGTTTTACATGTACATTTCTGTTTTATTATTTACATATTTGTCATATTGTGAAAAAGGAATTATAACTAAGGTGAGTGGAAAAAACCATGAGAGAGAAAGGAAAAACATAAAAGAGGTTTTGGATTTTTTTTTAAATGTTCAGAAAATGCTCTGCTCTACATTCAGACTCCATAGTGTTTTTCTCTGGATATGGATGTATTGTCCACTATAGCTCTCTCAGGGTTGTCCTTGATTTCTGAAATGCTGAGAGGAGCTTCATTCATCGCACTCCGTCATCTCACAATGTTGTTAATGTGAATGATGTTCTTCTAGTTCTCTTCACTTCACTCAGTCTTGGTTCTTGCAAGTCTTTCCAGACTTCTCTGAAGTCCAATCACTCATGATATTTCTTATTGAACGATAACATTCATATACCATAACTTATTCAACCATTCCCCCATTAACGAGTATCCCCTCAATTTCCAATTATTTTCCACTACGAGAAGAGCTGCTATAAATATTTTTTGAACATGTGAACCTTTTCCCAAAAAAACCTTTTTTTAAATATTTAAAATTAAAGCCTCTTCAGAACTTAGCTTCCTTGGCTTCCCAGGTTTCTCATGCTTTATTTCCACTCAATAATTGAAACCTACTGGTCTACTCACTCTACTACTTTTGAGGGCAAGGACTGACTTTTACTTTTATTTTGTATCTCCCCAACTTAGTGTAATGTCTAGTATGCAATGTCCAGTATCCAGAAAATAAATGCTTATTGCCCTGACTTTCCCCCATGTCTAGAATGTAAACATTTCCTTCTGAAATCCCTGATTTCCCCTCAAGACTCAACCTTCTACATGAAAACATTCCCTGATCCCTCCTAGCTGCTGGTGCAGCTATATCCACCTTAAATGTATCACATGTCTACTTTTGTGTGTACATTTTGTCTTTTCCATTAAAATGTAAGTTCCTTGAAGGCAGGCATTGTTTGACTTTTCTCTTTATACCTTCAGCACTTAACATATGGTATAGCCCATAATAAGTACTTAAGAAATGCTTATTACTTGATTGCCAAGGAAAATGAAGCTCAGAGAAATGATTTGCTTCTCACCACTAGTTAATGTCAAAGTCAGAACTTTGGGCTAAATTTGCTGAGTTTTGTTCCAATGCTCCTTCCATTATGTTTTTGTTTTCTTTTGGGGAGGGGGGACTATCTACCTTCAGCTTTATTGTGTGAGCTACACAATAAATTTATTGATGTAATTCCACATCATTGGAGAAGATGGCAAACCACTCCAGTATCCCTACCAAGAAAATCCCAATGGGGTCAAAAAGAATAAGACATGACTGAAAAACAATTGAACTGAAACAGTCCCACATCACCAATTACTGGACATAGTTGACTGAATTTCACAGAAACATCTCAAACTCAACATGTTCAAAAGAGAACCCATTTCCTTTCTCCCTTAGACTTTTCCCTCTTTCAAACTTTCTTCTTTCTATCAGAGGCAAAGTCATCCTTCCAGTTATTTGGGTTCACAAGCTCAATGCCATCTTTGATTTCTCCCTTGTCCTCACCCCATCCATCTAATCAGTTTCTAGAGTTTATCATTTCTATCTCCACAGCATTTCTCCTATTGTTCCCTTCTTTTTACTCACATAGCTTCCATCCTCACTCAAACTGTCATTTCTTTCTCATGACCTACAGCACAAGTCTTCCAGTCCCAAACATCTTTTTACTGCAATTTTTCTTCCATAGAACTGCCAAACAATCATTTCACATTTATGTGAAATGTACATGTACAACCTTTACCAGACTTCTCACTGCCTTGGGGACAGGGGAGGGAAGGAAGGGTGGTAGAAAAATGTGTAATGCATAGATTTATAAATTTAATAAATATTTTATAAATTCCTGTGATCGCCTTTTGTCTCTAAGATCAGATATAAACATTTCTGTCTGAAATATTTCCAACCTTTTCAACCTAAACCCACTTTACATTTTCCAGTATTATGGCACAACACTCTTTTTCCAAACAATCTATGATCTATGCAAAATGGTCTTTCTGCTGTCTCATAAAATGTTTCCATTTCCTTTTCTCTGTATTTGTTTTCCCAATGGCTAACCCCTATTTCCAAAATGTACTCCTTTCTTTGATCTATTTCTTGATATTCCTTATTGTTTTCAAAATCTTACTCAACTTTGACTTCTAACATGAGGCTTTTCCTTCCCCCCTACTTTCCATTTCAAGTAACCTTATATCTGAGCTATATTTATCCTCTATTACGATGTAAACTTCTTGAGGGCATGGATTGTTTGGTTTTTGTCTTCATATCCCCAATGTCTATTAAGCGAATAGTAGTTGAGAAATAAATACTTATTCATTGATTGATTTGAACTGTTGCCTTCCAACTTACCACAATCAAAAATAGTTCATGATAAATATTCCAAATGAAGTCTGCACCAAGTCCTAAAATAGATTTCCTGTTTTATTTCTAACACTCTGACAGCTATCATTTGGCTGTTGGTAGGTGATGTTGATGCTAACAGCATAGTCAGTGAATATTTCCTTATATTAGACCAGGTACAGGAAACCTTGGGTCTCCCTAAGGACATATACCAAAAGTCCTGGTGTTGTCATGCTACTTTGTCAAGAATCAGAAAACTGAAGTTATAAGGAATAGCAACAATGACAAATGTGTTTGCAAAATGTCCAGCACTGGATGAAGGTACAGATAATGAATCTGTGAGTAAACTTTTGAAACTTGTTTCTGTAATAATAAAAATAGTAATAGTAATAAAATCAAACTAGTTTCTGTAATAATAAAATAGTAATAGTAGTTGCAGCAGCCACAGTACTGTTAGTTGTAGCAGCCGTGGCCGCAGTAGTATTAGTCATAGCAGCAGCAGCAGCAGCAGCAGCAGCAGCAGCAGCAATAACAGTAGTAACATTGGTGATATCACATCAGCAGTAGGAGTAGTAATAGCAGTGGCAACAATAATAATCTAGTCATCTTAATCAGTAGCAGCAGCAGCAGCAGTAATAACTACAGCAGCTGGGCAGCTAGCTGATGCAGTGAACAGTGGAGTCAGGAGGACCTGGGTTCAAATCCGGCCTCAGACACTTACTAATGACCTAGCTGTGTGGCCTTGGGCAAGCCACTTAACTCCATTTGCCTTGCAATAATCTAAATAATACTAATAATAACTACAACAGCAGCAGGAGCAAAAGCTATAATATAATAAAATAGCAGTAGCAGGACAGGGTGAGAAGAGAGAATAGGATAGATGGGGAAATACAATAGTAATCCTAATTGTGAAAAAAAATATAGCAAGTTTCTCTGGTTAAGCATTCATTTCTCAAATATTAGAGAAGTGAGTCAAATTTATAGAAATTAGAGCCATTCCCCAATTGAAAAATGATCAAAGGATATGAACAGACAGTTTTCAAATGAAGTTAACAAAGCTATCTATAGATATATGAAAAAATGCTCTAAATCACTATTGATTAGAGAAATATAAATTAAAATAACTCTGACCTTCCACCCCATGTCTATAAGATTGACTAATATAATAGAAAAGGAAAATTATAAATGTTGGAGATGAAGTATGAAAATTGAGAAACAAATAAACTGTTGGTGAACTGAGTCAACCATTCTGAAAAATTATTTGGAACTATGCTCAAAGGACTATTATAACCCTGTATATCCTTTGAGCCAGAATACCTCCATTAGGTTTATATCTCAAAGAGATAAAAAAATGATCTATGTGTTCAAAAATATTTATAGCAGCTCTTTCAGTGGTAGCAAAGAATTGGAATGTGAGGGGATATCAATCAATTGGGGAATGGATGAACAAGCTGTGATTTGTGAATGCAATGGAATACTCTTATCCTATAAGAAAGGAAGAGCAGGATCCTCTCAGAAAAATCTGGAAAAATTTACAAGAACTGATGCAAAGTTAAATTGGAAGATCCAGAAGAACCTTGTATACCCTAACAGGAATATTATATGATGATGATGATGAATTGATTTTTTTAACTATTCTCAGCTATTCAATGATCCTAGATAATTCTGAAGAATTTATGATGAAAAATGCTATTTCCAGAGAAAGATCTAATGGATTTTGAATGTATATCAGAGTATACTTATGGTTTACTTTATTTTTCTTGGAGCTTTTGTTTCTGTTTTATTTCACAACATGACTAACATAAAACTAATTAGACTATGGCTAAAGATGTAAAACCTATATCATATTGCTTGCTTTCTTAATGGGAGGGGGCAGGTAGGGAGAAAGGAAAGAATTTGGAGCTCAGAATTTTTTTGAAAAACAAATTTTAAACAATGTTTCCATGTAATTGGAGGAGGGGGGATAAACTTTTAAGTAAAATGAGAGGAATAAAAATATCTTTTCCATCCCAGAGCTGAGGCTGCCTTCTCCCACTTTCAATCCCTCCCTTTGTCATCTCATCTACTACAGAGAGACTACTGGAATTATTTGTTATTTACTATTGACTTGATTAAAATAATCACACATTCTTCTGTATTCTTCTACCTCCCACCTCAGCTTTTATAAATCCTTCCTTTTAACCATTTTGAAACACAAAATTGTTGTCATTGTTTTACAATAGGAGGACTAATGACATCACAGGGTGATGTCTTGACTTAAATTGGATTTAAATAACAAACTGCACAACTGTCAGTCTTATTCCCTATTCCAGAGTCATCAAAGTCCAGTGGCAGGAAAAAAGTCAAGAATATTGACAATGGCCTGGAATTTCCATTGTCACTTCTCCTATTACTCTGTCATTTTTAACTTTTTCCCTTTAGTACTTTGGGAAATAAATATCTTTATGGTCTCTCTGTTGTTCCTTTTTTTAACCCCATAGATGTCTTTATTTCTATTTTTTCTTTTTTAATAGTCTTTAAATATGGGGCATTTTACTTCATTAGTTATGCTTTCCCTGATAATTGTTTTTATAGGTCAGCTGACAAACATTTATTAAAAGTCTGCTTTCTATAGGTACTGTTTTAAGAGTAGAGGATACAAATGTAAAAGAGACATAATCCTTGCCTTCAAGTAGCTTATAGTCAAAAGGGACAGCAACACACAAAAGCAAAATGAAAAGCCTGGGAGGGAAGGGAAAGGTAATAGTACAGTGGATGGGTATGGGTATAGAGTATGATATAGAAGGGCAAAAGGTAGGCAGTCAGGAGGAAAGAATGAATTTTGAACTAATTTCTTACCTTTCTTCTGTTTCTATTATTTGATATGTTTGCAAGTCAAATAATTCGCCTGTCGCTATTTTTTGTAGGAAAATTTCAAGTTTCTGTTTTATTCATCTCTTTTAATAATTAGGCACAGGATTTGCAGAGATTGGTATTTAGGGATACATCTTAAGCTCCTTTTGCTTTTGTTGTTATTTAATAATTTTCAGTTATATCTGACCCTTCATGACTTCATATGAGATTTTCTTGCCAAAGGTACTGGAGTGGTTTGCCATGTCTTTCTCCAACTCATTTTAGATAAGGAAACTGAGGCAAACAGGGTTAAGTGACTTGCCCAGGATTACAGTCTTAGGCAGTATTTGAACTAAGGTCTTCTTGACTAAATCTGGCATTCAGTCCACTGCCACCTAGCAGCCTACTTTTTGAAATACATAATTTGATTCCTGTCTGCATTTTCTGCTGGCTGCAGAATAGTTTTTTTTCTGATTTGAATTTCCTTTTTTGAAAAAAAAGGTCTTTCTCTTGGTGGCTTACAGAATTTGATACTTATCATTGAAAATGATAAAAGTAACCATTGTCTTGTTGAATCATAGCTTGTGGTTTTGTTACGTTTTCCCTTGTTTTCATTTTTATCTATAGGCAATTTGTGGATCCTTTCCATTAGGGTTTTGTTCTCTATATTTCTGAATTTTTGGCATTTTTCTTCTATCATTTCTTGCATTATGGTGTTCAGGTTGTTTTTTTTTTATTTTTAATTGTCATATTCTCCTGGAGGCCTATGATCCTTAAATCACCTCTATAATCCTGTTTTTTGTGTGTTTTGCTTATATGGAGATCAAGTTATTTTTAACATGATTGTTTTTGCTTCTCTTCCTCCAGATTGAACTCTACTTTTGTGTATGTGATTTCCCAATCAATTGTTCTTTCTTTTGCTTCTTTAGAAAGGCTTACTATTATGGATTCAGGTTTTTCTTTTCTGTAGTTATTTCTATTATATTAATTATAAAACCTGCATTTGTTTCCTTTTAACTTCTTAAAAGATTTTAATTTCTTCCTTGAACTGTTTGGAAATATTCTTCTGCAATCTCATGCTCTCTTGGAGATCCATAGAGTTTTCTATTTTATCAGGTATTGTTTCAATTTCTTTGTCTTGTACTATTTATTTGGAGACATTTGCAGACATTCAGCTGTTTCAGTAGCCATCTTCCCTTATGTTTTAATTTTCTTCCCTATTCTTTTCTCTGCTTATGCTCTAAATAGTTTAACTGAATTTTCTTCCTCCTGAATTATTTGGTGGTATTTTTTCTCTTTTTCTTTTCATTGCTCACTTTCTGACTCCTTTTCCTTTGAAGGCAAGTTTACTTCTAGGTACTGGATCTCAACTGTCACAGCTTCCTCCCACTTTGAGGAATTTTTTTTTCTTCTGGCCTAGATCCTTGCCCCAGATGACTTTTGGGAGGAGTAAGAGGACTAAACTGGGTCCAGTTGTATGATGCCTTTTTCCTTCAGATTTGGTATATTCCCACACTCCGGTACCCTTTCCAATTTCTCTTAGCTCTAAAGTCTCTTGCTGAGTGAGGTTGCCCAAGGTAGTTTGGTGCTTTCTATTCTTTTCCTTCTTCATGAGTGACTAGGCAGAGTTCAGGTCTGTTGAATGTTTTCATAGAAGGATGGAATTGCAGAGTAGATCTCAATGCACAAAGCAATAGGTTGAATTTTATACCTTTCCAGAGCTTAGAGGCTAGTGGGGAGCAGGGATGCTGGTTAAGCAACTTGCAATTATTATGATATGCAGCTAATTTATAAAATTTAGTTATTTTGTTAGATTTCCTAGTGTCTTGACCAGTGAAAACAACTATGCTTCCTCTACCACTGGCACATAATTCTTCTTTGAAGGGATTTATGAAAATTAGTTGGGATTGAGAACAAATTTAATCTTCTAGATTATTGGCCACATAACCCAAAAGATGATGAGTATTTAAAACAAGGACCACTGATGATAGAAAAACATTTGTTGTTAATTTGCTGTAACTCATAATGGAGATTTCATAGATTTTTAAGAGAACTTCGATCAGGATTATGTAGCTAT
This sequence comes from Macrotis lagotis, assembly GCF_037893015.1. NCBI lineage: Eukaryota > Metazoa > Chordata > Mammalia > Peramelemorphia > Peramelidae > Macrotis > Macrotis lagotis. The sequence continues at coordinate 59,043,625 of NC_133659.1, forward strand.
ATTAGATTTCCAGAGTTATATAGTTTAGTTTAAGAAGTTTGAAAATCTATGAAAAATGATTTAGCAATCCATCATTGTATAAATTCCAAATTTTCATTGAAAGGGAAGAGAAGCAAAATGTTTGCCTAGATTTTTATTCTTAAAATTTCTTTCCTTCTATAATATGTTTCCACCTGTTTCCTTCTGTATTTATATTTTATATTTAATGTTTCAAACTCTGAGGTTTGAATTAATCATTTTTAAAAGGGGACCTTATGGGGCGGCTAGGTGGTATAGTGCATAAAGCACTGGCCCTGGAGTCAGGAGTACCTGGGTTCAAATCCGGTCTCAGACACTTAATAATTACCTAGCTGTGTGGCCCTCAGCAAGCCACTTAACCCTATTTGCCTTGCAAAAACCTAAAACAATAAAATAAAAGGGAGCCTTAAACATTATAAAGTTCCTTTCATATCCTTTATGACTTCTGAATTTTAGTTACCTGCTCATATTAATTTATTTCTAAATATAACTTTAAAGGTACACCACCCAAAAATATGTATACTTATACTAGTTACTCCTTAAAATGCTACTTCAAGCAAATATTTCCAACACTTTTCACCACATTTCCATTTTGTTCTGCTTTCCTAAGCTAATTAAAAGGATTTTGTTTTAATGAATCCAATAGTGTGCCAATTGATTATTATCTTTATTAAAAAATGATTGTGCACCCATAGCAGTGGCATTATATAGAATATCCTATTAGACACAGTTCCTGACTAAAGAACTCATGACCATTTATTGAAAATAAGTCCAAAGAGTCATGGTGAGGAGTTGCTTATTAACCATCTCTCCACACTACCAGTGTCCAGAAGCTGACTGAGACAGTGATAATCCACTTTCCTTTTCAGGCTAGCATTAAATACAACATCTCTTCTTCCAGTATAAGGTTGGTTTTTACTTTTTAAACAGTTTCATTTTTGTGGGGGTGGGTACTTTATAGAGCATTTTATGTGAATAGAGCAGAATATCTCAAATAGTGTTCTCATGATCCAAATTTGTTCATCAAATTTTGTTCATAAGTTAAATGATTGGCTTAATAAATATTTGATGATAAACTCTGCAAGGAAACCTGAAACAGAAAGGAAAAAAATAGAGGACAGAAAGGATATATATAAAAAAAAGGAACTAAAATATAGAAATTCCACTTATGGAAGATTGAAACTGTGATTAATTTTCCTTATCTATTCATAGTTAAATGCAATGTTTCTATCAAAAGGTGATAATGATTCTTGGGAAGGAGACCACTGTGGGTTTGAATGAACATATGATATCAAACTTAAAAAGGAAGAGCTTTTTAACCTCCCCAAAAGATTGTCTACACAGCTTAAACTACTGAAGCTTGAATTGCTCACACTGATAAAGGCAGCTGACTTTCTTTTGAGATAACAATAGGAAACCTATTGAGCAAAGAGGTAGCCTGGGACCATGAACTTAAGAAAGGGGGAGTCAAAAAAATAGGTTTAAATGGAGAAAAATTTTAATTTGAAAGTAAAACTAGGGTGAGAGAAAGAAATACATGTCTCCAGTTAGTGTTCCCAGCTGATAAAGAACTGTATTGAAGTCACTATGTGAGGAAAAAAGCATGGCCTGTCACCATAGATGAAGTCAAAATGGAACCGCTATAGGTCCTATGACATGTCTTATAAATAACTTTGATCAATGTAATCTTTATTGCTTAATAAAATTATTATGAATTTACTACATTAAAAAACTAGTATGGGGGGCAGCTAGTTGGTTCAGTGGATAGAGCACCAGTCCTTAAATAATTAATTTTTTTTAAAAAACTAGTTAGAGTATATCCTGGCTTTCAAACAAATTTTGGTCAAGGAAAAAAGAATTTAAGACGTGATGAATCCTAATAACCAATAAAGGCATTCCAAATATTTAACTAGGTTAGTTCTACTACCAAAATAATTGAAAACTCTTTTAAAAGTCTCATTTCTGTAAGCAGTGAATGTACTATCATAACCTTTTCACCTCTGGTGTAGCTTTCATGGGAATATCTTTGTTTCCATGAATCTCATGCCTTTTTTATTTACAATTTTAAAAATTTATATTTAAAGAAATCACACTGTATGGAGTTTTTTGTTTTGTTACTTCAATTATATAATTATGATAATTAGTCACTTTTACATCTCATTTTAAGAGATTAATTGACTGTAATTGTATATTTTGTTATTTGAATTACTTCAATTTATGCAAGGAAAATGCTTATAGAAAGTTACATGTCAATTCAATCATGTTAAATGCAGAAGCAGCTTTTTTTTAAAGGAATGTTCAAATAAAGCTTCTTTTTTTGGCAAGGCAATGAGGCTAAGTGACTTGCCCAAGTTCATACAACTAGATAATTAAGTGTCTGAGGCTGGTGCTTCTGAGGACTCAGGTCCTCCTGACTCCAAGGCCTATTCAATATACCCCTCAAACAAAGTTTCTTGCACTTAATTTGTGTTAAATCTTTCCCTTTTTACAATCAAATGCCTAGCAAAAGCTGTCTATATCATCACTTCCCACTCATTTTTCCTGCTATCATTCAATTCTCAACTCTTTGTACTCTGGTTTCTGTCCCTACCACTGGACTCAAACTACTTTCTCTGAGGTCATTAATGATCCCATCTCCTTAAGCCCAAATCCAATGACCTTCAAAGTCTTCAAACTTCTCAACTTCTTTTCAAGGTTTGACATTCTCTGGTTACTTTCTCTTGGGTTTTAGTAGCACTGCTGCACAGTATTTTTTTCTACCTATGTGTCTGATCCTCATCAAACTGCATTGGTAGAAAAAGTTTCCCACTAGGACCTTCCAGGACAGACAGGTTAAAATTAATTAATTAATTAACTGGCCCACTGAAAACTGTTAATTATAGTCATGATGAGGATACTTGTCTTTTGTTCTCAAAGAAGGTCATGATGTTAGAGAAGTGATGACATGACCGGCAAGTGAATTAGATTTGACTGAGAGGGAGTTGTGCTAAGTCACCAGCTTCACCTTCTCTAGAGTCATTTGAGTCTGTGATCAGATATGGATCAAGATGACTAGAGATAGCCCTAGATGCCAGGCAATCAGGGCAAGGGATTTGTCCAAGATCACATGGCTAATAAGTGTCAAATGTCTGGGACCAGATTTTAACCCAGGTCTTTATGGCTCCAAGTTTAGTACACTAGCCATTGCACCAAGTGCTTTTCTCATAATGATACCAAGAGGCAGATAATACAACCCAAGGTTCTATGAGATCCTCTTGTTTTCTCTCTATATACAATCTCCCTCAATGATCTCATCAGCTCTCAGGGGTCCAATTATTATATCTCTGCAGATGACCTATATATTCAGATCTAATATCTCTCATGAATCCCCATCCTATATTAGCAATTTCCTATTAGACAATTGCCTATTTGTAATATAAGCATCTCAAACTCAATATATTCAAATTGTGACTCATTATATTTTGCCTCAAATCCTTCTCTATAACTTTCAAGGATACCCCCATCTTTCTAGTCATCCAAACTTGCAAACTGAGTGTCATCCTCAACTTCTCACTCTCACTCCACACAACCAATCCATTCTCATTTCTACCTTCATTATATGTTTTGTATTAATCTCCTCTCTAGTCATACAGTTAAGCCCCTCAGTACCTCTTCCCTGAACTTTACTATAACCTTCCAACTGGAATCCTTGCTTTAAATACATCCTCTGTTCCAATTCATCCTCCACTCAGTTGAAAATATGATTTTTCTAAAGTGGAGGTCTGACCATGTCACTCCCATACTCAATGAATTTCAGTGCTTCCCTACCATTTCTAGGATCAAATAAATAAAGCTTTTTTGTAAATTGAATATCTCATGACTTGACAGTTTTTTCCATTCTTTCTTCTCTAAATACATGAATTCTATGATCCATCTAAATGAAATCCTTACAGCCCCTCAATCACCAAACTCTATCTTCTATCTCTTCCCATTAACTATATCCTTGCCTGGAATATCCTCCCTATTACCTCTGCCTTTCAGTTTCCCTAGCTTCCTTCAAGATTTAGCTCAGTTTCCTTTTAAAGAGGAATTTCCCTGCCCCCACAAGCACTAGTGCCTTCTTCTTCTCTCATATTACCTGTTTTATTATATATATATATATATATATATATATATATAGTTATTTAAATTTAGTCTCTCCTATTAAAATGCAATCTCCTTGAGAACTCAGGGTCTGGAAAACAGTAAACACTTAATAAATGTTTGTTGATTCATATAGAGGCAACATTTTATAGTGGAAAGGGCTCAGTTTGGAGGCATATAATCTATATTTGATCCTGTATCTATTACTTATAATGTATGTGGCCTGGAGTAAGTCACTTTTCAAAGTCTCAATTTCTAATCTATAAAAATAAGATGGGACTGGGGGGAGGGGGAGGGCTGGACTAGATTATTTCTAAGGTCCCTTCAAATCTTAAATTTTGACAATTAAGTCCTCTGTAAGCATTACTTAAAGTTGAGATTGTGGCAAAAGTTACTAATATTTCTATCTGAGTCAGCACTAAAAGTCAGGTTCTTACTTCTACTGCACACCTGCAACACCCTCACTAGTCTAGGCAAATGCTAACCAGATGCAACCAGCTGCAGGCAACTCTATTCAGTCAGTTCTAAGAATGTACTATCTTAGCCAACCTTGTCCAGCCCAAGGCAAACTGTGAAAGAAGCAGAGCCATAAACTACAGAAAATTATTCTTTTATGTCTGTTCCCCATCCCACCCATTCTCACTCTCCAAGGTGACTCCATATCCATTCTCCTTAGAATACCCTGTAATATCATTGACTCTCTCTTTTCCGCCTTATAAAAGCTTATCTGAAAAGTCTTCATTTATGCTAAGATGCAAATGACCAAAAAACATTAAAATTTTTTTCCTTCAAAGTGTTGGCACTTTAATGGGAAACCATGCTAACACGAGAGGAAAGTTCTGAAGTGGAATTTCAGGCTCATACCCCCTTTAATATCAGAATATTACTTAATATCAATCCTAGCACTTTGACCTATTTAAAAATCATAGGATCCCAGATTTTGAGTTCAAAGAATCCTCAGGGGTCACCTACTTCCAACAGTCTCACTTTATAAATGAAGAAACAAAGGCTAAAGGAAGTTAAAGGACTTGTACATGGTCAGCATCAGAGGCTTATACCCAGCTTATATGTTTTTAAAGACAGTGGTCTTTCCTTATGGGCATAGGGTGGAGGTGGGTAATTACTGTACACTTTACCTCATGAGTCCCCACCAGTGTAGTACTCATAAAATACCAAGCAATAGATTCAATTATCTCTTAGAAAAGACATTCATTCAAATAGAATAACAAGTATAAAAGTATAAGTATAAAACATACTGGGGGCAATCCCCTAGAATAGATTTCCTAATCATATCACATAGATATCTGCATAGTCACTACCCAGCATTAGAGGTTAAACTAAAGGAACATTTAGAAATTGTTCTGACTTGAAAGAATCAGCCAATATCCATTCATTTTTTCTGAATATCCATTAAAAATTGATTTCATTTACCACTTTCTTTTCTTGTCATGTCACCTCAGATAAAGCAATCTGACTTAAGGTAACTACCTTAAAAATTCAAATAATTCTGATATATAACTGATTTTAACTAAGAAATTGAGGCAAAGGTAGATTTGATGATGCATTTATAACACCTGCATAATTTACACTGGCTTTAAAACTTGAGGCAAGTCATTTGCACTCTATGAGCCTTAGTTTTTTTATGGCTAAAAATGGCAAATCATATCCTCCTTACCCACTTTCCAAATGTGTTACCAAAAAAATTCTCCAAATCTCAAAGCATGATATGATGACGTTATTTAATTATATTTTCTTGTTCTCATCTATTTCAATGGCATTTAGATGGAAATAGTCCTGAGACAAGTCAGTATACTTCTTTTATTTTTATATTTTGTAAGTTGTACACTACTGAACATGTAGATTAGAAAAACATTAATTTTTGCAATTTAAGGAAATATTTGGATACAGTTCAGCTTAAATAAACTCATCAAAATATTTGGTACAACTATTAAGAGCAAACAAGATGATTATAGGTGATAGTTACTTCACATGATTTTGATTTCTTCAGCTAATGTTTCATTCTGCATAATTTGGAAATTATCAGCATTTGGTATAATGATATCTATTAAATTTTTTCTTAAATTTTTTATAAATGTTATACTTCATGCCTTGTGAGCTATTGTTCTATCCTTGATAATTATCTGGTTCCAGGATAGTTTATTTAAAGAGATCTCCAGAATAGTTTTAAGTTGGTATTTGTAGCATGGGGATTGAATGTAGGTTTATGAAGGATAATAAGCTTGTGAATAATCCTTGCCACCAGGTTGTGTTTTGTTTGTACCATACCCCACCTCTAGTCTCACTCTCTTGACTCATACTTTCATTGGCAGATTGACTCTCCAGAGGAACAACTGCTACCCCAGGTTCTTAAATGAGAGTATCTCATCAGTCCTACCAGTATGATTCTCATCACACTCAGTCAGGAGACTGATTACCTCTTAGAAAAGACATTTACTCATGCAAGATGAATAGGTATAAAAAATTTATCAAAAAAAAATCTAAAGTGGTCTCAGACACTTAACAATTACCTAGCTGTGTGGCCTTGGGCAAGCCACTTTAACCCCATTTGCCTTTCACAAGCCTAAAAAAAAAATTTTGAGTGCACTCTTCCATAAGGATACCAAGAGTCCATACAGTGGGTGGGAAAGTGGACATAACTTCAGATATAATTATGGTAAGATACACAGTAGACAACACATGTGGCTAAGGTAGCTTATGATTCCAGAACCGCAGGGATTTACTGTCATTCCTCTCTTCATAGTCCTTGCCAAAGTTTAGTGTCAGTCAGTGATAGCTAAGCTAGGGAAGATCCCCACAGGGCATAGTGCCTCCACTGGATATATTTGGACAGGCAAATCTCTTGGCTTCTGACATCTTTGTTGGGTGAGGCACCTGTGCTAAGTAAATCAATCTGCTGAACTACCTGGGTTCACTCTTTGATGGACAGCTATGGTATCCCCTCCAGAGTCAGCTAAATTCTACTGTTCTCTTTCAGAAAAGGAAAAAAACTCTAGCCTAGGATTGGCAGGAGCCTCTCCAAGTCTACTCCCTAAAGACTTAAGCAATGATATGTTATCTCCCAGGCAAAAGATCAACAATCTGTTTTTAAGCAATTATTTTTATTCAGAACTAGGCTCCCTAAGTGGGAGATCATTCAGGTGCATTTCCCAGATTCCTGTTGAGTTTGTGAACAATGATTAGCTAGGTACAGAGGTTCTAAGACAATCATATTCTGGGATAGAATTTTTGCTGGTCTTTTCACGTGAAAGTGAGATAATCAAAGCCTTAAAATCCTTTCCAAGAGTAGAATGCCTCATTTATACCAGAAGGGACCTTGCCCTTACTTGTCCTTGTCTCTTCTCCCTTACAACTTTCAGTTTGGCTGGTCTAAATGGATCAAATCCTCACACTAGGTATTTGTAGGTGCTAAATTTTGCTGCCAACAGTGATGTATTAAACATAGTTTCTTCATTTCTTTGAATAATCTGCATTTATCAGTGAAGTCTGGCACTTAAATGTTACCCATGATTTTCTGATGTCCATGACACTGGTTCTAAATTGCCATTGTAAACTATTGTGTTTCTATAAACATATTCATAAGATTGAGTTGTTGATGCTCTCTACCCCAGTCCCATAAAAATTATTTTATATTTATTTGCATATCTTTTATATTGAATAGAGAGAGCATAAGCTAGAACATTGTGGGTCCTACATCAGGCTAGACAGGCAGACAGACAGACAGACAGACAAATAGTAAGATAGATGCTAAGCTTTTATAATTCTGGGAAAGTTTCAGTACCTGAGGCAATTCTCTAATTACAAACCATTTTCCAATCTGTATCATTAGAGCAGAAGTTCCTAATCAGAGGTTTATGCACAGATATTAGCGAGTTCATGAATTGAAATGGGAAAAAATTTACATCTTTATTTTCAGTGACATCTCATTGAAATTTAGCATGTCTTTGAATTGTTTTAAATTATTTGAATTATTAAATTATTTTAAAATTATTTTGAATTAATTTAAATAATTAATTAAATTATTTAAAAGACACATATTGAACATAATTAAGAACTCTTATAGTAAAGGTATTTTCTCCCAGAGATCAAATACATTGATGAAATAAAATTCAATTCAATAAACTTTTATTAAGTAATTACTGTTTCAGTCACTGTGCAAAAGGGGATCCAAATGAGAAAAAAAATTCCCATCCTCAAGGAGCTCAAATCTAACAGAAGACTACACATAAAAGAAAGCTGAAAAGGCAGTGGTGGGGAAGGTTAGTTATTCCACCAAGTCAAAGCCAAGAAGAACTGTTTTTAAAAGTATTTTTTTCAATTATACGTAAAGATAATTTTTGACATTCATTTTTACAAAATTTTGAATTCAGTTTTTCTCCCTCCCTTCTTTCCCTTCCTTCTTCCTAAAATAGTAAGGATTTTGATATAGGTTATAGAGGTGCAATTGTATAAAACATATTTACATATTGGTCATATAGTGAAAGAAGAAATGGAACAAAAGAAAAAAATGAAAAAATAAAGAGAATGAAAATAGTATTTGATCTGCTTTCAGACTCTACCAGCACTTTCTCTAGATGTGGATAGCATTTCCCATCATTAATCCTTAGGAATTTTCTTCAATTGTATTTCCAGTAAAAATTGTCATTCATAACTGATCATCACACAGTGTTTTAAAGGTCAATTCTGCTTTCAACTCTTTCTTTCATTTAGTAAAGTAAGCAACCATGGCCAAGAAGAGAATTGCTGTGATTGGAGCAGGAGTTTGTGGCCTAGGTGCCATCAAGTGCTGCTTGGATGAAGATCTGGAGCCCACCTGCTTTGAAAGGAATGATGACATTGGAGGACTTTGGAAATTCCAAGTGAGTTTGATTTCCCAAGATTTTTTAAAGTGCAGCTTGACAAGGGAGAAAATCTTTGCTATTTCTAGTCATTTTTAAGTTTTGACTTGCCGGGCTAGTGTGGTGTAGTGAAAAGAGTATTTGATTTAGAAGGAAAGGAACAGTTCAAATCCCATCTCTCCAGCTTGTTACCTGAATGACTGTAGACAAGTCTCTTCATCTCTCTAGATTTGAGTTTCCTAATCTTAAAACAAAGAAAGTTACATGACCTCTAAAATCCATTCAAGACTAAAATCTATAACTTTAAGAGCTTCACGAAACTGTCTCTTTACTATAAGTCATTTGTCCACTATAGGGTCAGCTGTCATAGGTAGGGATTTGAACAGTCAGATTTTCCTAACCATGTGTAGGAGTCCATAATATCAGATATATACCTCAAAGTCTATATATGAAAAAATCAAGGTGGAGGTGATCAGAGGTCATTAATGAGGAGGTTAAAAAAAGAAGCAAGACAAAGCAACATATTACAAATGAGAAGAAGATTTTGAATCAGGAGATTAGATCCAAATTTCTGGCTCTGCTAGTATCTATAAGAACTTGGACAAGTCAGTCTCTCTGAGCTTTAATTTCTTAATCTCTTTAAAATGGGTATCAAAACTGGATGACCACTAAGATACCTTCCAACTCTAAATCTATATTCCTATGAAAGAAAGAAAGAATAAAGTCCAATGGGAAAAGCCAGAACCAAAGTGACCTTAAAGTCTGGAGTTTTTAACTTGTTTGCATCATGGACCCCTCTAGTGCAAGTCTTCTCATAATAGTGTTTTTAAAATGCATAAAATAAAAAAACATAGATTTACAAAGGAAACATTATATTGAAAAAATTATTTTAAAAAATGTTAGGTTCTCAGATCTCAGGTTAATATTGGATATGAGCAAAATAGAGATTCAAATTCAAGGTCTGGAAAAAAAGAAATGAGGTACTTATCTAGAGAATCTTCCTGCAATCAGGAAAAAAAGAACAAATTTTGCATCAAAGGCATAAAAAGAGTTGTTTCTTCTTGACATTGAGAACTTATTCTGGGATTTATTTATTCATACCTTGCAAGGCACAGCCTAGATGTGTGCAAATAAAGACTGTTATGAGAAGGGCATGAGTGGAAATTGATTTTGCTTTCAGAGTCTTAAGAGCTATTACCTGATCAGAGTCCCACTGTACGGGGACTCGAGGTCTTGAATAACATTACAAAGGGACTTTGCTATAATTCCAAAATTAGGGATCCAGATTGGAAAAAAGTCAACCGTGCCTAAAACAATGTTGCTTCTTAGTTGCTTGGGTGGGAACAAACAAAATCGCCCTTTTTCTTTTCCCAGTCAGAGAGTAAAAAATTGGAGTAAGTTTGTGGCCTAAATATTTCACAGTTTGACAAGCAATTTGGTCTTTCTTTATGGAGACTCTATAGTCCTGGATACCTAGAAAATTAAAGATTTGAATAATAACTGTTAAAGAACCTCTTGGATTGGACTACAAGGATATCATCCACATACAAAATGAAATTGCTGTCAGTTAACTCCAAGTCTTACAAATCTTTTCCCAGAGCCTGACTGAATATGGGGATTATCCTGAAACCCTTGAGGCAAAACTGTTCATGATAACTGGCATGAATTTGATTTACCAGAAAGTGTCCATTCAAAGGCAAAAATAGAGTTCTCATTCAGAGGAATACCAAAGAAAAGATCTTTGAGGTCCAAGTTAGAGAACCACTGGATATTCTCTGGATTTTGAGCAAAAATAGTGTGAAGATTGGGAACAATAGATGAATGGGGATAACAACTTTGTTCACAAACCTTGGAACTTGAACTTTCTGGGAAGTTGGCTTCCTTCAATAAAAATGGGAGTGTTGCAGGGGGACTGACGAGGAACTAAGAACCATTCTTAAGGAAATTGTCAGTCAGTAACTGCAGGTCTTTCCCAGCTTCAGGTTTGATAGAATGTTGCTGCCAATGTGGGAAGATAATAGGATCCCTGAGACAAATGGAAGCTGGGATAGTATGTTTAGCTCATCCAGAAATTCCCTAATCCCAGACAATAGGCTCAACTGAATCCCATACTTCTTTTATTTTTTTTAGGCTTTTTTTTCCAAGGCAAATGAGGTTAAAGTGGCTTGCTCAAGGCCACACAGCTAGGTAATTATTAAGTGTCTGAGACCGGATTTGAACTCAGGTACTCCTAACTCCAGGACCAGTGCTCTATCCACTGTGCCACCTAGCCACCCCCCTGAATCCCATACTTCTAAGGGATCATGAAAAGGTTTAACAAGCAGGGACAAAAGAGGACTAGGAGGCTTAACAAGAAAGAATCGGGCACCCAGTTTCATCACCAGGTCACTTCCCAATGAGGGGACAAGAGAGGAGGAGGAGAGGATAAGAAAGGAGTGTTCAAACAATAGATCCTCAGAATGGCAAGGTAGAGTATAAGTTTCCTGACACTTCCTTAGTTTCCTTTCAATGTCCATAACCAAATGATTAGAGGACAGTTTTGACCAGAATATTCGGGCAAAACAAAGAGGCTCACATATAAATTAGAAAGTTAATGGGCTTACCTGTCACATACATAGTTATCCTGGGTTTGACCATAGTGATTAAAAGGGAAGGAGCCAGGCCAGATTCCAAACTCTATCAGTCACCTTGCTGAGGAGACTGGAAGGTGGGGCACTGGTGAAAGGTGGCTTGACCACCCTGCTTGCCCCGGGACTTTCCTTTTCATATGTCCAAACTACTTACAGACTAGATAGACATGGTCCTGGAGGTCTCCTCCTGGAAGTGTTCCAGAAAGGACATTCATAGGACCAATGACCTATCATATTGCAGTAGAAACAGGTAGTCCCATCATGAGATTTACTGGGAACATTGGCAGGGGCACCAGTCATGGCAGCAACCCAAAATAGCCTTTGTCCTTGCCCTACATTCTTCTACAAAAGCTCAAATCTATTATTGAACACCCTGGAATCTATCTCCAAAAGTTGGGTGTCTGGTGTTTGGGGTGCCATGTTCAATTTTGCAGTTTCCTTCTGATATATGGGATGGACTGGCTGATAAAATACATACCACAAATGATAACTGTTTCAGGAGAGGAAGGATGAAAATTGGTATCTTTCTTAAAACCTTTCACTAGCCGGCTTTGAGAAAGTACAAGATTTTCCTCATATACCCCTGAGTAATTTCCCTGAGCTTAACATAATTCATTTGTTTCTTCATTCCCCTTCTCATGCCATCTATCAAGCAGATCAACATAGTATTTTTTTCTCCATATCACTATTGTCCTAATAATCCCATCGGGGATCACCTGTCAGGACAGCCTTTCCCAGAGGGGAATCTAATTCTTACTCAGCAAAGCTATCCCCAAACCTCCTCACTTCCTCCTCATCTGAGTGGTAAGTAGAAATTAGAATGTTTACATCACCCTGTGAGAAATGAAATTGCAGGGCTGTCTGTTTAAACCTGTCAATAAATTTGGCAGGATCTTCAAAGTAATGGTCAAATTTTTCTTTGATCTATTGAAGGTCAATTATTGAAAAAGAAATATGGGAGGGGTGGAGCCAAGATGGTGGCAGGAGAAGAGTCTTTCTTAGGTGCTCTCTCCAAAATATTTCAATAACCTTAAAATTATGATTCTAACTAAATATTCAAGAGACAGAAACCACAGAAAGATCCAGTGAGGAAATTCTCCAGTCCAAGTTAACCTGGAAAATAGTGGGAAAACTCTGTTCCATGGGGTTAGAAGGGCGGCCCTGCCAAAGCAAAGGAACTTCAGCCTCCCAGGAACAGTCTTGGGGCACCGGAGCCACGGCTCCCAGCAGCAGAAGCAGTTTCCTGACCCACACCCTAGGGAACATCAAGCACAACTTGGAAGATCAACAGGGAGACCTCTGTCAGAGCGAGCACAAAGCCCAGGCCCTCAGTGCAAACACAGCACTCTGAAGCCCAGGTCCTCAGCATGGTCATGGCACTCAGTGTAGCCAAGGCAGTCCAAATGCAGGAAAAAGAAGCAGGCCTGCAAAGTAGCCTGGCAGGAGCCTCCAGGCAGCTATGCCCTGAGTGCTCAGCCCACTGAAGGTAAGAGAGTGGAGGGAGACTTCTGAGGTCTGTCCTCTGGTACCCCCTTGGCAGAGGGGTGCTCTTGTGGTCATTCACAGACCAGGAGAACAGTGAGAGCTACACACACACACTGAGGTCCTTGTGGGAGTGTCCCAATAAAACTCAAAAGCTCAGGAAGCACCCCAAAACCAGGCACTGGGGAAATGAGTAAACAGGGGGAAAAAAGGAACCAGACCATTGACAATTATTTTGTCTATGATACCATGGAGAATCAAAATACTCAATCTGAAGATGAGAAAATCCAAGCTTCTGCATCTAAAGACTCCAAGAAATATAAAAGCTGGGCTCAGGCTATGACAGAGCTCAAAAAAGATTTTGAAAATCAAGTAAGGAAGATAGAAGAAAAATTGGGAAAAGAAATGAGAGAGATGCCAGAAAAACTTGAAAATGAAGTCAGGAGCTTAGTCAAGGAGATCCAAAAAAATGATGAAGAAGATAACATGTTAAAAACCAGCATAGATCATATGGATAAAACAATTCAAAACATTATTGAGGAGAAGAATGCTTTAAAAAGCAGAATTGGTCCAAAAAATTACTTTAATGAGTTAGAAAAAATTGTAAGTAAATTCATATGGAGAAATAAAGAGTCAAGAATTTCCAGAGATTTAATGAAAAAACTACAAAAGAAGGTGGCTTAATCCTACCTGATCTAAAATTATATTATAAAGCATCAGTCATCAAAACTGTCTGATACTGTCTAAGAAATAGAGTGGTGGATCAATGGAATAGACTAGGTGCAATAGCAGGAAATGACTATAGTAATCTGTTGTTTGATAAACCCAAAGAGTCCAGCTATTGTGATAAAAACTCTCTCTTTGATAAAAAGTGCTGGGAAAAGTGGAAGTTAGTATGGAAGAAACTTAAATTAGACCAACACCTCACACCCTATACCAAGATAAGATCCAAATGGATACAGGATTTAGACATAAGAAACAATACTATAAGCAAACTAGAAGATCAAGGACTAGTTTACCTTTCAGATCTATGGAAAGGGGAGCAGTTTATGACTAAAGAAGAGTTGGAGAACATCACCAAAAACAAACTAGATGATTTCAATTACATTAAATTAAAAAGCTTTTGCACAGACAAAACCACTTTAACCAAGATCAAAAGAAATGTAGTAAATGAGGAAATAATCTTTACAACTAATGTTTCTGACAAAGGACTCATTTCTAAAATATACAGAGAAATGAGTCAAATTTAAAAAAAAGCCATTCCCCAATTGACAAATGGTCAAAGGATATGCAAAGGCAATTTACAGATGAGGAGATCAAAGCAATCCATAGTCATATGAAAAATTGCTCTACATCATTAGAGAAATTCAAATTAAAGCTTCTCTGAGGTACCACCTCACACCTATCAAACTGGCCAATATGACCAGAAAAGGATAGTGATCATTGTTGGAAGAGTTGTGGGAAATCTGGGACACTATTACATTGTTGGTGGAGCTGTGAACTCATCCAACCTTTCTGGAGAGAAATGTGGAACTACTCCCAAAGGGCAACAAAAATGTGCATGATCTTTCATCCAGCAGTACCACTACATGGTCTATACCCTGAAGAGATGATGAAAAAAGTTAAAAACATCACTTGTACAAAAAATACTCATAGCAGCCCTGTTTGTGGTGGCAAAGAATTGGAAATCAAGTAAATGTCCTTCAATTGGGGAAGTGCTTAGCAAACTGTGATGTGTGTGTGTGTGTGTGTGTGTGTGTGTGTGTGTGTGTGCGTGTGTGTGTGTGTGTGTGTGATGGAACACTATTGTTCTATTAGAAACCAGGAGGGATGGGAATTCAGGGAAGCCTGGAGGGATTTTCCTGAGCTGATGCTGAGTGAGATGAGCAGAACTAGAAAAACATTGTACACCCTAACAGCAACATGGGGGCAATGATCAACTTTTATGGACTCACTTGTTCCATCAGTGCAACAATTTGTGACAATTTGGGGCTCTCTGCAATGTAGAATACCATCTGTATCCATAGAAAGAACTGTGTAGTTTGAACAAAGACCAAGAACTATTTAATTTAGGGAAAAACCTGATATCTTATTGTCTGATCTTGCTATCTCTTATACTTTATGTTTCTTTCTTAAAGGATATGATTTCTCTCTCATCACATTCAATTTGGATCAATGTATACCATGGCAACAATGTAAAGACTGGCATATTGCCTTCTGTTCGGGGTGGGAGGAGAGAGTAAGATTATGCAAAAAAGTGTAAAACTCAAAAATAAATAGAATCTGTATGAAAAGAAGAAATGGTCAGATGGAAAAGGAGATAAGAAAGCTCTCTGAGAAAAACAAATCCTTCAGATGTAGAATGGAACTAAAGGAAGCTAATGACTTTATGAGAAGTCAAGATACAATAGTTCAACACCAAAAGAATGAAAAATTATAAGAAAATGTGAAACATCTCATTGAAAAAGCAACTGATCTGGAAAACAGATTCAGGAAAGATAATTTAAAAATTATTGGGATACCTGAAAGTCATGATCAAGAAAAGAGCCTTGACATCATTTTTAATGAATTCCTACAAGAAAATTGCCCTGATATGCTAGAAGCAGATGGCAAAATATAAATTGAGAGAATCCACCGATCTCCCCCAGAAAGAGATCCAAAAAACAACCCCCCAGGAATATTATAGCCAAGTTCCAGAACTCCCAAATGAAAGAGAAAATATTATAAGCAGCCAGAAGGGCACAATTCACGTATCATGAAGCTGCAGTCAGGATCACACAGGACTTAGCAGCAACTACATTAAAGGCTTATAGGACTTGGAATATAATATTCCAGAAGGCAAAAGAGCTTGGAATGCAACTGAGAATCAACTACCCAGCAAAACTGAACATCCTCTTCAAGAGAAAAGATGGACTTTCAATGAAACAGGGGGATTTCAAATGTTCTTGTTGAAATGACCAGAATTGAACAGAAAATTTGACCTTCAAATACAGGACTCAGGTGAAGTATAGTGTGGAGGAGAAGGGTAAAATATGAGGGACTTAATGATGATTAACTACATGTATTCCTACATAGAAAAATGATACTGATAATACTCATATGAACCTTCTCATTTAATTGGGCAGGTAGAAGGAGCTTTTATAGATGAAGCACAGGAGAGAGAGCTGAATTTGAAAATAAAATATATTGTAAAAATGGAGTCAATGGCTAAAAGGGAAATGTACTGGGAGTAAGAGAAAGGAGAGGTGGAATAGGTTAAGATATTTCATATAAAAGATATTTTTTTTTGCAATGAGCTTTTGCAATGATATGGAAGGGGGAAAGGTGAGGGGGAATGAGGGAACCTTCACTCTCATCAGAAATGGCTCAGAGAGGAAACAGCATATACACTCAATAGAGTATAGACATCTAGAGAAAAAAGAGAGGAGGACAGGGAGAAGGTGGGATGTAGGTGATAGAGGAGAGGGTAGATCATAGGAGAGAATAGTCAGATATAACACATTTTCTTTTTTATTTTTTGCAAGGTGCTGGGAGTAGGTGGCCTGTCTGGGACCACAGGTCCAGGTGGTTGCTGGGTCTCTGGGGTGGTATGTGGGCTTGGGGTCTCAGCCCCAGGGCCTATGTTCTGCTACTGTACCACTTAGCTACCCTACAGCACATTTTAGAAGAGGGACAGTGTGAAAGGAGAGAGAAAAATATAATAAATGGTAATGGGGAGGAATGGATGGAAGGAATTACAATCAGCAACAGCAATTGTGGAAAAATATGGAAGTAACTTCTGTGATGAACTTATGATAAAGAATGTGATCCACCCGAGACAGAGCTGATAGTATCAGAACACAGACTGAAACATATTTTTTTCTCTTTTACTTTATTTCTCATGAGGTTTTATATTTTTGTGGGAGAGGGGGTATTATGTTTACTCTTAAACAAGAATATTTTAGTAATGGTAAAGAAAAAATAAAGAAAAAAGTAAAAAGAAAAAGGAACATGAACTTTAGTTGTTCTCCCTTGGGATCCAGCACTTCCTTCAAGGGACAGATCTTAACAGGAGTAGTGGAATCTGGGATTTCAGACTCAGAAGGAAGAAAATGGGTCCCACTCCTTATTGGAGAAGGGCTAAGAGACAGGAGTGGCCAGGAGGTTGTGGAACCCTGTTCATGGTGCAAGACCAGGGGGTTAGTAAGAAGAGAGTTAGATGGATAAGAGGAAGGATTCCCCAAGAAATTTCAATTTTCCTAGTAGATATCATTCTGAAGGTGAGAGCATAAAGCTCTGGTGAATTGGGAACCAAAGTTGTAAAGGCATAGATCAAGATGATCAGATTGAATGAACTGTTAACCATTTCCCTTGACCTGAATATATCTTTGCAGATAACCTAAAGGGGAGAAAAGGAATAATGAAGTACTAAGGAAGTTTTTCCATTATATTATAACCTTAATTAGTGGTACAAACTTCCTACTATAAAATCACACCTCCACCAGCATACCAGGGAGGGAGAGAAGTTGGCTACTGCCAATACCCAGCAGTAGTTTCTATTCAGTCATCCTTGTCTGAAGAGAATCTGTACAAAAAAAAATGTTCCCAAACCTATTAGGGTTTATTTATTTATTTGTTTATATATTTTCATGTAAGAGAAAGTCCAAGAGTAAAAAAATGCATCTTTTTTCCTTACTGGTAGCCTTAGTATTAATCTAGAAAAATAAAGACATAAGAAAGTGTTTTTTTTATTTACAATTCACTGAAATGCTCAGAATTCTCAGGCAAATTTGAAAATATTCTCATTGGATGATAAGATTGATCTATGCAATAGCTTAGCTATCATTGAACTATATGACTTCAGTGGTCACTTCCAATATTGAAATGCTAATTAACCAATAACTTTAAACTATACTTCCTATAATTCTGGGAAGCAGTAACATTTACAGACTTCAAGTACTAACCTGGAACTTCCTGGTTAACCTTCAACTTTAGTGCCTTTCTTTTAGGGGACAGTTGGATGAGCCTCTCATGAGAAACACTGAATCTGTATTATAGTCTTCAATTCACCAAAAACAGGGAACAAATTGGAGGATGACAGAAATTATCCAGGAATATCTGGATACGATTTGGAACAAATTGGAAAATACCAATACTAACTCCATATCCTCAAGTAAGAGAAAGGGTGAAGATCTTTGCACTTTGAACCCACAATTTTTCTTCCTTGTGCTTATGGAGGGAAAATACAAGCAAGACAGATGTATGTGGAAGATTGAAGGGACAGACACTTAACATTTCTGACTCATTTCCCTCATCTGCTAAATGGAGATAATTATAATCAGAGAGTTTTGTAAGGATCAAATGCAACAACATATGTAAAATACTTGGCAACTCATGATATATGAATGTTAGTAGTAATGCTAGCAGCAGTAGTGGCAATAATAATACAGCTAAGTGACAAATGAGTTAGAACACTAGGTCTGAAGTCAAGAACTCTCTGAAATTCCATTTGGACTTTCCTTGGCAAAGAAAGTGAAGTGATTTATCCTTTTCTTCTCCAAGTCATTTTACAGATAAAGAAACTGAAACAAACAGAATTAAGTGAATCGTTCAGGGTACTACAACTAGAAAATGTTTGAGTCCAGTTTTGAACTCAGCAAGAGAAGTCTTCTTGACTCCAGATCTGACTTCCCTACCACTGTGCCAGCTAAGTGCCCAGTCAAGTCCAAAAGACCGAAGTTTAAATCAAACTCAGACACTTACTAGTTATATGACCCTGAGCAAGTCACTTAGCTCCTGTTTGCCTCAGTTTCCTCATCTATACAATAAGTATCAGAATAGCATCTACCTCCCAGGACTGCTGTGAAAATCTATTGAAATAATTTCTAGGGGTGGCTAGGTGGCGCAGTGGATGGAGCACCAGCCCTGAAATCAGGAGTACTTGAGTTCAAATCTGACCTCAGATGCTTAATAATTACCTAGCTGTGTGGCCTTGGGCAAGCCACTTAACCCCATTGCCTTTCAAAAAAAACTTTAAAAAAAGATTTTAAAAAAAGAAATACTTGCTAAACATTTAGTTTAGATTCTGGCACATAGTAAGCACCATATAAATGTTAACTATTAGTAGTAATAATATCATTATTATTAAAATGAGAAGAGGATGCTACTCCAATTATTACTTATGTTTCTTATATATAAGCTATTTGATTTTGCTTCTATATTTATAATAAGAGATCTTTTCTTTCCTAGAAAAATACTGCAGAAAAACTGCCCAGTATCTACAGATCTTTGACAATCAATACATCCAAAGAGATGATGTGTTACAGTGATTATCCTATCCCAGACCATTTTCCCAACTACATGCACAACTCCAAAATCATGGAATACTTCAGGATGTATGCCAAACACTTCAACCTCCTGAAATATATCCGCTTTAAGGTAAAATAGAAATGAAAAGAATTTATAATATATAAGTATGCACTTAAGAGTTTTGTTGGATAGCCTTGGGGAGGATCAGTGAATTTGATGAGGTTGTACAAACTTTGTTTCTCAAACCCTCCCTTCTGTTGGAGCCAGCTAGGATTGTAGAGCAATGAAACCTGGATTTCACTAAGTACTTCTACCTCAAAGCAGCCTTAAAAAGGGAAAGAATCCAAATTTGGATATTTGAAGTCCCCTGTCAATCAATGTCAAACTAAGATTTATTTACCAACTCTATACCCATTTTCTCTTTCTGCCCAGGAGTTCTTTGGCACATTCCATTGATAATATCATTTCTTCTTTTGCCTTTGTTTTTCTTCATTCAAATGTACTTCATTATTTTCCCTTCTGCCAGTCTAATCTACATTTTTGATTCCTGAATTTCTCCCTATGAGTATATTTGCTTGATTTTTTTAATTTGATACTTTAGTACAAAATAAAATGAACCTTTCCATATATAAAGCAGAACATAAATATAAAACCATTAATCTCTATTATATGTAGAATACTTTTATTTTTGTCTATAATAAATGCAACAAATTATTTTCAGAGCTGTCCTGTTTCTATCAGTTTCTAACTGCTTTCCTTCAGTTCTTTTCTGTACATTTCTTTAAAATGCTCTACTTATCCTTTTTTCTTTCTCCTAAGTTTTTTAGCAACCCTGTTAATAGAACATCTCTTTATTAACTCCACACACTTCAAATTGAAAAGAAAAAGGGAAAAGAAATGTTTGTAACAAATATGCACAGCCAAGCAAAACAAATTCCCATTGTCTCTGTTTTGTCTCTACACCTTGAATCCAGCATCTCTTTCTCTTTCAGTGTAAGAGAATATTCTTCATTAGTTCCCTGATTCCACATTGGTCATTTCATGAAACTCAGTTCTTAAGTCTTTCAAAACTACTTTTCTTTAGAATGTGCAGTTTTTGAATAAATGTTCTTTTAGTTCTTCTCACTTCCCTTAGAATCAGTTCATAGAAGTCTTCCTTGGTTTATCTGAAACCATCCCTTTAGTCATTTCTTATGGCATAATAATATTCAAGTACATTCATATACCACAACTTGTTCAGGGACTCTCCAATTTGTGACTTACCCCGCCCTTAGTTTCCAATTCTTTGCTATAACAATGACAAAAAAGGTACACATATTTTTGTACATATAGGTTTGTTCATAGGTCACTATATCTAAATTTAATGACATTTGGAGCATAAATCCAAATTGTTATTCAGAAAAAAAGACCATTTCACAACTCTATTAACAGTTCATCAGTATTTTTGGTTTCCCACAACCCCTCCAATAATTATAATTTTCATTTCTTATCATCTTCACCAGTTGAGATGGAACCTTAGACTTGTTTTAATTTGCATTTATAATTATTTGTCAATTAAAACATTTTTCTACTATGTATATTGATTGATTGGATTTCCTCCTTTGAAAATTGCTTAATCATATCCATTAACTATCTATTTGGTTAATGGCTCTTGTTTTTAAATATTTGAATCATTTTCTTTTTAACTTCAATATGAAATCTCTATTAGAAAATTTATTGTCACAAACAAAACAAATGTAACCAAGATTAAAAGGAAAGAAGAAAACTGGAGAACAATTTTTATAGTCAGTGTTTTTGATAAAGGTCTTATTTCTCAAATATTTAGAGCAAATCAAGTCAAATTTATAATAATACAAATTATTCCTCAATTGACAAATAATCAAGTTATCAAAGGAAGTTATCAAATGAAGACACTAAAGCTATCTATAGTCATAAGAAAAATGTTCTAAATCACTATTGATTAGAAAAATGAAAACTGGGGCGGCTAGGTGGCACAGTGGATAGAGCACCAATCCTGGAGTCAGGCGTACCTGAATTCAAATCCAGCCTCAGACATAATAATTACCTAGCTGTGTAGACCTGGGCAAGCCACTTAACCCCATTGCCTTGCAAAAACTAAAACAAAACAAAAAAAAAAAAAAAACTAAAACAACTCTTGAGATACCACTTCTGCCTATCAAATCAACTAATATGACAGAAAAAGAAAATGATAAATGTTAGTAAAGATAAGGTAAAATTGGAACATTAATGCATTGTTGGTGGAGTGGTGAACAGATCTAACCATTCTGGAGAACAATTTGTAACTATTCCCATTGGTCTATAAAATTCCAGCAATACCAGTACTAGGTCTGTATTCCAAAAAGATCATAGTGGGGGAGGGGAAAAAAGGACTTACTCTTTTTTGTGGTAGGAAAGAATTAGAAATTTTATGGATACCCCTCAGTTGGAGGATGACTGAAGAAGTTGTGGTATATGAATGTAATAGAATACTATTGTTCTATAAGAAACAAAGAGCAGGCAGGCTTCAGAAAAACCTGGACTTACATGAACTGATGCTGAGTGAAGTGAGCAGAACCAGGTGAACACTGTACACAGAAACAGCAGCATTATGCAATGTGCATGATTAACTCTGATTGACTTTACTCTTCTCAGCAATATAATGATCCAATTCATTTCCTCTCATGATGGAAAATGCTTTCCACATCCAAAGAAAGAACTTAAGAGTATGAATGTAGA
The DNA here is from genome assembly GCF_037893015.1 of Macrotis lagotis. NCBI lineage: Eukaryota > Metazoa > Chordata > Mammalia > Peramelemorphia > Peramelidae > Macrotis > Macrotis lagotis. Next base: position 59,065,757 of record NC_133659.1, read on the forward strand.
TTAAAGCATATCATTTTCCCTTTTCTTGTTTTTCTTTTTTTCTCATGATTTTTCTCTTTTATTCTGATTCTTTTATAACATGACTAATATGGAAGTATGTTTAACATGACTATATATCTATAACCTATATAAGATTGCTAGCTGTATGAAGAGAGAGGAAGAAAGGAGAAAGGAAAAAGTTTGGAATTCAAAATCTTACAAAAATAAATGTTGAAGGGCAGCTAGGTGGCTCAGTGGATAGATCACTGGCCCTGGAGTCAGGAGTACCTGAGTTCAAATCCAGCCTTAGACATTTAATTATTACCCAACTGTGGGGCCTTGGGCAAGCCACTTAATCCCATTCGCCTTGCAAAAAACCTTAAAAAAAATGAATGTTGAAAACTCTCTCTACAAATAATTGAAAAAATACTATTAAGAAAAAAAGATAAATTGAAAAGTTTAAAAAAAAGAAAAACTTACTGTAAAGGTTTTCCCCAGTTAGCTATCTTCTAAATTTAGTAGTCAACTTTGTGAAAAAAATCAAAATTGTTATATAATCAAAACTGTTCATTTTATTTTATGTGATCCTTTCATATGTAAATATATCTTTTTGAATATATCATTATATATATTAAATTCCATACCAATCCTTTGTTTATCTATCTTGTTTCCTTTGATTAAAGTATTCCAATAAAGTATGACATTCAGGGGACCTATTCCACCAAGCATTAATGCTACCTGTGAAATCGCATTTCCTCATTTCCTACATTGAGTATTTGTAAACATTTGAAGTCAGTGGTTTTATTATGAGCTTCTGTCTTAGACTTTTTCCTTCAGTGAGTTATGGGTCATCTCTATGACTATCCATCCTACAGGGTAAGTAATCTCAGTATTCTCTCTCCATCTTCCTTTTCAGATGTAATTGGATTTACAAGACTCTAGGCATTTATACTCTTGCTATCTCTTGTAAGGGGCACTCTATTTCTGTCAATTCTTTTAAACAAAAGACCAGAAATTCTTTAAACACTCTCACCCTCAGTTTCTCCAACTATAAAACAGAATTGAAAATGCTTGCCCTCATAATGCCTCCCAGAGCTGGTATGAGGAGTGAGTGTTATAAACTTTAAAACCCTAGAAATGAGAATTATTATTATCAGCAGCAACTGTTCCTATAACTCAATTGATTCATCAAGGACTTCACATGAATATCTTCTCATAAACATTAGTTTTCAGTTAACTCAAATTTTGTGAGATGTGTTAATCTTATGTCTGTCTCTCTTCTCTCTCTCTCTCTCTCTCTCTCTCTCTCTCTCTCTCTCTCTCTCTCTCTCTCTCTCTCTCTCTCCCTGATTCTTAACACCATGGGTGGTACATGGTAAGTACTTAAAACTGCCTTTTCATTCATTTATTCTTAAGATTATTTACATTTAAACACTTAACCATTCAAATGATCCTAGAATATGGAAAAAATGCCTTAAAAATAAACCCACTTGGGCGGCTAGGTGGCGCAGTGGATAGAGCACTGGCCTTGGAGTCAGGAGTACCTGAGTTCAAATCCGGCCTCAGACACTTAATAATTACCTAGCCATGTGGCCTTGGGCAAGCCACTTGACCCCATTGCCTTGCAAAAACTAAAAATAAATAAATAAATGAATGAATAAATAAATAAATGAATAAAATAAACCCACTGAAAGTCTATATTGGGAACATGAACTAAAGTGTATCTCAGATATGAGCCATGAGTTACTGGAGATATTCTATATTCCAAATTTATGTTTCTGAATATGGGGATTTTACTTGGCTTATCTTTATTAGACCTACAACTCCAGCATAAACATAGCAGAAACTTATATGTAGTAAAACAAAGTTAAATTATTTGTACTTCATCTCTACTTGCTTCCTCAAGGATGTTTTCCCCCTTTTTAATTCAATTATTTTCAGTTCTGAATTTTTTCCCCACATTCTACCATTGAGAAAACAAGAAAAATAAAACCCATTACAAAAATGCTTAATCAAGTAAAATAAATTCTCACATAGTGTATATGTGTATTTATGTGTATTCTTCAGTCTGTACCTCTCTGTCAGAAGGTGAATACAATAAGTAAGTGTCCAAGAGAAACAGTAAAGTGGACAAATGACAGGGGAATAAAGTAAGGACATATCCAGTCTGAAAATACAAAGTCAGATTCTGAACAAATAAGATATATTTGGGAAGAACAACATTAAAAAGAGATGTATCTGTGCAGGGTTTTTTCTTAATTCAATTGTAAAAACATTTAGCAAACCGTATGGAATGGGCAACTAGGTGGAGCATTGGATAGAGTACTGGGTCTGGGAGTTCAAATCCAGCCTGCAATACTTTGTAGCTGTGTGACCCTGAGCAACTTCACCTGTTTATCTCAGTTTCCTTGTCCATAAAATGGAGAAGGAAATGTGGTAAGTCACTCCAGTATCTTTGCCAAGAAAACCCCAAATAGGTTATGAAGCATTGGGAATGATTGAATAAACAATGGCAGAGAAGAATGTGCTAATTTTGAAATCAGAGAGCAAAACTATGTTTAAAGTCTCATCTCTCTCATAAGTTTTACCCTTCGATCTTAGGCAATTCATAACTCCCTGAGTTCTTTCAACTGTGCACTTATTCCTTTACTCTCAGACCAAGGTGCAAAGTGTGAAGAAGCGTCCAGATTTTTCTTCATCTGGACAATGGGACGTAGTGGTGGAGGCTGGTGAGAAACAGGAATCCTTAGTCTTCGATGGAATCTTGGTTTGCAATGGCCATCATACTGACCCCAACTTCCCACTTCAGTCCTTCCCAGGTGTGTCATTAAGAAAGTAAAAGGTAAAAAGAGTATTTTCCAACCATCTATAAGCATATAGGATAGTGGATAGAGTGTTGAATTTGAAGTCAGGAAGACTTCTTGTGTTAATTGTGTATTCTCCTGAGGATATGGCATGTACACAAATAATACATAAGTGAGTAGAAAAAGGGGAAAGGGAAAGAGCAAAGTGGTATAGAAATACTTGAGAGAGTAAACTCATGCCTATTTACTCTAAGGAATTTTCAACCCTCCAGAGATCCTTTCCCTCTCTATCCCCAAATACAGACACCAGCTCTGTTTCCTTCCACAAAATCTCATCTCTCTCTCCCTCTTATTCACATCTTCATCCTCTCAAAGCAGTCACTCCACAATAAATACCCAGGTGTCAGTTTTACAGTCCTACCTACTCTAGATATGAAGTAAAGCAAGTGACAGAGTGGAATATGACATTATGTAGGAAGAAAGGGGAGGATCCACACTGATAACATCTTAGATATCATCACACTCCTATTTCCATAATTAATATACTTGGATCTAAGCAGTCTAAGAAACTTCTGTGTTTGACTGAATTCCTCAAACACAGTCTGTGTTAGATATGAACTCTCAACTCCTCCACTCTCTATCCCCCCTTGCCCAGATGAGGCATCTTTCACCTCCTAGGACAAGGAATGCTGGTGAAGGTCCTCCCCCACCCCTTGTCCTTTCCCTACCTCAAATCACTTTGAACAAGAGTGTCTTTCCTCCAATGAATCAACAATGTGAAAATGAGCCCACAACTCTGTTCTCTGTTCTCTCCTCTTAGGCATTGAAAATTTCAAAGGTGACTATTTCCACAGCCGGGAGTACAAAACTCCAGAAGAATTTTTAGGAAAGAGAATCATCGTGATTGGTATTGGAAACTCTGGAGCAGACATTGCTGTAGAACTCAGTCGTGGTGCAAAACAGGTTTGTACGTAGGAAAACTAGATTCGAATGTTCCTGATATTTTTACAAAAGGGGCATCACTGTTTATTAGACAGAACAATGTTTCCCCTGAATCAAATAACTGAATAAAAGCCCAAAACATCAGTACGCCAGATTTTCCAAATATTAGGACTTTTCTAGCTTTCCTTCCAATTTATTTTTTGCATTATATGCAAAGCACAGCCTGTGTTTCAGGTGTGAAAAAAAATATTGCAAGAGTTCTTAACCATTTTTATGTCATTATCCCTTTGCAATCTGATGAAGTCTGTGCACCCCTTTTCAATTTAATGTTTTTAATAAATGAAATAAAATACAGAGGATTACAAAGGAAATTGATTTTTTTGAAATATAGTTATCCAAATACAGGATGTTCCAGTAGTCTTAGTATGGTTTCATTGTACTAAGATTTTGGGGGAATCCCCTTTATTTAAAAAAAAGCAAACATACAGAGTTTGAGGACCTCTAGTTAAGAACTTCTTATCTATTGTTACTATGCCTTCTATTGTCCCTTATCAGTTGCACTTACTGGACATCTAAAGTTAACTAGAATGCCAGAATTAAAATAAGAATGGGATGCTCTGAATAAGTCTAATAACTGGTTAATAACATCATCAACAGAAACTTTTTCCCTTAAGTTTCTAACCTTGTTGAAATCTTGCTCCCCCCAAAAAAAAAATCTATTACTTCATTCTTCTTCCTTAGTAACTTAAGTATATGGTGAGCAGAACAAATCTTCTGGTGACTTTCTACTTTGTGGGGTCATCATTCTGAACATCAGTTTCAATTGTATTCCAGATCTTTATTTTCTATTCTGAATTTTCTAGATTGAAAAAAAAAAATAAATCCTATTCTCATTTTTTGCTTTTTGTTTAAGAAAAAACAGAAAAGGCAAAATGTGGTTCTACTTATTTGAGTTTTTGCTAAGTGAGATCTCACTGTTTTTGTTTGACACTCTTGAGAACAAGAATCTATTTTATCAGGGCAGCTGGTGATGCAGTGGATAGAGCACTGACCCTGGAGTCAGGACAATCTGAGTTCAAATCCGACCTCAGACACTTAATAATTACCTAGCTGTGTGACCTTAGGCAAGTCATTTAACCCCATTCCCTTGCAAAAAAAAAGAATCTATTTTGATTATCTGTCATTATTCCTTGGAAATACAAATATTAAATCTTAGAACACAAATTTAGACAAAATTTCCAGAGATATGTATTATTGCTTTACTTTGGATAAGCTTTTGGTGGTTTGTATGCTAGATCCAAACTAATGTGAATAATTCATTCTTTGAAGTTGTCACATTATTTGAATTCTCAATGCTGATTTCCAGTGAACTGGAACCAATTACTACAATTTACATAGCTATAACTTCAAATTGTATGAATTTAAATACATGCAACCTTACTCATGGGATTTATTAGTAGTATGTACTTTGCCATTAGGGTCCTTAGAGGACTGCAATGTCCTAATCAGTGACATGTAGCTAATTTGGAATTTTCTGAAGCTATATCCCAGGAAGTCAAAATCTGGCAAGTCTTATGAAAAGGAAAATAGATGTAATATGGAAATAATATTTCTTTTTAACTGAATCAAAAGTCAAATCTAGATCTGGCAAGTCTAAATCTCTAAATGACCTTTTAGCTCTAAAAGACCGTCACTTTTGATGTCCTGCTTCAGAGGATGTAGTTTCTACAATAGGAGTATTGGTATTAGCACATAGTAGACACTTGATTCATGTTTATGGACTGAATGATTGATTAAAATGTTCTATTGGCATATCTAATATTTGATGACCAGCCTAGTGAAATTCTGAAAGGCTCATTAACAGAAATCAGTATTTGGGAGTTTTTTTAAAACCAATTATGAAGACCTCTACAAGGGCAGAGAATATTCTCAATTCTTATCAGTGGAAGTGGCAGCCACAAAGAAGAAATTCCAGGTCCTTCAAGTGCAAATGTACAACTTCATAAATCAACTTAAAAAAATGCTCTCCATTATTGCTGGTACTCAGCGGATCTTGTGGTTGGCATTGTATTCAGCATTCATTGTATTTGTAATTGGTAAGGTTACCAATTCCTTTGTAACTTTCTACAGAAAATCTGAGAGAGGTCCTTCCGTATATCAGCACCTTTTTCCCTCTTCTTTCCATCTATAGTAAGTGTCAAGACTGATATGACACAATTCTCCCAGGAATATGTCATCTTGTTACCCCTGAATAAAGGGCTTTATAGTTAGCCAAAATTTGTTAATTCTCATGTTACGTAAAAATTTTGTTATTCTTGTCTTCTGCCATCTTTTCTAACACTCTACTATTGGTGCCACAGAAGGAATACACAAGATCAAGGAATGCTTTGTATTTTTATTTGTTTCATGCTTTGCTATGGTCAAAAAATTCAGCACCTAGTGACCAATGTACTAATAATGAACTACTCCATATTTAGAAAAAACAAGATACTCATATTGTGATTCATCTATAAGTACATCCTGTGTTAAACTTTTACATGTTCCTAGAAAAAAACATAGATGTCATATTTATCAACCTTACAAAAAACTCAAAGTTGTAAAGAAATCAAAAAATGCTTGACAATAGAATCAGAATCTCTTTTACCTTGACAGGCTAGAGAATTAGATTGAAGCTAATAAAATGACATCCAACAGGGATAAAGGTAAAGTCTTGCCATTGGTATAGAAAAATTCAACATCATGTAGATTAAAATGATGGAGGATAATAGCTGAATTGAAAAAGATTTAAAGAATTTATTGGACTGCAATGGGTCACCACTGTGCTATAGTAGCCCCCAAAAAAGTTAATTTAATCTTGGGATACATTGAAAAGCAAAATTTCTTAAAGAGAGGTAAAAGTTCTACTCTCCTCTGCCCATATCAGTCTTCATCTGGATTATTGTGTCCAGTTCTGGGTAACATAATTTAAGGAATTCATTGATGAGCTGAAAAGTGTCCAGAGAAGGGGGTCCCTGGATTGTGCAGAGTCTTGAGTTCTTATGGTATAAGGAATTATGTGTTTTTAGTTAGCTTTTATGTTAGTTATGTGCTTTTAGTTTTAGTTAAAGGAAATATGTATTTTTAACCTAAAAGAGAAGAGAAGAATTAATTGGGGGTTAAGCAAGGGAAGGGGGGGGTATATAATGACTGAATTCAGGTATTTGAAGGATTAATCTTGTTCTGTTTGGTCCTAGAGGGTAGAACCAGAAATAACATATGGAATTTGTAAGAAGAAAATTTAGGCAAGATGCCAGGAAAGCCTTTCTAAGAATCAGGCATATTCCAATGTATAATGAACCTTCTTGAGAGGTGGTAGGTTCTTCCTCCTTAGAGAACTTTATTTTTTTTATTTTTGACTTTTGCAAGGCAACAAATTAGGTAATTATTAAGGGTCTGAGGCCAGATGTGAACTTAGGTCCTCCTGACTCTAGAGCTAGTGCTCTATCCACTGTGCCACCTAGCTGCCCCTTAGAGGATTTTAAAAAGAAGTCTTTATTCAAGCTCTTGTCCAGTATATATTATAGTTGGAATTCCTTGTATGTATATGGGTCAGACTAAATGCTCATTGAGGTCACTTCCAGCTCTGAGATTCTTGATTTTTATGGTTCCTCCCATAATTCTCCACATTGGGTCTTCCAACACACCACCTTTCCACAACTCCTCTGATCATCTTTTTTGTTCATGCATTTCTTTGATATCTTCTTTTATGCCATTTCTTTATGATTTTCTATATTGCCATCTAATCAAACTTTCCTTGCACCTTCCCATTGTCCTCTAAGTAATTTCTATTTTTCTTTGAAGTTTAAAATGTACTATACATTCTAGCCACTCAACAATCCCAAAAGAATACTAGTATTAAAAATATCAATCTTTTTTTTTTAGGGGAAAAACTTGGGAGTCACAAAAATAAATCTTCAGTTTTCCAGAGTCAATCTAGCTACTTTTCCTCTTCTGTTCACTTCTATGACCAACTCATTGTCCATTTGCAGTGACTGTCTAAATTATATATGTATGTACATATGTACATATGTATATTATGTATGTGCATACTTATACAAGTGATTTCCTGAAAGAACAGCTCTAAAGGTTGTCCATACATCTCCTCAATATCATAGTCTCAGCAATAATATTTTTCTCTATGGTTTTTCCTAGATGAATAATTAAGCCAAATTTTTTGAATGGTAATGGAAATTATTATGGATTTCATTCAGTATGGTGATAGATCATATGAAGGATTTGGGGCAAGGGCTCAATAAGAATAGTATATTTACAAATGAAAGCAAGATATGAATAAAAAATCCCTCAGTTTTCTCATTCACCCACTGCTCTCTCTCTCTTAGGTCTTCCTTAGCACTAGACACGGATCATGGATATTACACCGTGTTTGGGACAACGGGTATCCCATGGACAGTTCATTCTTCACTCGATTCAACAGTTTGCTCCGGAAAATAGCAAGTCTCAGAATAGTTAACAATCAGTTGGAGAAGACATTGAATTCACGGTTTAACCATTCCCACTATGGCCTACAACCTCAGCACAGGTACACAGGATTTAAGTGTATATGAAAATGGGTATATGTGATTATGTTCATATCCATGTGTTCCCTCTTGCTTCCTTTCCTTTCTTCTTTTCTAGTTTACTTCTGTGCCTTTCCTTCCTTTTCCTTTTCCTTCCAACAGAACTAGAAGCTTTTAGGTAAATAAGAGAATCAGGAAATGTAGGACATATGCTCACATTTAAGGGTCAGGAATTAGATTAATCAGCAATAGAGAGAGGGGAAAAAGCAACCAACTTGTGATCTAATGTCTATGGGTAAATCTGTGATAATTTTGGGGAGGGGAAGATTTCTGAAACAAACATCTCCAGATCAATTTCTTTAAAAAGTCAAAGATTTTTTCAAAGATATTTTAAATTATAAATTTCTTCATTTTTGATTGGTTGCAACTAAATTAGGCAGATTTAGAAAGATAACATGAACTTTGTTCAGTATAGTATGCTATTACATCATATTAAATTAATTTTAATGACTGGCTGTGGCTTATTCAATTTATATACAAATAGGAAAGCTGTATAAAGACATATAAATTCTAACTGATAAAATGTGGTGGTCAATCATTTCTTCCAAAAGTGGAGTATCCAGCATTTGATCAGATACATAACCTGTGACAAAACAAACTATATGACAACATTGTTGCTATGGGAAAATCCAATTTAATGACATCATTTTAATTCACTGAATCATAGAATGTCAGACTAGAAGAGAATTCAGTTGTTATCTTCTTCAACCAAATTATTTTATAAATTTTTTATATTTTTATAAATATAAATATAAATTTTATCAATATAAATATAAATTTTTATAAATATAAGCCAAATTACCATAACAGCATATTCAACAACTGGTCATTCAGCCTTTTCTTGAACAGCTGCAATGAAAGGGAAACTGCAGCCCATTCCATTTTTTATGACTCTTATTGTTAGGAAAGTTTCCTTTAGATTAAGCCTAAATCTGTTTCTTTGAAACTTTCACCCTGGTTCCATCCTCTTGGGCCAAGCAAAGCACATCTAATCACTCTTTTACATGAGAATCTTGCAAGTGCTCAAAAAAAAGCTTTCATGTCCCTCTTGAACCTTTTCTTCTCCTCACTTTCCTCAAATACTCTTTGTATGGCATGAACTCAAGACTGTTCATTATTCTAGAAAAGTTTGCTAGATTCCTTACTAAATTGTAATGCCCAAAAGTGAACATAACATTATGAAATGTAGATTGACCAGAGCAGAATATAATGAGAATAATTCCTTCCTGGGAACTATGCCTCTCAATATAGATCAAGGTAACATAAATTTTTTGACTGCTGTTTCACATTGCAGACTCAGATTGAATTGGAAGTCCATTAAAAGTCTTTTTCAGGGAAACTAGCATCTATACCTGCCTTTTATGTCTTGCATTTGAAAAGTTGGTTTCTTAAATGCAAAAGTAAGACTTTGTGAGGGGCAATAAAGTAGTATAGTGGAACTGAAGTCAGGAGAGCTTGAGTTCAAATCCAACCTCAGACATTTAATACTTACTTAGCTGTCTGACCCCAATTGGGCAAGTCACTTAACCCCACTGCCTTGCAAAAAAATCCAAAACTAAAAAAATATAGGGCTTTATATTCCCTATTAAATTTTATCCTATTTGATTCAATTCAATATCAGTACCTGTCAAGATCTTTTTGTATCTTGACCTTATAATCCCAATGTGTTAGCAATCTTTCCTAGATTTGCATAAGCAAATTTTGTAAGAATTCTATCTGAATAATATGGAAATGTTTAAATGATTGCATATGTATAACCTATATCAGATAACTTATCATCTCAGGGAGGGTGGGAAGAAGGAGAGATAGAATTTGGAACTCAAAAAATTTTAAATGTCAAAACTTATTTTAACATGTAATTGAAGGAAAATAAAATATTATTTTAAAAAAAGAATTCTGTCTATTCATTGCTCACATAAGTTTAGAGGTGTGAGGCAATTCTCTTAGCGTTCTCTAAGTCCAATCATTTTATAGCTAAGGAAATTGAGGCTCATTGAGGTTAAGTGACTTGCCTGGGGTCACATAACTAACAAATGTTTATCCAAAGTACATCTTGATTCCCATAATCATGTCACCAATTACAATATCAAATAGTAAAGGACCAAAGGGCACAATTCCCTAAATAGCACATTACTAAAGCAATCTTTCTATATTGATATAGATTCATTAATGACTATGCTTTTGGTCTGACCATTCAACCAATTCAGAATCTATTGAATTGTACTATTGTCTATCCCACATCTCTGATTCCACAAAAAAATAATATGAGATAATTAACAGAAATTTTTTTATAAATATAAACCTCTGAGGGTGTGCTTTCTAGATATTTATTGCACATATACCCATATAAATGCATATACATTACATATATGTGTAAATGTGTGTATGTATGTATGTATTATGTATATAAAAGCTAGATGACCTGGTGCATAGAACCTGTACTTGGGAAAACTTGAATTCGAGTTTCATCTAAGATACTACCCAACCTAACCTAAGTCTGCCTCAGTTTTCTGATTCATAAAGTGGGAGTAAAATAGCACCTACCTCCTAGGGTTGTTGTGAAGATAGAATGAGATAATGTTTGTCAAACATTTTACAAACTTTAAAGTACAATATAAATGCTAGGTATTATTACTATCACTATTATATTGTTTTCCACTTGGTTGTTAAATAGAAGAAAATACGCATAAACATTTCATATAAAAGAATAAAATTAATTTCTTGCATATTCAAGGGAAGATTTGAGGGACAATAGAAGGCAGATGTAGCCATTACATTCTTTCAAAATTTATATTTAAAAAGAAACCAAAACAAATGAATTCAACAAGTATGATGCCTAATTATGTTCACATCTAATTTTATTAAAGCTGTGTTTGTATAATCTGGAAATTGTTGGCATGTGACCAATATATGTACAATAATATGTTAAGAGGAGATGGAAAGGGATACAAATTATAGCTTAGAGAAAAATAACGACAATTTCTACATTCCTTAAGTATTCCCTTATATACTGTGTTTTGATACTTAAGTACACTTTTTTTAAACTTTTATTTTATCTACAGACCTTTAAGCCAGCATCCAACTGTCAATGACGACCTGCCAAATCACATAATTTCTGGTAAAGTCTTAGTGAAACCAAACATAAAGGAATTCACTGAAACAGGTGCCATTTTTGAGGATGACACCATAGAAGAAGATATCGATGTGGTTATCTTTGCTACAGGATACAATATCAGTTTTCCTTTTCTTGAAGATATCATCAAAGTTACCAATAACGAGGTGTCTCTCTACAAGCTTATGTTCCCTCCTGACCTGGAGCAGCCAACTCTAGCCGTCATTGGCCTCATTCAACCTCTGGGCATTGTCTTACCCATTGCAGAGCTCCAGAGTCGCTGGGCTGCACGAGTATTCAAGGGTATGTGGATGAAACTTGGAGAAAGTCCTTCTATGTATGTCATAGTAAATCATCAGGTTCTCTCGGGAGCATTTTGTCCTCTTCATTAAGATATAATCCATCAACTCCTTGGCCACCTGATAAAATCTGGTTTTTCTTTCTTAGGGCTGAACAAATTACCTTCAATGAAAAATATGATGGCTGACATTACACAGAGAAAAATAGCTATGGCAAAACGGTAGGAAACTTCATCCTAAGAAATAAAAATAGATATGGTAATGGGTTCCTGAGAATACAAAATATTTTTCTTTACAAATTAGACACTTTATTTTTTAGGTTATTCATATATAATCATGTTAAACATATTTCCATATTAGCCATGATACGAAAGAATAATCAAAAGAGAAAAACCACAAGAATGAAAAAAAAAGAAATAAAACAGTGAAAACAGTAGGCTTTGATCTGCATTTTCTCTGGATGTGGATGTCATTTTCCATCATAAGTCTTTTAGAATTGTTTTTTGAACACTGTATTGCTGAGAAGAGCTAAGATTATCACAGTTGATCATCACACATTGTTGCTGTTTTTGTATGCAATGTTCTCCTGGATTTGCTCACTTACACTCTGTATCAATTCTTTTAAGTCTTTCCAGGCTTTTCTGAAATCCATCTATTCATCATTTCTTATAGCACTTTCTTTTTCCTATCTCTTTCTCTTCAACTCCCTCATATCTCTCTCTCTCCCTCCCTCTTTCTCACCATTACTCTATCTCTCTGTCTCTGTCTATGTTATAAACATTAATTATATGCAAGGGATTGTGGAAAGTGTTCATTCTTTGATTTTGAAGAAGACCTATAACATTAAAATTTGAGGGTCAGGGAATAATGTGCTCAGTTATGTCTGATCAAACCAATACCAGATCAGATGGCATTGTCATACATTGGGCACAGGTTTAAAACATTGAGAATGAAAGTTCCCTTGGATTTGTACAGTTCACATTTCCTTTTTACTTCTATGATTTTGATTTGTTCATAGAATACAGTGCCTTCTTTGATTCAGGCATGCCGTGCTGAATAGTCCTGTGCCAGCTTTTCCTATGTCTCACTAAAGTTCTTCAGAGAGATCTTGAGAGTATCTTTATTTCACTTCTTCATACTCTTGTGAGGCAAGTACTAATATGGTGATATTAGTACTTGCCTCACAAGAGGTCTACATAAAATAATCTTTTGGGTAAGCATCTATTATAAGCACTCTATGGCCAGCCCATTGGAGTTTTGCTCTCTGTAAAAGAGTTTGAATACTTGGTAGTTCAGCACCAGAGAGGACCTCTGTGTCTGGTACCTTATCTTGCCAGATAAGCTTCAAACGGTGGAAAATATGGCACCATCTAAAATATATTACTTGTCCTCAAGAACCTTATAGTTGAGCTACATATTTTAATATGTGCTGTATTTTTCATGCATATCTATTTGCTATTTATTAGTTATGTAATCTTGAGCAAGATACTTCTTGTTTCTTAGTCACAGTGTCTTTATGTTTAAAATCAAAGTGTTGGATTAGATATTCTTCAATATCCTTTCCAGTTAAAGCATTCTACTATTCTATTATATATAATTACCTATAGAATATTTTTATGTCATAAACCTGGATAATTCTCCATTTGTAAAATTCTTTTGCTTATGCAAAGTGCAGGTTGCAACCCACCTATGACTTAGTTTATAGTTCTACAGAACTAGTTTCCATATATAGAGAGTAAGGGACTTGCCCAGGATCACACAGTGCTTTTATGCTCAAATATGTCATTCCATCTCCATACTTTTGCGGCCATCTTCAAATCCTGAGTGCTTGGCATACCCCCTTATCTCCGTCTCTGACTTCCTTCAGCTCAAATTTTGTGTTATTCAAGAAGCTTTTACTGATCCATCTAGCTATGGGGTTTTTAAATACATCTTCTTTTATCATTTCTACACAGATCTGCATTTACTTAGGTTTTTTTTACAGGTTACCTCACCCATTGGTACTTCAAATCCCTAATGGCAGGGACCGTTTTTGTCTAGATTGGCATCTTCAACACTTAGTATAGTAAGTGTACACAGAATTCTATCCCACATTCTTAGACTGTCCAAATTATCATGACATAGTCAATGAGTAACAGAATTGATTCCAAAAACAAAAAGATTCTAGGTTATTTCTTACTCAAACCAAACCTTGGAGAAGTTGGACGATGGAAATCAGAACAGATTATGATTAGCTCACACTTTTGCTTCATTGCAGGTATGTGAAGAGTCCTCGTCACACCATCCAAGTAGATCACATCGAGTACATGGATGAAATTGCTACCCAAATTGGTGTGAAACCCAACCTTCTCTGGCTTTTCCTCTGGGATCCCAAGTTGGCCTGGAAGGTTTTCTTTGGCCCCTGCACCCCATATCAGTACCGCTTGCATGGACCCAGGAAATGGAATGGAGCCAGGAGAGCTATCCTGACTCAAACAGAAAGGATACTCAAACCCATGAAAACCCGTACTGTCCATAATCCATCTTCAGAAAATTCTTGGATTAAGATGGCACCTGTGGGCTTTGTAGTTTTAGCCGGTATCTTATCTTATTATCGTTATATCTATCATCCTAAAAGGAAGTAAATTAATGCATTAACGAGTAGTAAAAACATAAAATGTTTACTATACTAATTTTTTGAACTTTTTTTTAATCATCCTTATGTCAGTTTTATTTACTGGCATCACAAATGTCATGGAATGATATATAGCATTGATTTATTTTCTGTGGTGGATTTTTCCAGAAAGAGTGTGTGAAAATATAATTTGAGTATATCAAAGTCTAACATCAAGTGGTAAGGCTAATTTTTCTGTTTGAAGATCTCCTACAGTGAATCTCTTTTAAAAATGAATAATTATCCCCTAATTAGTTCTGGCAAAGTATGCTTTAATAATTATTTTAGCTTTTCTATAACCCTTTCTCCAATTCTATTCATTTAGTGATGTTCCTATTTAGGAAAAAAAGTTTCCATTTACCAGATGGGAAATGGGAGGTATGAGGGAAAAATCTTTTAGTCACTTAAATTTGTCAGAAAAAAAGAAAATTGTTTATTTATTAAATACATTTTAATAGCAAAACCTTTTAAAAGGCAAATGATTTTTGAAGTTTAAAAATATGTATAAATCACAAGTTCTAAGTAATTTTTTCATTTATTTTTAAAATATGCAATCACATGACTTTCAAATAAAGTTTTATATATATCCTAACTTTGGGAGGAGCATGTGACTTTAGGTATAGCCAATAAAACATAATGTCTTCTAAAAAACACACTCCATCTAATAACTGATGCTTCAAATTCCACCACAAGGGTGGACCAAACAAGACAGTATATTTAAAGTGCTTGGCATATACCTAAATGTTTGTTTCCTTTCCTCCTTTCATTTCTTATTTAAGTATTTGATCCTCATTCCAAGGCAAATAGCCCTTAACCATTCAACATATTAAGACCTTACTACCTTGGTATTGTAACCCCTCATGATTTATTTTCTCTATTCTGTTCTCAAATAAATGAGTATTGCTGGAGTGTTACAGCAATATTTTTCTTTTTCTCTAATTGATCCTCACACTTCACATAAAAGGATAAGGAAGTCTTTCAAAGGTATTACCAAATAAAAATCTGTCACTGCTTTTGTTATTCAAAGTTAATGTCCCTTTTATGTAGCTAAAACCATAAGCAGAATAAAGCCCAACACAAAAAACCCTAATGAGTCACACTGGTGGCTCAAAACACTCTCACAACAATTATAAGAGATTATATCTATGATACAACTGACAAGTCAATGGCACTGTCTCTCCTATCTGTCCTATCCTCCTCTACCTTCCTGATAATAAATTAAGAGCAATAAAGAATGAGCCCAATTAGAAAGCTGTTGCGATGGTCCAAACAAGAGATGATGAGAGCAGTAGAGGTTATGTGAATGAAGAGTAGGGATGTGTAGGAGATATGTTATGAAGCTAGAAATGCAAGATTTTGCAAAGAATTAAATATGTGAGGTGAGTGAAAGAGAGGGATTAAGGATGACCAAGGTTATAATTCTGGGTGACTGAGAGGATAGTATTGCTCTTGGCTGTAATAGGAAAGTTCAGAAAATGGAAAAGTTTGGAAGAAAAGACAAGTTCTTTTACAGACATGTGGAATTTGAGATTCCTATAACTGGAACATCCAATCCCAGCTATCCAAAAGACAGTTTGTAGTATAGAAAAAATTTAATTCAGGAGAAAAACTAGGGCTAGATATGCAAATCTGGAAATCATGTCTGTAGAGATGGTAATTGAAATGCAGTGATGAGCAGTGGGGTCAAACTCAAAAAGAAATGGGAGCCACTAAACCATACCTAAAAATCCCTGAAGTTGTACATTGACTGAGAAAATTCATATATAAATATCGAATATATACATTTTATTTATATTCCTTTTGTTGAATAATTTCCAATTGCAATTTAACACAGCCTGCATTTGATAACTCTGATCCAGAAAAAATAGAATAGAATAGGACCCAAAAGAGAGGTATAAGTTACAACCACAATAAGTGGACATGACATGGATGAAGGTCGAACAAAGAGGCCAAGAAATCAGGCAAGTAGAATAGAATGCAGAAAAAAGAAGTACTAAGAAAACTAAAAGGAATAATCTCTTTCCTTTTCCAGGAGAAAAGGGGGATTAACAATGTCAAATACAAAGACATCAAGAAGGATGAGGATTGAGAAAAGATCATCAGATTTTATAATTAAGAGATCATCAATGACTCTGGAAATTGCTGTTTCAATTGAATAAGATTAGGAGTCAGATTATAGTAATTCTCTCTCAGGTCTATACTTCTCTTACATTCTAGGAAATGAATAAGCTTTTTCTTGGACTGTCCTGGGAACTTAGCCAGCCTGTCTGATGCTATTGGTGTTGAAATATTTATTTTATGTAACAAATATACAGTTTAACTCATAGGCTTTTAAAAGAGAGTCAGATAGTAAACTTAGAGTCTCCTAGAGTGGTCATCATGGTAGATAGAGAGTAGATGACTGAAGCAGTTTTGAGTTGGGGTATCTCGTATCCTTAAATCCAGTAGTGAACATTCATCCAAATAGAGTTTACTATTCAGACACTCAAATGGATCTATGAAAATTCTCCCTATTGAAATTGGTTGAAACTCACCCTTGACCTGGTGCTGTTGTGCTCCCATAATTCTGCCATAGGAAGTCCACCCAACTTCCTAGAGGCCTCTCTCAATTTCTTTTTTTTTTTTTAGATTTTTCAAGGCAACAGGGTTAAGTGGCTTACCCAAGGCCACATGGCTAGGTAATTATTAAGTGTCTGAGGTTGGATTTGAACCCAGGTACTCCTGACTCCAAGGCCGGTGCTCTATCCACTGAGCCACCTAGCCACCCCTCTCAATTTCTTTTGACACAACAAAGATACTGGGTAAGCTATCTGACTTACCTTTCTATTGTCTCTGGAACATTATTCACTTTTAAACCTATTAGGTCAAAAAAAAAGCCTTAATGCTTACTTTCTGGCGCATAATTTGAAAGGTATCAATACCCTTTCAGTTTTACTAAAACCCCTCTTGCTATAATCAATGATTACGGATTATGTCTTTAAAACTTTGGAAGCATATGGTATCTATATGGGTTATAAAAAGCTAAACAAAAAGCTTAATGAGCACACTTTGGTTCATACTTTTTTCATACTTTTTTTGATGTTGAAATTTATATAGTAAAGAATTCACTTCAGAGCGAATACTGGTATTCTTGTCAGTCCTCCTAAATTATAAACAAATGGTTAAAAAATTAGATTGAGCATGAAGATATCTAAATCATGTGTGGAAACTAAAATTATCTGACCACTGTTACATTCTAGTTAATTGATTTCAATAAATTTCAACAAAAGTTTAAATTTAACATAGCCTATATGAGTTTGCTGATAATGTAAAATTTATGCTCCTTTGACCCAGTAATTGTTGGTCTTCCCCTTCTCCTCTCTCTCTCTCTCTCCATCAGTCTCTTATATGACCTTTCCTCTTATTTCCTCTGTCTCTGTGTCTCTGTCTGTCTCTATCTATCTGTCTGTGTGTGTCTCTCTGTCTCTCTGTCTCTGTCAGTCTCTATATCGCTGTGTGTATCTCTCTATCTCTCTCTTTGTGTGTGTGTGCTTCTATCTCTCTGTCTCTGTCTAGTCTCTGTGTCTATCTGTCTCCCTCTCTCTGTGTGTGTCTCTGTATGTGTGTATCTCTCTCTGTGTCTCTCTGTCTTCATCTCTCTGTCTCTGTCTATCTGTCTTTCTGTGCCTCTCTGGTCTTCATCTCTCTGTCTCTGTCTATCTGTCTTTCTGTGCCTCTCTGGTCTTCATCTCTCTGTCTCTGTCTCTGTCTGTCTCTCTGTCTCTCTCTGTGTGTCTCTCTCTCCTCTAACCTTCATCTTTAAAAGTATTGGAAATAAACCATAAAGTTGTCAGAGACCTTAGGGATCATTTAGTCCAGTACTCTCTGTTTATAGATGAGGAATCCCCAGTAGGAAAATGACTTTCCCAAAGTTGAGGCAACACAGTGGTAAGTAGGAAGAGCCAAGATTCAGTGTCTGAATCCAGGTCCAGGACTCTTTTTCCAATGAACTTCCTAGCAAAAGTCTGAGCTTGTAGCGTTACTGGGAAGAGGCTGAGGTAAAGAAACCTTTTGTCTCAAGTGGAACCTGGCTTCCTCATATTCTCTGAAAAGGAAAACTATATGCCTGGGCTACTCCTATCCTCTGTGCTACTACTTCAGAACTTATACCTTTAATCAAATCAACCAACAAGAAATTATTAAGTTCTAACTCTGTTCCTATAACTATGCCAAGTGCTAGGGTTAAAGTTGAAAATCTCAAACAAAAAGTCCCTGTCCTTACATTGCTTATATACTGTATATTAATGAAGGAGCTCATACACTAACTAGCAAAAGGAGATATTTTTTGAAAGTATATACAAGAATACATTAACATAATAAGAAGATAAGACTACAGGGGAAGAGTTAGTGGGCTACAAAAGAGATCATTTGTTCCAATATGCCACCCCTACACCCAAACACTCACCACGACCACCACCTTCTGAATCTTCCCAGGAACATGCCCAGAATACATTGATACTGCTTTATAGGTAATTAAGGAAGTCTAGGACTTTTAAGCAGTCAAGGAGAAGACCTGGGATAAGGAGGAGGTACAAGAAGGGAAGGATCTCAAAATTAGTGGGGTCAACAGATGGATGAGCTCATCAGTTTGGTTCCAAAGTCATCTGAAGAACATTCAGATTGCTAAAATTTGATCAGGTTGGTTAGAGAACTAAGCCTTGGGGACTGAATTCAGCTGCTCGCACCCCTGCTCCAAACCTATCCGTCTTCTCTCCATTTTTTCTACAAAAATACATGAGATGTTTTTATCAAATGCTTTGCTTAAATCCAGTTAAGTGACAGATAGCATTCACATTGTTCCTCCAGTTTAATAATCCCAACAGCAAAGGAAGTGAGGTTAGTCTAGCATAGCCTGCTTTTAGAGCTTTGTGAAAAGATCTTTCCTACATACTTATTCACCATCTCTTTAATAAACTGTTTTCAAACCTTTCTAAGAATTAAAGTGAAATTCATTCTTACATGGTTTTTAGATTGCATTCTTTTCTCCTATTTGGAGATCAGGATGGTATTTGCCATTCTCCAGACCTAAGACATCTCTCCAAAAACAGATTATAATCATGTTTGTCCTCCATTTTCGAAGACCATGACATCAGGGAGGTAATGTCACGACAAGCAAGTGAATTGGATCGGGGGGGGGGGGGGGTCGCTGTGCTAAGTCACCAGTCTCACTTTCTCCTCCAGAGTCATCTGGGTCCAGTGGCCAGATATGAATCAGGACAACTGGAAACAGCCCTGGATGCTGGGCAATCAGGATTAAGTGACTTGCCCAAGGTCACACAGCTAGTAAATGGCAAGAGTCTGAGGTCAGACTCCCATCCTTCTGACTCCAAGGCCAGTGCTCTGTTACACTACCTAGCTGAAACACAGAGGATGGAGTGTTGGCTGCAGAATCAGGAAAACCCAAGAGCAATGCTGCTTTAAGCCCTCGCTAGCTTTGTGATCCTGGAAAAGTCATTTATTCTCTCAGTCTCAGTTTCCTCATCTGGGAAATCATAATAGTACCTACATCAGAGGGCTGCTGTGAAGATTAAATGAGGAAACACATGTCATGTTTGTAAATTTAAAATCATTTTATAAAAGCTAGTTATTATTATCATTATTATTATTATATCTCATTAACAGCGGATGATCAATTAAATTTGTCAGTAGTAGGATAGCTTGGCGGCACAATAGAGTACCAGCCATGGAGTCAGGAGACCTGAGTTCAAATCCAACCTCAAACACTTAATAGTTACTTATCTGTGTGACCCTGGGCAAGTTACTTAACTCCACTTAAGCCTTGCAAAAAAGAAAAATTGTCAATAGTTTCAATAAAAAGTATGGTTCATCTTTGCCAAGTGACTTGAATTAATCACATGCAGCTAGATTATATAAATACATACCTGTGTGCATGCATACACATGTACACATACACACATCTCTAGAATAACCTTATGAAATAAGCAGAACCTGAATGAACCTTGAAAAAAACTAGATTTTCCAAGAGGTGAAGGTGAAGAGGGAAAGCAGTGCAGACATGAGACAGAGAGATGGGAGATAGAATGACAAAGAGACTAGTTTGGAGGAGATATCAAGTACTTAAGAATAGGTAATATGAATAAATCTAGAAAGATATTTAGAGGCAGATGGGGAAGAGCTTAAAACAGAGAGCAGGATAAAATGTTCGTATTATACTTTAGAGGCAAGAGTAACCACTGATACTACTTCATCAGGGGAATGAGATAGTCAGACCAAAATATTAATATGGAGAGAAGATAAACTGCACATAAAAGAAGCAAAGGGGAGGCTCTTGCAATATTCTGGAGGAGAAATAGTAAAGACCTAAATAAGGGTGGGAACTAGGTGAGTAGGCAGAAGACAATGAGAGTATGAGGTGTCATGAAGATATAATCAACAGTACTTCAAAACTGATTGGAAATGGGAATAGGAGGTTGTGTTGAAGAAAGTTGAATATAATTCTGACCTTAGAATAGTCTGGTGTAGGGGCAGCTAGGTAGTGCAGTGGATAAATTAGCCCTGGAGTCAGGAGGACCTGAGTTCAAATGTGACCTCAGATACTTAATAATCACTTAGCTGTGTGACCTTGGTCAAGTCACTTAACCCCATTGCCTTGCAAAAACAAAAACCAAAAACAGAATTATCAGGTGTACAATTATAGCCTGGATAGATGATGGGGAGAGAGAGAGAGAGAGAGAGAGAGAGAGAGAGAGAGAGAGAGAGAGGCAGGGCAGGGTGGGGGGGGAGGGAGAAACACTGCAACCTTGGCATATGTGATTCTTTAGCATCTCATAACTGAATCTTGAGCTTTTGCCTCAAGCTATTATCTTGTAAAGTTGTTCTTTCTGCTACTATTGCTCTCTGCTACCATCACCTGGTCAATTAGAGAATTGATTTGCCTGCTCTTTTGTGATGTAAACTCCAACCAGCATCACCAAAACCTATCCAGCCCCACACTTTTTGTCCATTTGCAAATTGTTTGAAATCCCCAGTAAGCAGGGGAGTAAGAATAATAGAGGGCTGGGAAGAAGCCTCCAGGAAAAGAGCCTGCCTGCCCAATTGCTGCTACATTAATAACTCAAAAGGAACTAATTAGAAAGTCTAATATAATACATAAACCTTTGGACTTGGAATTAACACCTTAATTTACATTCTGCCTTGACTATTTACTAGTTTTGTGACAAGTAAGTGAACCAGTAAATTGGGCTCGATTGCTTCTGGTATCCCCTACAACACTTTATGTATGATTTTATGATTCCCAAATCATGATTCAAATGAGGAAGAAACTGTTTGCTGACACTCACCAGAATGTCATGAGAGGGACTGTGGCCTAGATGTGGGAGAGGCTGATTTTAGAGGCAATTTTTTTTCCTGTTTAAATTCCAGATCCTGAGGAACCTAGACACAACAGTAGTCAGTCTGGACCATTCCCAGTAATGTATGATGCTCAAGGTATAAAAGAAGAAATGATAACCCCTCTCATTAAACCATGTTCATCATTAGAGTGCATATAATGTATGTTTTCTATTAAAACAATTAAAAGTGATATTGTTTTTTGTTGTTTTATTAATTTATGTATTTATTTTCATCCATATGTACACGCATATTTCCAAGCTACAAAATTTCCCTCCACCCCCCCCTCCCACCCCCCTCCCCTCAGCAGGAAACAATCAGGTTAGCATATTACATACATTTTGTTAAATATGTTTACAAATTAGTAATTTTTAGCATGAGGAATTGGGATTGAGGGAAAGAGATACATAAGAGATCATTTTTATAAAATGTTCATCAGATTCGGTAGGGGTGTTTTGTATTCTGTGTTTTGTTTTGTTTTGTTTTTCTTCCTCTGTTAGGGGGTAATATGCACACCTCTCAGATACAGTTGTCCTTGCTCTCTGGAATGCCGGGAGCAGCTGCTTCCTTCAAGGCTATTCATTTCATTGTTTTCTTGGTTCTACTCCCTTCACTCAGCATCAGATCCTATATGTCATTTCATTCTTCTCTAGAGTCCTCCCATTTATGGTTTCCTACAGAACAATAGTATTCCATGGTATTCATGTACCATAATTTGTTTAGCCATTCCCCAATTGATGAGCATCCCCTCAATTTCCAATTCTTTGCCACTACAATAAAAACTACTATGAATATTCTGGAACATGTAGAACTTTTACCATTTTTTATAATTTCTTCTGGATATAGACCTAGAGGGGGGCGACTAGGTGGTGCAGTGGATAGAGCACTAGCCCTGGAGTCAGGATTACCTGAGTTCAAATCCAGCCTCAGACACTTAATAATTGCCTAGCTGTGTGACCTTGGGCAAGCCAATTAACCCCATTGCCTTGCAAAAACTTTAAAAAAAAAAGGAAATAGACCTAGAATTGGAATTACTGGGTCAAACGATATGAATAGTTTTATTGCTCTTTGGGCATAGTTCCACATTGCTGTTCAGAAAAGTTGGATCCATTCACAACTCCACCAGCAATGCATCAATGTCCAAACCTCCCACAACCTCTCCAAAATTGATCATCTTCCCTTTTTCTTATCTTGGCTAATCTAATAGGTGTGAGATTGATACCTCATTGTTATTTTAACTTGCATTTCTCTAATCAATAGTGATTTGGAGCATTTTTTCATATGATTATATATAGCTTTAATTTCTTCAATTGAAAACTGTTCATATCCTTTGACCATTTATTAATTAGGGAATGACTTGTGATTTTATAAATTTGATGTAATTCTCTTTATAATTTAGAAATAAGATCTATATCAGAACTCCTGATTGTGAAGATTGTTTTCCAACTTTCTGTTTTCCTTCTAATTTTGGCAGCATTGATTTTATTAGTGCAAAACCTTTTTAATTTAATATAATCAAAATCATTCATTTTGCAGTTTATAATCAGCTCTAATTCTTGTTTGGTCATAAAATTATCCTTTTTTTCCATAGACCAGGTAGGAAATTTTTTTGGTCTATTGATTTATCTATGGTATCACTCCTTATATCTAATTCCTGTACCCATTTTGACCTTATAGGGTATGAGGTGTTGATCTATGCCTAGTTTTTGCCATACTGTTTTCCAGTTTTCCCAACAATTTTTGTCAGATAGTAAGTTCTTATCCCAGAAGCTAATGTCCTTGTGTTTGTCAAATAGTACATTACTATATTCAGTAACCACTGTTTCTTTTGAACCTATCCTAATCCACTCAACCATTACACTAATCCTTAACCAGTACCAGGCAGTTTTGCGTAATAGTATAGCTTTAGTTCTGGTAGAGCTAGGCCACCTTCCTTTATATTTTATTTCCATTGGTTCCTTTGCTATTCTTGCCCTTTTGTTGCTCCAGATGAATTTTGTTACTATTTTTTCTGACTCAGTGAAGTAGTTATTAGGTAGTTTGATTGGTATGGCACTGAATAATTAATTTTGGTGGAATTGTCATTTTTATTATATTAGCTCAACCTAACCATGAGGATTTGATATTTTTCCGATTATTTAGATCTGACTTTATTTGGGTGAGGAGTGTTTTATAATTGTGTTCATATAGTTTCTGAGTTTGTCTTGGGAGGTAGATTCCCAAGTATTACAGTTATTTTAAATGGAATTTCTCCTTCAATCTTTTGCTCTTGGGCTTTGTTGTTCATATATAGAAATGCAGATGATTTATGTGGTTTTATTTTATATCCTGCTACTTTGCTGAATTTGTTAATTGTTTCAAGGATTTTTTTAGATAATTTTCTCAGGTTCTCTAGGATACCATCATATCATTCGCAAAGAGTAAAAATTTTGCTTCTTCATTGTCAATTCTGATTCCTTCAATTTCTTTTCCTTCTCTTACTGCTACTGCTAGCATTTCTAATATTATATTGAATGTTTTAGATAAAATCCAATAAAATTTAGATAAAATTCCAATAAAATCAAGGGTGAAACAAGGAAAACTCCATTTATTCCTAAACTTTCTAGTATTTTTAAAAAGAATGGATGTTGTATTTTATCAAAAGCTTTCTCAGCATCTAGTCAAATAATCATATGATTTCATTTTGTTTTGATTGTTTAATTGATATGTTGAGTATTTTCCTAATTTAATTATGTTAAGTATTTTCCTAATGTTGAATCATGCCTGCCTGCCTGGCATAAATCCAACCTGATCCTGGTGTATTATCCTGGTAATAACTTGCAGTAGCCTCATTGCTAAAATTTTATTTAAGATTTTTGCATCAATATTCATTAAGGAGATTGGTCTATAATTTTCTTTGTTTTAGTTCTTCCTGGTTTAGGTATCAGTACCATATTGATGTCATAAAAGGAGTTTGGCAAAACTCCTTCCTCTCCTATTTTTTTAAATAGTTTATGTAGAATAGAAATTAATTGTTTCTTAAATGTTTGGTAGAATTCACATGTAAATCCATCTGAACCTGAAGCCTTTTTCTTAGGGAGTGTATATTGATGGTTTCTTCAATTTCTTTTTTCTGAAATGGAGCTATTTAAGTAATTTATTTCCTCTTCTATTATTCTGGGCAGTTTGTATTTTTGTAAATATTCATCCATTTCACTCAAGTTATCCAATTTATTGGCATACAGTTTAGCAAGAGCTCCAAATTATCTCTTTAATTTCCTCCTCATTTGTGGTTAGTTCACCCTTTTCATTTTTGATACTGGTAATTTGGTTATCTTCTTTCTTTTTTTAACCAGATTAACCAAAGGTTTGTCTATTTTGTTGGTTTTTTCATAAAACCAACTCCTAGTTTTATTTATGAGATCAATGATTTTCTTGCTTTCAATTTTATTAATTTCTCCCTTGATTTTCAGAATTTCCAAATTGGTATTTAATTGGGGATGTTTAATTTATTCTTTATCTAGTTTTCTTAGTTGCATACTTAATTCATTAATCTTCTCTTTCTCTATTTTATTCATATATAGGCATTTAAAGATATAAAGTTTCCCCTCAAAACTGCCTTGACTGCATACTATAAATTTTCGTATGGTGTCTCACTATTATCTTTTTCTTGGACATAATTATTGAATATTTCTATTATTTGCTATTTGATCCACCCATTATTTAAGATAAAGTTATTTAATTTCCAATTAGTTCTTGATTTACCTTCCCTGACCCTTTATTACATGTAATTTTCATTGCATCATGGTCTGAGAAGTGTGTATTTATTATTTCTGCCTTTCTGCATTTTATTATAAGGTTTTTGCACCCTAGTACAAGGTCAATTTTGGTGAAGGTGCCATGTACTGCTGGAGAAAAAGATATATTCTTTTCTATCCCCATTAAGTTTTCTCCAGCGGTCTATCCTATCTAAGTTTTCTAAGATTTCATTCACCTTCTTAACTTCCTTCTTGTTTCTTTTGTTGTTAGATTTATCTAGCTCTAAGAGAGGGAGATTGAGGTCTCCCATTATTAAAGTTTTGTTGTCTATGTCTCCCTGTAATTCACTCAGCTTTTCCTCTAGGAATCTGGATGCTATATCACTAGTTGCATACATATTTAGTAATGATAGAGCTTCATTTCCAATGATGACTTTTATGAAGATGAAATTTCCTTCCTTATCCCTTTTAATGAGTTTGATTTTTGCTTTTACTTTCCTTAGATTAGGATCACTACTCCAGATTTTTTACTTTAGCTGAGGTATAATATATTTTGCTCCAAACTTTTACCTTTACCCTGTGTGTACCTCTCTGCTTCAAATGTGTTTTTTGTAAACAGCATATTATAGGATTCTGGTTTTTAATCTATTCTGCTACCTACTTCTGTTTTTTGGGACATTTAATCCCTTTCACATTTACAGTTAAGATTACTAATTCTGTATTTCCATTCTTGCTATCTTTCTCCATTTATATTTATCTCTTCCCTTTTCTCTTAGTCCTCCTCCTCACCAAAATTTTACTACCTTTCCCCTTTGACTTTTCTTTTAAAAATTTAACTTTGTGGGGGCGGCTAGGTGGCATAGTGGATAAAGCACCGGCCCTGGAGTCAGGAGTACCTAGGTTCAAATCTGGTCTCAGACACTTAATAATTACCTAGCTGTGTGGCCTTGGGCAAGCCACTTAACCTCCTTTGCCTTGCCAAAACCAAAAAAAAATTAACTTTGTTTATTTTCACTTATATATTTCCTTCCTTTCCTTTTATCAGTCCCTTCTTCCCTTATCTTTCCCTTTCCCCTGTAGATTGCTAGATTTTTAAACCCAGGTGGGAATGTATCTTATTCCCTCACTGACCTAAATCTATTGAATAAAATTTACTCAGCATTCACATTCTCCCTCTTTCCCTCTAAAATTATAAATCTTTGTACCTCTTCCCTGGGTGTTATTTATCATCTAATCTTATTAATCAGGTATCATCAATCACAGTTTGATTATTTGATTGCTTGATAAACTCCTATTGTTATCAAGATATCATCACAGATTGTTAACTTGATTGCTTGATGAGCAGCATTAGCTCAAATTGCATTAAATTATAATTATAAGCATTTTTTACTTTACCCTCTTTTCAAGTATCTTTCAATTACACACAATCCTCCTCTCAAGCCAAAGTATAATCCGAAGCCATATCATTTCTTGAACTATTTGTTCCCCTCTCCCTATGCCAATTTTCTTGCACACTTTACCTCCACTCCCCACCTAGGGTATTTAACACCTTGTTAAATGAAGCAAGGCCTTTTCTCCAAAATGGGAACTTTACCCCCTCCTCTCCACCCAGAGTACTTGACCCCTGTTAAGTGATGCACCCTTAAGTCAAACCCTGATCTAATTAACTGTAAAAATCTCTAAGTCCTGGTAGGTTCTGGAGGTCTTACCTGAGAACTTTACAAATGATTATAAGTTACAGAGTCAGGTCCTCCCAGTTCATGATGCCCTCACTAGACAAGGTCCTAAGGACCATGTGATTAAAGTGAGTCAAAGAATAATGAAACACTTAGATTAAAATTAACACCCCTACTTTTCTTCAGCGTTTTTTGTCTCAAACATAGTGATGTGATCTGGGACCTGTCCAATTGTTTTGTTTTGTTTTGTTTCCCCCCCCCCATTTACTTTTTTTTTAATGGAACTCTTGTATTATGTATTTGGCAATTGAATTCTCTGTTCAGTTCTGGTCTTTGTGTCACAAAATTCAGGAAGTACTCTATTTCACTGAACATCCATCTTTTTTCCTTGACAATATATGTTGAATTTTGCAAGATAGTACATTCTGGATTGTAATCCCTGGTCCTTTGCTCTCCAAAATATGCTATTTCTGTTCTTTAGTTCATCAGTGTTGAATCTGATAGGTCTCGTGTGAGCCTGATTGTGTTTCCTTTATATTTGAATTGTTTTCTTTTTGCTGCTTGTAATATTCTCTCCTTTATTTGAGGGTTCTAGAATTTGGCTGTAGCAGCCCTTGAAGTTTTTATCCTGGAGTTTCTTTCTGGAGGGATTCTATGGATTCCTTCAGGTTATATTATAGTCTTGTTCTAGATTTTGGCAGTTTTCCCTTATAATTTCCTGCATGATGTTTTCCAGGTTCTTTTTTTGGTCCAGGTTTTCTGGTAGTCCAATGATTCATAGATTGTCTCTTCTTGATCTATTTTTCCAGGTCATTTGTTTTCCCTAAGAGGTACTTTACATTTTCTTCAATTTTTTCTACCTTTTTATTTGGTTTGATGGAATCTTATAGTCTTGTAAATTCATTGGTTTCTAATTGTTCAATTCTAATTTTTAGGATTTTATTTTCTTCAGTTAGCTTTTGTGTTTCCTTTTCCAATCGATTATTTTTATTTTTAACAGATTTGATTTCTTTGGTCAACTTTTCATAATTTTCCTGTATGACTTTCATTTCTTTTTTCTATTTTTCTTCTTCCTCTCATCTTTGGTTTTTAAATTCTTTTTTAAGCTCTTCGATGAGCTTTTGTATTTGAGTCTTAGAGTTTTGCTCATTCCCCGATGGGTGATTTTTCACTGCTTTCTTTTTCAAACATGACAATACTGTAATCTTTGTCTATAAAGTAGTTTTCTGTAGTGAGTGCTTTTTTAGCTTTTTGGTTCATCTTTGCTGTTTTAGTTTAGTTTAGTTTTTTTTTTCCTTTTGGCAAGGCAAATGGGGTTAAGTGACTTGCCCAAGGCCACACAGCTAGGTAATTATTAAATGTCTGAAGCTGGATTTGAACTCAGGTACTCCTGACTCCAGGGCTGGTGCTCTATCTTCTGCCACCTAGCTGCCCTGAGAGTATTCTTTTTGTACCTTTAATACTTGCCACATGTAGTAAAGGACAAGGTGCAACGTCTAAGACATTTAATAAATGCTTTTTAATTGATCCTACTGATCTAACAGGACTTCTAATCATCTATAGAATCCTGCCAGTACTTGGATTTATTGTGGAGATAATATTTAGATTGTACCCCCCATCTAATGAATTCTCCAACAGGTAAAATAAGACTGGGCAAAAATATAAATCAAATAGCAGACTATTTAATTGGGGATAGGATAGTCAGGTAAACACTGTGCCACCTAGCCACCCCCATCTTTGTTGTTTTAGTTCTGCTCCTGGTGTGTAGGGAGTATAAACCCAAGTTTTTATTTTGCTGGGGCTAGGGTCAGATCCCTTGCTTGCTATTGACCAAGATGTTGCTTATGCAGTTCAGGCCTTGCCTTTGCAGAGATTTTTATCCTCCTTTATGTTCAGGTTCTGACTTACTAGTGGTTTATTCCCAACCCTGCCCTGTCTTTTACCCAGTGTTTACAGGGTTCAGACTTTGTTTGGGAGCTGAAGTCCTCCCTGCTGGCTTGCTATCTAGCTGCCAGGACCTCTCCTATTGTTAAGCTGACAGAACCTAGATTTCACTGTGGCTAAAAGCTTCCTGCTGGCTTTTTCCCACTCTCCCACTTCCTGGGCTTTACTTCCCCTTTTCTCCCAAAGAGTCAGACCTTCACTGAAGAACCTCCATGATGTCTACAGTTGAAAACATCTTTGAATCTTTTCTTTTTCTTGGTGGAATCTGTAGTGCGAATGTCATAGTAGAGGCTTCATTTATCTTTGATAGGAGAAAGCTCTGGGAGCATGTTAGCTTCAAGCTGCCATCTTGGCTCCACTTTGGAAGTCCTGTATGGAGAACAATTTATTCCAATGGCCATGAAGTCAGCTGAAGCAGATGCTGTGGAGTGCCACTGTATCTAAAGTCATCACTAGTTGTCTTGACTCTGTCCTGCTATGCTGGATCATTATGACTTTGGAAGAAAGAGTGAATCAGATGACTTCGTGCAGCTCTACCTCACTTAAATCCAATTTACTCATTCAACAAAAGACATCACTCATGACCCTTCCTCAGAGTACTGTGGTAACAGACAAGTGATAAAGCAGCAGATGCAGATACACTGGGAGCTGCAGTCACAACCCTGAACACAGGTGACCTAAGCCATAGGGTCATTTCTCTACTGAAAGCATCAGTGGGATTCAGCAGCCACCTGGGTGATTGAGGAGCCCTTTTTTTGTTTTTATTTTTTAGAGTGTTTTTTGCAAGGCAATGGGGTTAAGTGGCTTGCCCAAGGCCACACAGCTAGGTAATTATTAAGTGTCTGTGACAGGATTTGAACCCAGGTACTCCTGACTCCAGGGCCGGGGCTTTATCCGCTGCGCCACCTAGCTGCCCCCTGAGGAGCCCTTTTAAGGATTGCACTGCTCACCTCCTGATGTGAGGAAGGAGATACAAAAAGTGTCCTAAAAATTATCTGCTTTCCCAATCCTGTCTTGATCACTTCGGGAGGTGGGAATCCCACAGTGTGGTCAAAACACAAAAAAACTACAGAAACTTCTTCAAAGAAGATTCCATTCATCATCGGTGATAGAATGTGTGTACACTCATAGATAACACAAGATCCAATAGACCTGAAAAGCAAATAACTCTTCTTGTAAGAGAACTAAGCAGATATCATATCCAAATAGCAGCCCTGAGTGAAACAAGGCTGGGAAATGAAAACTAGCTTACTGACATCAGAGCTGGATACCTGTATTTTTGGAGGGGCTGTAGCGAAACTGAATGAGGTGAATCTGGGGGTAGGTTTTGCAGTCAAACTAATCTAGTCGACATTCTTGACTCTCTACCAAAAGGTTCATGACAATGAGATTGCCACTTCCAGGAAAACACCATGTCACCCTCATCAGTGCCTATGCTCCCACCATGATGAACACTAATTAAGTTAAAGAAATATTTTATGAAGACCTGGAGAGCCTTATCATCAATGAACCAAGAGAGGACAAACTTATAATTCTGTGTGACTTTAATGCTAGAGTGGACTCAGATTCCCAGACTTGTCAGGGAGTCCTTGGGAGGAATGGAGTTGGAAATAGCAACAGCATTAGTCACCTACTACTGAAGACTTGCCCATCTCATGACCTTCTCATCACAAACACAGTCTTCTCTTTATCTAAATGCAATAAAACTTCCTTGATACAGCCTCATAAAAAACATTGGCATCTATATTAGATTATGCAATCATAAGGAGAAGAGATAGACAGGATGTGAGAGTGACAAAGGCAATGTGTGGTGCAGAGTGCTGGACTGATCACAAACTCATCCTAACCTAACCTAAATATTCACATTCAACCAAAGCAATGGCCCCAAGGGATTAGAGTGTCTCTCTGAGTGGGAACAATATTACATTTGTTCATCTGGGCCAGAACACTCACATACACCTCGGCTGGTTTGATGAAAATGATGGGGAAGTACAGAAGCTGTTAAATGAAAAACAAAAACTCCACAGGGTTTACCAGCAGGATAGTTCATCCATTTCTAAGAAGGCAGCACTTAATTTCATCAAAAGTAAGGTACATACTTATTAGAGAAATGCAAATTAAAGCATCTCTGGGGTACCACTTCACACCTCTCAGATTGACCAATATGACAAGAAAGGACAATGATCAATGTTGGAAGGGATATGGGAAATCTGGGACATTAATATATTGTTGGTGGAGCTGTGAACTCATCCAACCTTTCTGGAGAGCAATTTGGAATTATGCCCAAAGGACAATAAAAATGTGCATACCCCTTTGATCCAGTAATATCATTACTGGGTCTATACCCTGAAGAGATCATGGAAAAAGGCTAAAAATATCACTTGTACAAAAATATTCATAGCAGCCCTGTTTGTGGTGGCAAAGAATTGGAGATCAAGTGAATGTCCATCATTTGGGGAATGGTATATGTATGTTATGGAACACTAATGTTCTATTAGAAACTGAGTGAGATGAGCAGAACCAGAACATTGTACAACCTAACAGCATCACAGGGGTGATGATCAATCTTATTGGACCTGCTCATTCCATCAGTGCAACAATCAGGGATAATTTTAGAGCACCTGTACCCAGAGAAAGAACTGTGAGTTTAAACAAAGACCAAAGTCTATTACCTTCAATTTTTATATAAAAAAATGTCTTATGTGCTACATAATTTTGCTATCTCTAATATTTTATTTTCTCCTCAAGGATATGATTTCTCTCCCAATTCAATTCTCCCATTCAATTTCAATCAATGTATAGCATGGAAACAATGTAAAGATTACTAGACTGCCTTCTGTGGGGGGATGGGGGAGGAAAGGGAGGGGAAAGAAAGATTGTAAAATTCAAAACCTTACAGAAAATGATGGATAGAAACTAGTATTGTATAAAATTGGAAAATAAATAAAATATTAATTAAAAAAGAATTTGATTCAAATTATCAGGATAGAAAAAAGCAGCAAAATTTCTAATGGCAGAGGTAATCATACTCAATTTCATAGAATCCTTAAATAAATAGCAAAGAACATTTTGTTATTTCATGTTAATGACCACTATTAGGCCTTCAATATCACAAAAAGTAAATACAAAAATTTTTAATGGTGCTCCTAACTACTTTGAGAAACCAAATATACTGTAATAGTAGTCTAATTTTTTGAATCTTAAAGGTCAAATGCTTTTGTGATGCCCTAAAGGCTATTTATGGGCCAAAGACATATGGTGTATCTCAACTACTCAGTGCTGATGAATCGACATCGATTAATGATAGTGCCATGATCCTAGACTGATTGATGGAACACTTAGTATTCTTAACATACCATCAACAATCAATGCAGAAGTCATCAACTTTACCTGAAGTTGAAGTCAATCCAGTCCTAGCTGAAGTTCCAACTGAAGAAGAGGCTTTGAATGCCATTAGATTCCTTTCAAGTGGCAAAGCACCTGGTGCTGATTCCATTTACTGAGATCTACAAGGTGGGGGGGGGGTGTACATTGCTCATCCAAAAACTGACTGAAATTCCAGGTTATATAATTTGAAGAGTCATATAAGAATTCAAAGATGCCTCCACTGTCCATCTCTATAAAGGAAAAGGGAATTGATTGTCCTGTGACAATCACAGGGATATTTCTCTTTAGTCACTGCTGGTATAAGATTCTTGCCAGAGTCCTTCTCAATAGGCTGATTACACCTGGAAGATGGTCATCTCCTTGAGAGCCAGTGTGACTTCAGGAAAGGATAGAGGAACAGTTAATATAGTGTTTTCTGCCTGACAACTCCAGGAAAAATGCCAGGAACAGAACAGAGATCTACATATAACATTTGTAGATTTGACCAAAGTCTTTGATACCATCACTCATCCAGGCTTATGGAAAATTATGTCAAAATTTGATTGTACAGAGAAGTTCATCAGTATTGTACATCAATTTCATGATGGCATGCTTGCCCAGATTCTGGATAGTGGATGGTACTCTCCAGATTTTCCAGTCTCCAATGGAGTGAATCAAGGATGCGTCTTTGCTCCCATACTTTTTAGCATATTTTCAGTCATGTTATCAAATGCCTTCACTGAAGATGGTCAGCTACTGTATTGATGGCAAATTCTTCAACTTGAAAAGGCTTCAAGCCAAGACCAAAGTGGAGGGAGTATTGGTGTAAGATTTTTTTGTTTGCAAATGATTATGCACTCAATGCTGCCTCTGAAGCAGTTGCAACAAAGTATGGTTTAATTTTCGGCTGCTTGTGCTAATTTTATTCTAACAATTAACATCAAGAAAATACATGTGCTCTATCAGCCAGCACCACACCATCCTTATGTGAAGACATTGATTACAGCAAATGGAGAAGTTTTGAGAACTGTGGACAAGTTTATTTACCTTTACAGTATCCTTTGCAAGGAGGTACACATTAACAATGAGGTTGACTGAGCTAGCTCAGTATTAGGGAGACTCCGAAAGAAAGGGTGGGAGATAAGAGGTATTGGACTAATTACCAAATTTGAAGGTCTACAAAGCCAATGTGCTGACCTCATTGTTGTATGCCTGTAAAACCTAGACAGTCAGGAAACTGAATCACTTCCATTTAAATTGTCTTAAGAAGATTCTGAAGATCAGCAAACTAAAGATATCAGACACTGAGGTCCTTTCTTGAGCTAAACTACCAAATATTCAAATGCAACTATGATGGACTGGACACATTGTTAGAATGCCAGATGTACACTTGCCAAAAAAACTATTTTGTGGAGAACTCCTCAGGTCAAGTGCTCACAAGGGGGTCAGAAGAAGCGATAGTGAGACACCCTGAAGGTCTCATTGAAGACTTTAGAATTGATTGTACAGTATGGGAGACACTGACATGGGACTGCCCAGCATGGCATGCCTCCATCAGTGAGGATGCCTCCAAGAGGAAGGCTGAGTTGAAACAGCTAAAAGAAAATGTGACATCCATAAGTTTAGAGTAACATCCCCCCAGGTGTTCACATGGAGTATTTGTGCCTCACCTGTGGTAGAGCATTCCAAGCTCATATTGCCTGATCAGCCACTGTCAGATACACTGTAAATTGTCTCTAACATAGTGATTTTGTTTTGGTCTTCTTCAGTAACAAAGGATAAGAACCAACCAACCAACCAGCCAACCAACCAACCAAGGGGTTAGATATTGATTTTCTTTAAATGATTATTTGCTATGTTTAATTTTTATTGTACTTTTAAAGGTAGAATGATAAATAATAGTATGTTAATTTATGGTGCTTATGATATATCTTCACAGAGGACCAATGTATCTCATGTCATTTGAAGGGGATTTCAAATTTCTTATAGATGGAACTGTTTTTATTCTTGTTGTTTGCCCTTCATCTCGAAAAGGACCATACTATCAGGGAGGAGATGCATAGACATGCAATCGAATTAGATTTAAATGAAAAAAGCTAGGCTACCAGCCTCCCTTCTCCCCCTCCCCCCCAAGCCATCAGGATCCAGTGACCACATAAATAAAAGAATAGCCTCTTTTTCATAGTTAAAAAAGAATTCCATTTGAGATTTCTAACCAATCAAAAAAATGCTATTTGCATTCTCTCTAAGCCAGTGAGGGCCCAAACAATGACCAAATGTAGTTGGCCTGGAATCTTTTGTTGGTCGATTTATGAACCAGAGTGATTTGGGACTGGTAATCCTCAAGACATCTTGCTAGGTTTCAGCAATCAAAATTTGTATTCTTTGAGGAGAGTATTCACAACTAAGGGTATGATATTTGGGAGACTGAAGGATGAAGAGGAAAGGAGGAGGATTATAACAATGATGACTACAATGACTACTGAAAATGACCAATAATGATTAAGAAAAAAAAAATGGACTCCAACCTAAGAGGGGGTTTTTTGGTATTCATGCCTCCTTTCTACAATTACATTTTATTATTTAAATCAAAGGCCTGATCTTTAGACCAAGAATGAAGACACTGCATCCTGGAGCAATTGTATGCTGTGTGATAATTTCAGCTTTTGAATTACTTTTTTTTTTTAGGTTTTTGCAAGGCAAATACTGTTAAGTAGCTTGCCCAAGGCCACACAGCTAAGTAATTATTAAGTGTCTGAGACCGGATTTGAACCCAGGTACTCCTGACTCCAGGGCCGGTGCTCTATCCACTGCGCCACCTAATCGCCCCTTGAATTACTTTTAATATTTATTTTGATACTTATTCATTTATTCTAAGTTCAAAGTCCCATAATAGAAATACACTAAGTTCCATATGCTCTTCTTTTTTTTTATTTTTTTTTTTCACAAAAATCAAGGGAGAGAGGAAAGGGAAAGTCTTGCTTTTTTTTTCAAAGTTCCATTTGGTTTTCTTCCAGAGATGAAATATTTATGTTACTTTAGAAACTATGACTCTGATGTTCCATTACTTTGACCCAAGTTGTCATTAGTGTAAATTGGCATAGTACTGAAATACAGTTAAGTCTCTCCTGAAGCTGAGTAACAGATGGCATCAGGAGTTCTGTTATGAGTCGGGTTAAAGTTCCTCAAAATTCTAAAATTGTGGAATTCTATACATGTTTTTGGTGGATGGTGAGAGCAAAATTAGAATATATGCAATGCTAATTTTGTTTTAACCTTTGCACTTCTAATGTCACAATTTAGAAATATAAAGAATTACATCTAAACCTTGCATATAAAATAATCTCATTCAGTATATCTAAAGTTGAGCAGTCTCAGAAAAGTTAGATGTTTCCCCCAGGGTGGCTAGGTGGCACAGTGGATAGAGCACCGGCCCTGGAGTCAGGAGTACCTGAGTTCAAATCCGGCCTCAGACACTTAATAATTACCTAGCTGTGTGGCCTTGGGCAAGACACTTAACCCCATTTGCCTTGCAAAAAAAAAAAATACCTAAAAAAAAAAACAAGGAGCCGAGGCCAAATTACTTCAGTAGCTTTGCCAAGAAAATCCTAAATGAGGTCATGAAGGGTTAAACACAACTGAACAACAATATTTTGGGGAGTAATTGTTCTATACCTCCCTCCCATAGAATACAGAAACATATGGCAGAATTATGTACTTGTCTATATCACAACAGACTAGTTCATGGACAATGTTTGTTACCCTCATTTGTTCTTGGGTTATTCTGTCTTGCTATGCTCCTAGTTAGTGTGGTGTAACCTACTTGGAGAACAAAGTTTATTGGAATAGCAAGGATTTGAGAAGGGGTTTGTTGTTTGTTTATCCTTCCATAGGAAGGAGTATGGTTTAACAATATGATTCTATCTTGAAGTGGCTACATAGGACTCTGTAGAAAAATGGAATTCACCAGAACGACAAAAGATTGCTCCTTTAGCAACTCCAGCTTCTATTCCTAAAATACTTCCAGTAGAGGAAACACTCATTATTATTCAAATTGATAATAAACTTCAGGATTGACTCGAATCTTTTAGCTTCCCCAAATTAAAACAGCCAACTTGAAAGAATGTCAAGCATTGGGGGAAAATCTTCATGAGACTGCTCAACTGGCTAGAATCCTTTAGGCTCCCCAAATTAAAACAAACAACTTTAAAGAATGGCATGCAATGGAGAGACCACTGCACCACCTAGCTGCCCCTCTCCAGCTCGTTTTGCTGAACTCTATCCACTGTGTCACCTACCTGCCCTGCATCTGATGCACTGAGAAAAGACAAAGGCAGGATCCTGAAGACAAGAGAGGAAAAAAGAGATCAAGTCTTATCTCACAAATTACATCTGTAGACTGCAGAAATAGTTAGCTGATTCTTAGGCAATCAATAGTAGACAGATTCAGACTCTGAAACCTAATCAGTACAGCATAAGAGAAAATATTTACATTCATCAGGAGGTGCCATTGAATTTCTCTGTGTTTTCTTTTGCAACATGGCTAATATGGAAGTAGGATTAGCATGACTTCACATGTATGATCAATATTATATTACCTGGCTTCTCGAGGTCAGGGGAGGGAAGAAGAAAATTTGGAAATCAAAAAAATTTAATGAATGTTTAAATTTTACATGTAATTGGGAAATATTTAACAATATAAAATATACTTTAAAAATGATCAAGTATGAAAGACATAGCTACTCTGATTAATATAAAGATCTATGTCAATTCTAAGGCCTCATAATAAAAAATGCTATCCACATTCAGAGAGAACTGATACATTGAGTGCATCATTTCATTTTCTTTATTTTTCTTTCATTTTTACAACATCACTAATGTGAAAATATAAATTGCATGGTTATCATATTGATGAGTATCATATTGCTTGCCTTCTCAATGAGTGGAGGAGAGGCTGAAGGAAAAGAAATTTGGAACTCAGAATAAAATAAAATATTAAAAATAGAATAGTGAAAATAGAGAAGTCAAGGAAATACTGTTTTTCTTGCTCTTTATATATTCAAGTATGACATAAAGGAAGTAGGGTTTTTTTTCATTAAACTTGCTGTCACCTATAATCATTTTTTTTAAATAGTGGGTTGTTAATTTGTTGGATGTGATCTCTCCATCCTAACTTTCACAGAAGGCCAAGTCTTAAATTGATATGCCTATAAAATCAAACATGACTTTTTGGACACTGAGAATTAAATACTTAATGACTAAAAATTAAAAGGTCTATAATTTTTACTTTTTAATATTATAATGAAGGTAGTAGGAATTACCTGAGATTCTAATTATGCATACAAAGTTCCTTGAAGTTATGGGGAACTTTTTCACTTCTGTATTATGATCAAAGAGCCTTTTGAATCCCAAGCCATTTTGGATGACAAACTAAGGATTCCATCCAAGAATAGTGAAAACATATCAAAAGAGAGCTGTCTGACCTCACTTAGAGGAAATGCTATTTATGCAAAGCCTCTAAGTCCTGGCAGTGATGATCACTAACATACTAGACATGCTCTCCCTCAACATAGATTAGCAACTCTCAAAGTTATTTATTGAATCATGAACTCTAAGCATTGACAGTTGAACTTTTCACCTTTTTTCAACATCCCTCACAGGGGCTCATTAAATTTATATTCAAACAGTTCTGTTCCTGGGGAATGATTAACCTTCTGAAGCTATTCCCTCCATCTGGCAACATGATCTAGATACAGAGCTGACCTTGGAGCTTGCAAAAATCTGAGTTCTAGTTGCATCTCTGATACTGAATACCTGTGTGGGCTTGGCAAATCACTTAACCTCCCTAGATTTCAGTTTTCCTCATTAGCAAAATAAATGAAGGGGTTGGTCAAGCAATCATTCAGAAAACATTTATTAAGTGCTTACTATGTGTTAGGCACTGCACAATTCTGCAGATAAAGAAGCAAAAATTGTCTCTGCCCTCAAGGAGTTTATAATCTAATGGAGGAGGCAACAAACAAGTTATATGCAGCATAAAGAGGAAATAATTTGACAGAGAAATGGCATTAGAAAGAGGGGATTGGGGCGGCGCAGTGGAGTCAGGAGTACCTGAGTTCAAATCTGGCCTCAGATACTTAATAATTACCTAGCTGTGTGATCTTGGGCAAGCCACCTAACCCCATTGCCTTGCCAAAAAATCCTTTAAAAAGGTGGGGTGGGGGGGATTGAGAAAGACTTCCTGTAGAAGATGGGATGGTAGCTGTGATTTAAAGGATGCCAGGGAAGCCAGCAAATTGAGCTGAGAGGAATGGACATTCTAAACATGAGGGACAATCAGGGAAAACGTACAGAACCAAGAGATGAAGCATCTTTTCCTGAACAGCAAAAGCCAGGGTCACTGGATCATAGGCTTTGTTGTAAGGAATAAGGGAGTAAGAGATCAAGTTATGAAGATTTTGAACACCAAACTGGGGGCTAGGGGCTAGGTTATGATGGCTTTTGGACGCCAAACAGTGGGTTTTGTATATTGAATGAGAGGGAACCAGGTTGAACTTGTACTTTGGGAAAATTGTTTTAATAACTGATTGGACATGGATTAGAGGGGAGAGACCTGAGGAAGCCAGAGCCACCAGCAGCCTATTGCAATAGTCTTCACATGAGGTGAGTCTTCATGGTCTCTGATGTACATTCCAACTCCAGAATTATGATCTATTTATTAAGATATTGGCTGTGAAATCCCAGGCCTTCTCAGTGCCCTAGGCAACTCTCTATGAATTTTAAATTGCAGAATAGGTGTTGACATACTGGTAAAGGGAGTTTCCTCTTCCCATCATTCCCCTATCAATAAAATCATAGATTCAGTCACTAAATCTATACAATTAATTAGCAATGCTTCCATTTTATTCCACTGAAATCTTTGTGACTTTCAGTAAGTGGGAGATTTCTAGAAAACAGTCCTTCTAACAGTCAGAGAGCTATTATACTCTAGCCACATTTTCTCTTTTTGAGATTAAACAATCCCAGTTCCTTCAATAATTCCTAAGGATAGGGTCACTAACCTTCCTGGTTATCCCCTCTGAACACATAATAATTTGTCTATAAATGGACAAGACTAAAGAGAGAAATTTGAAACATTATCTTATAACTTTAGTGGGGGTAGCTAGGTGTCTCATTGGATAGAGCAGTAGTCCCATTGCTAGGAAGAATTATCTTCCTGAGTTCAAATCTGGCCTCAGACATTTTCTAGCTGTGTGACCCCAGCAAGTTACTTAACCCAATTTTCCTCAATTCCCTCATCGATAAAATGAACTGGAAAAAGAAATGGCAAACCACTCCAGCATCTTTGACAAGAAAACTTCAAATGGGGTCATGATGAGTCAGATACAACTGAAACAACAGAACAACAACTTTATCCTTCATATCGGTCAATAGGATTCCGTGAGCTGCATCTCTGGTTTTACCGATGCAAATTCACATGAAAATATTGTTTTAATTTCTGTATCTATAATCCTTGAATTAAATTGTCTGCTAAGTTAGAACAGGCAGAAAAATCTAAATGTTAAATATTTACTCATGTGCATTTTAGGCAAAATATTATTTTTACAGTAGTTAATGTCTGATTAAGCATATCACATTTTATTTCTTAAACATGTTATTTTTGATCACCCGTCAAACAATACAGAGGATTATAGAATTGGGAGTTAGAAAGGGCCATACATATTGTCTTCATTTTATAGCTGAAGAAACCGAAGGAGAGAAAGGGGAACTTTCTACTTTAGTATTGAAACCGAAACATTTAAGTCATAACAAAAACTGCCTGCCACATATAAGCCCTATGGATCTCAGAGAGGACCCCTATTAGTCAAGAGAAGAGAAATGTAAAAAATGTAAAAAAAAAAAATTAAGACCATCAATAACATATTATAAAGTTCATAGATTAGAATATAGGGACATAAATGAGACTTTTTTTCTATGAACTTGTTCAATTTAATATTCACTTAATAAATTAAACATATTTTAAGAAAAGCCCACAGATTTATCTACCATTTTTCTTTTGTTCTACTATTTGTTGAAGAGTGATTATTAAGATCATAATGACAAAAGAAACAAATTTTTTAAAAGATGCATGAACATAAGAACTCTGTCTTCAACGAAGAATTTTTTATTTCCTTCTGCACCCAAAACAGGACACAGCAGATAATAAGAGTTTAATAAATGTGTTTCCAATTATATTTTGTTGGATGAATGCTCAAAAGATCACAGAAGTAGAAAATGATTCTTCCAGGCATGACTGAAGGAGAAAAGGTTTTTTCAAAAGATTAGAACTAGGTGACAGAATCATGGCAAAAGAGTCCATAAAAGAGAAAAGAAATGAAGAGGGAGGGATTGGCATCTGTTAGACGTTGTGTATTTGTTGCATGAATTTCAAGGAAAGAAATGGGGCCAAAAGAATTTGGATATGGCTGTGGAGAACAAGGCATATTCTAATTTTGTCTTAAAACTCTGAGAGTGGTAATAAACGATCAAAGCAATGATTAGTATAGAATGTCCTGTTAGAAAAGATGAGTCTTCAGGGAAAAAATTCAATTTCATTTCATTTGGCAGCTAAGTGGAACAATGGGAGTCAGGTTAAGAAGACATGAGTTCAAATTTGAATTTGACTTTGGATACTTAGTGTATATGGAACCCTAGGCAAGAAACTTAATCTCTGCCTCAATTTTGGCAACTGTAAAATAATAACACCTTCCTTACAGGGTTATTATGGAGATCAAATCTATAAATGCTTATTCCCATTACCCTTCCTCTTCCCTTCATTAAACAGTAGTAGATTAAAAAAAAGTTATATTATTATATAATCTGGCTATCTCATTTTATTTTTTCTTAAAGATATGATTTCTCTCTCAACACATTCAATTTAGATCAATGTATAGCATGGAAACAATGTAAAGATTAACAGACTGCCTTCTGTGGAGGGTGGGGGAGGGAAGTGAGATTTGGGGAAAAATTATAAAATTCAAAAATAAATAAATAAAAGCTATATTAAAACATGGTATAGGGTTCAATAGGACACTGAGAAAAAAAAGAGAGGATAAAGTTTGGGGGAAATATTTTAGAACAGATGTGTTTTTTAGGACAATATGATTTTTTAAAGCAGGGATAAAGCCTGGATCTATGATTTCATTGTTATGGGGGAAATCCAAGTGAAGAAATTCCCTCTACCAATGAGAGATGCCTCAAGCACAGAGAAACTGTAACTTGCCAAAGTACTAAATTCAGAATTTGAATCCTGGTCATAACAGTTTCAAGGTCAGTTCATCACACACAGTATGGCACACTGCTTCTCAGAGGTATAATAGCCATCTTCAAATATTTGAAGAACTGTAATATGAAAGAGGATACAGAATTGTTCAGCTTGGCCCTGAGGATAAAATTAGAAAACATAGGTGAAAATTGCAAAGAGAGAAACATAGGTTTGGTGCAAGGAAAAACTTTTTTA
This sequence comes from Macrotis lagotis, assembly GCF_037893015.1. Classification (NCBI taxonomy): domain Eukaryota; kingdom Metazoa; phylum Chordata; class Mammalia; order Peramelemorphia; family Peramelidae; genus Macrotis; species Macrotis lagotis. The sequence goes on from NC_133659.1 coordinate 59,107,773, forward strand.
AAATTTAATTCCTTCCCCAATTCCATGTTTAAATTATTTTTTAACATTCAAGTGTTTTTTTTAAGTTTTGAGTTTCAAATTCTGTCTCCCCTACAAGATATAGGTTATATGTGTGAAATTATGCAAAATATTTCCTTTTTAGTCATTTGTGTAAGAGGAAAAAAAGAAGGAAGGAAGGGAGGGAGGGAAGGAGGGAGGGAAGGAAGGGGGGGAGGAAGGGAGGAAAGAAAAATAGTATGCTTCAGTCTGTATTCAGACAATATCAGTTCTTTCTCTGGAAATGGAAAGCATTTTTGTTTGGAAAGCATTTTTTATCATGAGTCCTTTGGGATTTTCTTATATCAATGTATTGTTGAGAATAGCTAAATCATTCACTGTTGATCATCATACAATATTGCTGTTACTGTGTACAATGTTCTCCTGGGTCTGCTAACTTCACTTTGCATGAATTTATTTAAGTCTTTCCAGATTTTAAGGAAGATTTTCTTAACAAAGGTATTCCAGAGTGGAATGGAGAGTGGACTCAGTCTCAGATGAAACATTGATAGAGGATGTAGAAGAGACCCTTGGTTAGGCATAGGTGACCTCTATGATCTCCCCCACCTTTGAGATTCTCATTGGTTGGTTGATCAATTGATTGGAGATTAGAACTAGAATGAATAGTTAGAAGAAAACAGAAAAAAGTAGCAAAAAAATGGAGCTGTTTTGACTGAGTGATAGATATTATGGGAGTAGGAAGTTTGGAGGTAAACTAGAGACATGTATTAACCATGGAATAAATGAAACAATAAAAGGGAAAAAAACATCTCAGTGGAAAATTTGTGGGGATAAAGATATTCAAAGTTCTGTTAAAGACACTGGTACAGTCAGAGCTTTCAGCTAAATTCTCACCTACAAGAAACCTTTTCTAATCCCTCTTAATGCTACTAGTGCCTTTCTTCTATTGATTATCTCCGACTTATTCTTGTACACACCTTGTTTTTATATAGTTGTTTTTATGCTGTTTCTCCCCTGAGACTGTAAATTCTTTAAGTGCAGGAATTCACTTTTTCCTTTCTTGGTCACCAGGGTCTAGAACATGATAGGCACTTAATAAATGTTTAACCACCGACCCCTGCGGATGTCTTAAATTATTTTACTGAAGTCTGGGAAAAGAATAGAGGTAGATGATGTTGCTACCTCTGTAGATATAGTATCTCTTTTCACAAGAAACAGTTGAGAAGATAGTTCAAGCATCTGAAACTCCTATTGCTATACTACTGTGTACCTAGAGGTAGGAGATTAGAGGGGTTAGGTGTGGCAATTAATCTATTGTTGCCCCACCTAGGGTGGGAAAGAAGGAGGCTCCAGTCTGAATAAGAACTCAGGGGTTCTTAACTTTTTTGTACATGTGTCACAGATCCCTTTCTCAGTTTGAGGAAGTCTACACACTCCTTATCAGAATAATCTTTGTTAACTACTTTCATAATTAAAAGTGCTTTCCATTAAAGATTTGTGAAAAGAAAGATATCTCTGCTTCTTACCCAAGATCATCACTTGAAAGCTAACTACCCATCCCCAGATTATAAATTCCTGCCCTATAGGGTACAGAAGTAAGAGTAGAGAGTGGGTAGACTAGCAGAGAATACTCAAGACTAAAAAGATCAGGGAGTATAATTGCAGAGCCAGCATTGAGGGAAAGAAAAGGAAAGAGCTTTGTACCACATATTAGTTTTGTGGATTAGCCAGTTTGTACTTGACACTGGTCTTTGTTTGAACTCCACAATTCCTTTTTCTGGATATGGATGGTATTCTCCATCACAGGTACTCTAAAATTGTCCCTGATTATTGCATTGATGGAATGAGCAAGTCCATTAAGACTGATCATCATCCCATGTTGCTGTTAGGGTGTACAATATTCCTCAGAGAGATAAATTAAGGGACTTAGCCATGGTCTTCTGAATAGCTAGTAGTAGAATAGTAGTAGAAAAATGGGAACACAAATCATTTGACTTTACCCTTAATATCTATTTCATAATACATCTTTTTTAATTTATTTTTATTAAAGATATTATTTGAGTTTTACAATTTTCCCCACAATCTTACTTCCCTCCCCCCACCCCACCCCCCACGGAAAGCAATCTGTCACTCTTTACTTTGTTTCCATGTTGTACCTTGATCCAAATCGGGTGTGATCAGAGAGAAATCATATCCTTAAAGAAGAGACCAGAAGTCTAAGAGGTAAGAAGATCAGACAATAAGATATCTGTTTTTTCCTAAATTAAAGGGAATAGTCCTTGAACTTTGTTCAAACTCCAAGGCTCTTTATCTGGATACAGATGGCACTCTCCTTTGTTCTCCTTTGTTGCACTGATGGAATGAGCAAGTCCTTCAAGGTTGATCATCACTCCCATGTTGCTGTTAGGGTGTACAGTGTTTTTCTGGTTCTGCTCATCTCACTCAGCATCAGTTCATGCAAATCCTTCCAGGCTTCCCTGAAATCCCATCCCTCCTGGTTTCTAATAGAACAATAGTGTTCCATGACATACATATACCACAGTTTGCTAAACCATTCCCCAATTGAAGGACATTTACTTGATTTCCAATTCTTTGCCACCACAAACAGGGCTGCTATAAATATTTTTGTACAAGTAATGTTTTTACCCTTTTTCATCATCTCTTCAGGGTATAGACCCAGTAGTGGTATTGCTGGGTCAAAGGGTATGCACATTTTTGTTGCCCTTTGGGCATAGTTTAAATAGCTCTCCAGAAGGGTTGGATGAGTTCAAAGCTCACCAACAGTGTAATAGTGTCCCAGATTTCCCACAGCCCTTCCAACAATGATCATTATCCTTCCTGGTCATACTGGCCAATCTGAGAGGTGTGAGGTGGTACCTCAGAGAAGCTTCAATTTCATTTCTCTAATAATTAATGATTTAGAGCATTTTTTCATATGGCTATGGATTGCTTTGATCTCCTCTGCAAATTGCCTTTGCATATCCTTTGACCATTTGTCAATTGGGGAATGGCTTTTTGTTTTAAAAATATGACTCAGTTCTCGGTATATTTTAGAAATGAGTCCTTTGTCAGAATCATTAGTTGTAAAGATTGTTTCCCAATTTACTACATTTCTTTTGATCTTGGTTACAGTGGTTTTATCTGTGCAAAAGCTTTTTAATTTAATATAATCAAAATCATCTAATTAGTTTTTGGTGATGTTCTCCAACTCTTCCTTAGTCATAAACTGCTCCCCTTTCCATAGATCTGACAGGTAAACTAGTCCTTGATCTTCTAATTTGCTTATAGTATTGTTTTTTTATGTCTAAATCCTGTAACCATTTGGATCTTATCTTGGTAAAGGGTGTGAGGTGTTGGTCTAATCTAAGTTTCTTCCATACTAACTTCCAATTATCCCAGCAGTTTTTATCAAAGAGGGAGTTTTTATCCCAATGGCTGGACTCTTTAGGATTATCAAACAGCAGATTACTATATAGAATCGTCTCGTGCTTTTACACCTAGTCTATTCCACTGGTCCACCACTCTATTTCTTAGCCAATACCAAACAGTTTTGATGACTGACACTTTATAATATAATTTTAGATCAAGTAGGGCTAAGCCACCTTCTTTTGCACTTTTTTCATTAAGCTCCTGGAAATTCTTGACTTTTTATTTCTACATATGAATTTACTTACAATTTTTTCTAACTCATTAAAGTAATTTTTTGGAATTTTGATTGGTAGGGCACTAAACAGATAGTTCAGTTTTGATAGAATTGTCATTTTTATTATATTAGCTCTCCCTATCCATGAGCAGTTGATATTTGCCCAGTTATTTAAATCTGATTTAATTTGTGTGAGAAGCGTTTTATAATTGTTTTCAAAAAGATTCTGAGTCTGTCTTGGCAAATAGACTCCCAAGTATTTTATATTGTCTGAGGTTACTTTGAATGGGATTTCTCTTTCTAGCTCTTCCTGCTGTATCTTGTTAGACATATATAGAAAAGTTGAGGATTTATGAGGTTTTATTTTATAACCTGCAACTTTGCTAACATTGCTAATTGTTTCCAGTAGTGTTTTAGATTATTTCTTGGGATTCTCTAGGTAGACCATCATGTCATCTGCAAAGAGTGAGAGTTTTGTCTCTTCCTTCCCAATTCTAATTCCTTCATTTTTTTTCTTCTCTAATTGCTGACGCTAACATTTCTAATACAATATTGAATAGTAGTGGTGATAATGGGCACCCTTGTTTCACCCCTGATCTTATTGGGAATGTCTCTAGCCTCTCCCCATTGAATATAATGCTTGTTGATGGTTTCAGATAGATACTGCTAATTATTTTAAGGAACAGTCCATTTATTCCTACACTCTCTAGTGTTTTTAATAGGAATGGATGCTGTATTTCGTCAAAAGCTTTTTCAGCATCTATTGATATGATCATATGATTTCTGATAGGTTTGTTGTTATGATTGAGTATACTCACAGTTTTCCTAATATTGAACCAACCCTGCATTCCTGGAATAAATCCTACTTGATCAGAATTATTATCCTAGTGATAACTGGTTGTAATCATTTTGCTAAGATTTTATTTAAGATTTTTGCATCTATATTCATCAGGGAAATAGGTCTATAATTTTTTCTCTGTTTTAACTCTTCCTGGTTTAGGTAACAGCACCATATTGGTTTCATAGAAAGAGTTAGGCAGAGTTCCATCTTTCCCTATTTTTCCAAAGAGTTTATATAGAATTGGAACCAGTTGTTCCTTAAATGTTTGGTAGAATTCACTTGTGAATCCATCAGACCCTGGAGATTTTTTTTTAGGGAGTTCAATGATTGCTTGTTGAATTTCTTTTTTCTGAGATAGGGTTGTTTAGGTATTTAATCTCTTCTTCATTTAACCTGGGCAACTTATATTTTTGTAAATATTCATCCATTTCACTTAGATTATCAAATTTATTTGCATAGAGCTGGGCAAAATAATTTCAAATTATTACTTTAATTTCCTCCTCATTGGTGGTGAGTTCACCTTTTCATTTATGATACTAGCAATTTGGTTTTCTTCTTTCTTTTTTTAATCAAATTGACCAGAGGTTTATCAATTTTATTGGTTTTTTTCATAATACCAACTTTTGGTTTTATTTATTAATTCAATAGTTTTTTTGCTTTCAATTTTATTAATTTCTCCTTTAATTTTTAGAATTTCTAATTTGGTATTTAATTGAGGATTTTTTTATTTGTTCTTTCTCTGATTTTTTTAGTTGCATGTTTAGTTCATTGATTTCCTCTTTCTCCAATTTATTCATGTAAGCATTTAGAACTATAATATATCCCCTGAGAGTTGCTTTGAATTAATCCCATAGATTTTGGTATGTTGTTTCATTATTATCATTATCTAGGATAAATGGTTAATTCTTTCTATAATTTGTTTTTTGGTCCACTCATTTTTTTTTTCTTTTGCATACACGTTTATTCAACCGAAAGCTCCAGGCGCACCATGCGACATCCCAGACCCCGCACAAGGTGGCCTCGGCCTCAGCCTCCCACACCAGTCAGTCTCTGGGCAGCCGCTCCGGCCCCCTCTAAATGACAACTCTCACTCCCCATGCCCAGGCGGGCTTGCGGGGCAGTTCTGAAGTAACAAAGCGATCCGTTATAAAAGTCAAATTCTATGGAGACTAACGCTAAAAGGGACATCGATTGGGTTATTCTGAGGATCCACAGAGCACAATATTGCAGAAGATTTTCATCTTCTTTGAGATGCATATTTATTGTTCTTAAGTAGTGAAGTGAAGTTTGAACAGTAAGGTCTGTGGCGTGATCACATCAGCAACGGCCAGCTCTTGTCCATCCATTCTTTTAATGTCTTAGAGAGATTTGGCCTTGCTCGTTCTTCAATGGAAGTTATTGTAAGTAAAGCCTTCTGTTTTTTCCCTCTAATGTGGCTGTGATTGCCAGAGACTTCATCTGTAAGGAGGCATTATTAATTAGATAATCCAAAACTTGATGCAGTTTAGCTGATGGAGGAAACTGGATATTTTGGGGAAGCTGGCTGCAAGCTGGGCAATTGTCCTTTCTTTCTGCTTCAAATGTATATGTGTACAGCCCATCTACATCATTAAATACCAAGTAATTATTAAGGGGAATATACGCACTTGTGGCTATTTTAAAAACCTCAGTGGCACACACAGCTGCAATGACAGCATTTGTGGAAGCTACAGCTGGAATGATTCTTTTTACAACTTCTTGGGTTAGCCTATATGTAACACCTCTAATATTAAATTGTGATGCTCTCTCTAGCGATTTTTGGAAAATCCACTGAATGTGATCAGGATCATCTCCATCCAATGTAACTCCCTCTCCAAAAGGCTGTTCCTTGGGCCACTGCAATATTCTTGCATACTCAATACAATGTTCTTGGAGCCTGGGCATAGATGCAATGGTACACATGGGAAAATTAACCTGTGGTGGATAAAGTTCCAATGTGCATTCAATGCAAGCTGTCATTCCAGGTAGAATTACCCTAGCATTTCCTTTAAAACCTTCTGTTCCCCCATCTATCAAAGGAATAATGGAACTTGGATCTAATACACCATCTTCATAATTTAGAAGTGATATCAGCATGCCATTTATCCATCTTCTGGCAATAATCGAGTCCAGACCACATACAATGATATGAAATTGTCTATAGAAAGTGTCATCAAAATTTTGAATCTTGTTGAACTGTGGGACTACAGAGCAATTAGGGATCCTGTCATTTAAGAATTCTGCAGCAACTTCAGCTTTGTATCTTCCAACATTCTTAGGCCTAAATAAAAACTGTCTATTTAGGTTGGAAATATCTATGGTGTCCATGTCTATGACATGAATTTGTCTAAAACCAGACAGTGCCAGGTTTTTCAGGAGCTCACATCCTAATCCTCCTGCTCCACTGACTAGCACTTTACAAGTATCTAACAAAAACTGAAGAGATTCAGTACTTGGTTCAAAATCAGGGTGTGTGAATGGTCCAGATTGCTCGAGGAACTTCTTTACATGGTTCCAGCGACCATGCCAGTCTCCAGTGTCCCCACACCCACCATCAACAGCCATTATGAACCCTTCAGAATCCGCTCCTCCGGGCTGCTGGGCCCTGCCGCCCGGCCCGGCCCCCCGCGCCTCCGCGCGGGCTCCCGAGGTGCTGGGGTGGGGCCAGGTCCAGGCGGCCCGCTAGGCCACGCCCCGCCCCCCGCGCGGTTCCTGGGGGCTCCACGCAGGGACCAGCGGGCCGGGCCCCCTCCCTCCCGCAGCCCCTCGGGGTGGGGGCTCCGCGTGCCGGGAAGAGCGGGGGGGGGTGGGCCCACTCATTTTTTAAAATGAGGTTATTCAGTTTCCAATTTGTTCTGGGTCTATATCTCCTTGGCCCAGTATTGCATATGACTTTTATTGCATTGTGATCTGAGAAAGATGTATTCCTATTTCTGCCTTTCTGCAGTTGATCATTAGGTTTTTATGTGCTAGTACATGGTCAATTTTTGTATAAGTTCCATGTACTGCAGAGAAAAAGGTATATTCCTTTCTATCCCTGTTCAGTTTCCTCCATAAGTCTACCATATCTAATTTTTCTATCTATTTACCTCCTTAACTTCTTTCTTATTTTATGATTCAGTTTATCTAGATCTGATCGTGGGAGGTTGAGGTATCCCACTAGTAGAGTTTTGCAGTCTATGTCTTCCTGTAGTTCTTTCAGATTCTCCTCTAAGAATTTGGGTGCTGTCACACTGGGTGCATATATATTCAGTATTGAAATGACTTTATTGTCTATGGTACCTTTTAGGAGGATAAAGTTTCCTTCCTTATCTCTTTTAATGCTATCTATTTTTGCTGCTGCTTTGTCTGAGATAAGGATTGCTACCCCTGCTTTTTTTACTTCAGATGAAGCAAAATATATTTTGCTCCAACCTTTTACCTTTACTCTATATGTATCTCTCTGCTTCAAATGAGTTTCTTGTAAGTAACATATTGTAGGATTCTGGCTTTTAATCCATTCTGCTATTTGCTTACGTTTTAAGGGAGAGTTCATCCCATTCACATTCAAAGGTATGATTACTAATTCTTTATTGCCCTCTGTGTTATCTTCCTTCTGTTTGTATTTTTCACCCTTGCCCCCCTTTATCCATATTCCCCAGTATTTTGTTTCTGAATACCACTCCCTTCAGTGTGTTTGCCCTCCTATATCACACCCTCCCCTTTCTTTCCCCTTTCCCTTTTTCCCTTTTCCTTCCCTTCCTTTTGTTATTTCCCCTTTCCCCCCTCACTCCTCTTCCCTTTCTCCATCCCCCCCTCCCCTTTTCCCCTTTTAATACTTGAAAGGTTAGATGTTTTATAAGTTAACTGAGTATTTGTAGGTTGACTTTAACCCAAGTCTGATGAGAAGAAGATTCAGGTGTTTCTCCTCTGCTCCCTTCTTCCCCTCTATTACCACAGGTTTTTTTGTACCTTTTAGTGTAATGAGATTTACCCCATTCGATCCCCTCCCTCCCCCTGTCTCTCTCCTGTCCCCCTTTTTTAAGGAGGTAGTGTTTTTTAGATAATTCTATCTAAGTCATAGAAAATTCTGAGTGTCTGTCCCTTCTAGTTCAGTATATTCTATCAAATAGAGTCAAAATTCCTGAGAATTATTAGAGTCTTTCTCCCAAGTGGGGTTAAAGCCAGTTACATCCCATTAGATAGCAGTCTCATGGATAGGTCATGAATGTCCATCATTTCTGGCTAGGTATATTCTCTCTGTTAGAGTTACAATTCTCAAGATTTATGAGAATCTTTTTCCCCATGCTGGGATATAGCCAGTTTCAACTTACTGGATAGCATTTTTTTTCCCTTTTCCCACCCACCCCCTTTTTTTTTAACCTTTTTGTGTGTCTCTTGAACCTCCTGTTTGATGTCCAAATTTTCTGTTTAGCTCTGGTCTTTTCATCAGAAATTTTTGGAATTCTTCCATTTCATTAAATGTCCATCTTTTTCCCTGGAAGAGAAAGCTCAGCTTTGCAGGAAAGTAGATTCTTGGCTGCATTCCAAGCTCCCTTGCTCTTCAAAATATCTTTTTCCAGGCCCTTCAATCCCTTAATGTTGATGCAGCCAGGTCCTGCGTGATCCTTACTGTGACTCCTTGATATTTAAATTGTTTCTTTCTGGCTGCTTGCAGGATTTTCTCTTTTATCTGATAGTTCTGGAATTGGGCCACAACATTCCTTGGTGTTCTCATTTTAGGATCTTTTTCTGGTGGGGATCGATGTACTCTTTCAATAACTACTTTGCCCTCCGATTCCATGATATCAAGGCAGTTTTCCATCACTAGATCCTGTAATATTAAGTCCAGGCTTTTTTCCTCTTCAATGTTTTCAGGAAGTCCTATAATTTTCAGGTTGCCCCTCCTTGATCTATTCTCAAGGTCAGTGGTTTTGTTGATGAGGTATTTTACATTTTCTTCTATTTTTTCTATTTTTTGATTTTGTTTAACTGACTCTTGCTGTCTCATGGAGTCATTAGTTTCTGTAGACCATTCTTTTTTGGTGGGGAGGAGTTTTGTTCATTAACCTTTTGCAACTCCTTTTCCAATTGGTCAATTCTACTTTTGAAAGAGCTTTCCATTTGACCAATTAAGGTTTTGAGAGAATTATTTTCTTTTTGCATTTGCCCAATTGAGGATCTTAGAGAATTATTCTCATTTTGTATTTGTCCAATTGATGATGTGAGAGATTTATTCTCATTTTGTAATTGTCCAATTGTACTTTCTAAGGATTTGTTTTTCTTGTTTCAAGGTATTAATTGTCTCTCCCAAATTTTCCAGTTGATTTTTAAGTTCCTTCCTTATTTCTTCAAAGAAGTCTTTCTGTGCTGAAGACCAGATCGTATTCTCCTCAGAGGTTCTAGGTCTTTCTGAGTTAGGGTCTTTCTCTTCCAAGAATTTTTCTATGGATCCTCCTTTCCCCTGACCCTTCTTCATTTTGCTAAGACCTTGAGTTGAGGAGGGGCTGGTTCACAGGGGTTTGGGATAGCTAAAGGCTTTACTCATTGAGTGCAATTTCTCTGGCTGGCCATTAGGCTGCTTTCTCTGGGGTGTCTGTGACCTTGATTGAGGCCTTCTCCCTTTGCTTGAGGCCTTCTCCCTTTGCTTGAAGGGAGGAGTTGGAGCTATTGAATTCTTTTGCTTTCAATCAATGGTGCTCTTTACCCTGACCTGAGGTCATTCATCAGCTGGACTGGTTCTTCTGCTCACACACCTGGGCCTGAGGCAGAAGTAGTTTGCATTTGTTTATTCAGGAAGAGGTCTGAGCTGTAATGGGGTTCTGAGTTCCTCAGACCAGAGGAGCCCAGGGATGGTGTCCACAGCTCTCCTGCACCAGAACTCTCCCCCCCCCAGCCCTGTCCGCAAGCCCCCGGGGGACAGCCCCAACACCAGTGCCTCTACTCCCTAGTTGATTCAAGCCCCTGCCATCTAGCCCCACTGCTGATCCAGGTTCCAATTCAGCTGTTAATCTGGTTGATCAGGAGCTGATCCTCCCTCTGAACCCAGACTCACCTTCTGAATTCGTCCAGTGCTGCTACAGGAGACAAATCCTGAGGTAGATGTTCTTTCTCCTGGCTTTTCTTTCTGGGTTTTGTGGGTTGGATTTGTTTTAAGAGGTTTGTTTCATGTGATAGATGGGGAAAGATCAGGAGACTTTAAAACTGTGCCTGTCTTCTCTCTGCCATCTTGACTGGAAGTCCATAATACACCTTCAACAATTTTCTGCATCCCCAAGAAAGAAATGCAAATGACTGAAATATGAGGCTGGATTTAATAAGTGCTATAAGAGGGATGTGTTGAACATGGTATGTGCATTGCAAAAGAAATGACATCTGGTTACAGCAATCAGAGGGCAGTTAGCTGGCTCAGTGAATAGAACTCTGATCCTGGAGTCAAGAAGATATCTTCCTGAGTTCAAATCCAGTCTCAGACACTTACTAGCTGTGTGACTCTGGTCAAGTCATGTAATCCTGTTTGCCTCAGTCTCTTCATCTATAAAATGAACTAAAGAAGGAAATGGTCAACCACTTTCAGTATCTTTGCCAAGAAAACACCCAAATGAAGCTGTAGAGTTGGATTTAACTAAAATATGACTCAACAACAAGGAAGAATCCAGAAAGGTTTCACAAGGAAGGTTGTATTTCAGTCATTTGACCTGGCCTTTATGGATGGGGAGGGTTACAACAGGTTGAGAAATAATAGTGGAAGATAAGGAAAATTTCATGCTAAAAGAACAGAATGTACAAAGGAACAGAGGCATCACCCTACTAGGTGTAGTTGGGGAACAGTGTGTTCCCCTTTAGTTGGAAAGTAGAATACATGTACTTCTAAAGAAGTCAGAGGAAAAACTGCAAAGGTATGATGGGAGCAGATGGAAAAAGGCTTCAATTTCCGGATTAAGGAATTCAGATTTCATTTTGTAAGCAATGGAAACTATTAAAGAGTATTTTTTTGTTTTGTTTTTAATTATAGTGGCATCCTAAGAGTTGATATATTTAGTCTGGCATTGATACACATAGAGGTAAGAATGTAGGTGGGAAGAATAGTTAGGATGCTATTTCAGAAGTACAAAAGAGAGTTATAAAATGGAGCCTCAATTAATGAAATGACAATTTAGACCAAGTTCTTAATCTTGAATTTTTTTAAAAAAATTCTGATCACTACTTCAACAGTCATAACACCAGCTTCTTTTGTAATGCTCTGAATTTTATTTTTTACATTTAAAAATATCATTCTGAGCAGGAGTCCATAGAATTCTATCAGACTGCCAAAGTTTTACATAACACAAAAAAAAAGTGAAAACTCCCTGATATAGGTGAAAACCAAGCTCATTTGTTTTTATATTTTCCATTTTGTTCCTTTTGAAAAGTTTTAATTTTCATCTCTGGTGAAATAAGATGAAAAGGGACTTTTTCATACCTATGTCAGAACAGGGGGAAAAGATTAGAATGATCCAATATGCTAAATATTATGGTGGCCGCTCTGCCATGCTTATGATACTGGGAAAAGATGGCTAGAAGTCACAGGGACCAAGGAAATGTCAAAAAGGAAGGAATTCAGTGGAAATGTATTCCCCTGATCCCTTTCTACCAAGGGTACAAAAGAAGTAGCATTGTCAAAGATTACCTAAGAGCTATGTAAGAAGCCTGGTACTTTATGGTCAAAACTCTTATGAAGCCCTAAGTTGTTCTTTTATGATAGATAGATAGATAGATAGATAGATAGATAGATAGATAGATAGATAGATTTATAGATAGACTGATAGATAGATTAAAGAGAGGAATAGATGGAAATAGAGAGAGAGGGGCAATGGATGGATGGATGGATGGATGGATGGATGGATGGATGGATGGATGGATGGATAGATGATGGATAGAGATAGATAGATATATGGATAGAGAGAAAAAGAGTGAAGGAGGGAGGAAGGAATGGAGAGAGAGAGAGAAAGAGAGAGACAAAGACAGCACTGCTAAGTGACTAATATATGCCAGACACTGTGTTGTGTAATGCTAAGGATAAAATACAAGTAAACAAAAGTCTTTACCCTCAAAGAGTTTACATTCCAATGAAGTAAGACAATGCATAAAGTGGATGTTGGAGAGGGTGCCCATAGGCAGGCATGGCAATGAGACTGTAGGAAATAGTATAGAATGGGATAAAGTCTGATATTTCTTCAGGAGGATATTATAGATTGGAATAAGCTGAGCTATAGGTATATCTCTTCTGCCCCTCCTCCCCTGACAAGCCACTTCTGGGATGTTGGTGAATGTTACCGTGACTGAAATGTAAAGAGCAAACTGACTTTGCCCTTATCTATTGAGTCCATATGTCCATTGGGCTGGGGGGGGGGTGAATATATGTTGTCTGAATTATATGCTTTTCTTTACATTAGCTTATGTGCTTAGATTGTGAAGACCATATTCTTAACTAATGAGGATTGTTGGGGGGGGGATCACATTAGTATATAATGCCCCTATGGTTCATGTCCCCTTTGCCTCATTCTCCATCTTCATGTTTGAGTGGGGTCCACTTCTTGAGAATCAAATAAAGGCTTTTATCTTGAGAAATCTCTGAAATTTATTTAAGGGGATTGCATACATCCCACAAAGTATAGAAATAGTTACTAGCAAGATAAGGTAAAATTTTCTCTTATGAGAGGAGGGGGAAGGCAGGGATGGAGTCCAAGTTTCTGGTGGAATAGAAGTAGTGAGACACATTGAGGAGACTGCAGGAAATATAAGCAACAGAATCCACCATCTAGCACCAACTTATCTTGCCATCCCTTTTTCATAGCCGTCCCCTTTCCAACTGGTGCAAAGATAGTAGTAATAATTAAAGTTGATCCTGAGTTGAGCATATGGTCCTTATCCAAACCAATGCTACAACTTTGTACATCTTTGTTTAAATGTTGTTTCCTCCTATAAGATTGTAAACTCCTTCCACGGAATTAGGTTGTTGGTTCTTAACACATTGTAGGTTCTTAAATGTTTATTGAATGGAATTAACTATCTTGACTTTTCTAGAAGGAGTCATATGCTTATCAGATTGTCTAAATTCATTCAAAAATCACATCCCTTGGCAAACAGCCAAAGATGCCCTTCCCTGATATGTACCTTTGACCTAATTCTTTCTAATGACAACAACAAAAAAATGACTATGTTTAGAAAAATTTGACAATGTGCCAATCTCTATGCTGCACCCCAATTTTTAAAGCTAAGGGAAAAGGAGAGCAACCCCAAGAATATTTGCATATTAGCTATCACATAGTGACAAACTTAATGGACTGATTCAGTCTAGGAGGAAACAGAAGGGCCAGCAGTTCCTAGATCTTCTCCCTGGGTGGTAAGTATTTCAAAGTTCATTTCATAGGTCAAATCTAAAGATTCTTTTTTCCTATAGGTTAGTCATAGAAGTTTTCCTTTCTAAAAATGTCTGATGTGCTACTCAAGTTGGATTTTTGTGGCTCTTTTGCTGATGTTATTATAGTCTTTTAAAATTTGCTTTTTTGCTATGTCTGAGAAAGAAACATTTCTTTAATCTATAGTATTAAATATTTATTAAGGCAGAGAAAAGATCTAATCTTTAAAATTGGAGCTACTTGATAGAAAGAAATCTGGTATCTCTTTCAGCTGTCATCAGCAGGTATGAAAATCAATTGACTCTTCTTTTAACTATCTTTTTTTGTTGTTGTTTTTATGGAACAATGGGGTTAAGTAACTTGCCCAAGGTCACACAACTAGTAAGTATCAATCTTCTGAGTTCATATTTGAACTCAGGTTCTCCTGACTCCAGGGCTCTATACACTGTGCCACCTGGCTGCCCTTTAGATATCTTTTTTTAAAATTCTAATCAAAATCCTTCAAAGATTAGAAAACAGCAACAAAATAGCAACAAGAAGAATAAGAGAGGACTGAAAAAGAGACCGGTATTGAAAATACCAATAAATTGACTAAATTTCTCTAACTCTTTTAAAAAAAACCTTTGCTAACAGAAAAAATCTAAATTGAATATTTTCATCTTTTAGTACTGGTTTTATTTATTTTTATGTGTTTATTTTTTTAGGGTTTTTTGTTGCAAGGCAAATGGGGTTAAGTGGTTTGCCCAAGGCCACACAGCTAGGTAATTATTGTCTGAGACTAGATTTGAACTCAGGTACTCCTGACTCCAGGGCTGGTGCTGTATCCACTACGTCACCTAGCTGCCCCTTGGTTTTATTTATTTTTATGTAAAATGTCCTTTTCATTATTTAATCAATAAGCATTCACTAAGTTCCAGGCAGAAAGAAGTCTTGGCATTACCAAAAAAAAACAAAACCCATAAAAGACAGTCCCTGTACTCAAGAAGCTCACAATCTTTTTTGATGAGACAACAAACAAATAAGAAAATAAATACAAACAAGCTATATCTAGCATAAATAAAATTCATTCTCTCTGGGTTTGTTTCCATTTCGAATTCCACCAGATGATTCAATGACTTTTCTTCCCATTAACAGAGTTTCCTTCTTCTGGAGAGACACAGAGAGTTGACTGACAAATATATCTCCAGTTCAAGCTACAGCTATTGCCACCTTCATAGGTATGGAGAAAGTATTTATTTAAGTGCTTGTCCTTACCATGAATGCTAATTGCTAATAATTATAGCCTCTGGATACATTTTTTTCTTTTAGTTGTAGCTTTACTAAACTTTTTTCTTCTTTTATTTCTTTTAAAGATTTTATTGATTTTTGAGCTTTACAATTTCTCCCCTAATCCTACTTCCCTCCCCCCACCCCCCACAGAAGGCAATCTGCGAGTCCCCACATTGTTTCCATGGTGTACATCGACTCTGGATAGATTTTCAAACAATAAAAGTCAAAGTAACAGTGTTACCCAGTTTTACTAATTTCTAATATAGGGAAGACTGGTGATTAATTCATCAGCAACGTGTAATCTTAGAGAGCTACCTGAGTCACTTAGATTTAAATAGCTTGTCCATGGCCACTTGTTCTAGAAACATTTCCTCGAGATAGATACAGTTAGATAGAGTGGTAAGTAGAGGGCCAGTCTTGAAGTCAGGAGGACCAGAATTCAAATCCAGCCTCAGATACTTACTAGCTGAGTGACCTTGAGTAAGTCACTTAACATTGATTGCCTTACATCCAAGAATATCTTCAGTCACAGTGGTTCATTTCTGGCCACTGGACCCAGATGGCTCTGGAAGAGAAAATGAGACTGATGACTTAGCGCAGTATCTCCCTCATTCAAATCCAACTCACTGGTAGGGGAGCTCACAAATCTCTTCAAGAACAAAGGACAAGGGTGGCTAGGTGGTGCAGTGGATAAAGCACCGGCCCTGGAATGAGGAGTACCTGGGTTCAAATCCGGTCTCAGACACTTAATAATTACCTAGCTGTGTGGCCTTGGGCAAGCCACTTAACCCCGTTTGGCTTGCAAAAAAACCTAAAAAAAAAAAAGAACAAAGGACAAATGCCACCAACCACAACTACATGCAGCATCAATAGATGTATTCATTCTATGAACTGAGTGATTTGGAGAACTGTAGAGCAAAATTGGAAAAGGTGGCAAAAGTTTTGTAGTCCCAATAATTTTTTGAAAAGTAAGACTGCCTCAAGATGATTTTAAGTGTTCTAGAAGTTTAATTTGAGATTTTAGGGGAGGGGCGGCTAGGTGGTGCAGTGGATAGAGCACTGGCCCTGGAGTCAGGAGTACCTGAGTTCAAATCTGACCTAGATACTTAATAATTACTTAGCTGTGTGGTCTTGCAAAAACCTGGGGGGAAAAAAAGAAGAGATTTTAGGGGGTAGTTGGAGACTTGGTTTTTAAATGGGTCAAAGGTTAAGTGATTTCCTTACAGTAGATTACAAAGCATTAATGAAAATGTGAACTTTCTTGAATGACTCATCTTTGAGCCAAATGAGGATCAAGATCATAGGATCAGAGATTTAAAGTTTGAAGGGACCTTACAGACCAATTGATCTTGCTCCCTTATTCTATAGATGAAGAAAATGAAGCTCTGAAAGGTTAAGTGATGTATACTGCAAATCTCATTAGCTGATAAAACTGGAGTTTGAGCCCAGTTCATTTAATTCCATTCCAGTACTCTTTCCACTGGACCCTCCATTAGCTCTTCATTTCTTACCCTCTATATCCTAATTCTGAGATAATTTGAATGCTTCTGATCACAATCATAAACTTAATTATCTAGATCAATTATCTAAAAGAAAAAATATAAAACTTTTATGAACTATATAGTCTAAATATGATGGAATAAAAGTAATGAAGTTAACTATGAGATTTTTTTGCTTTTTGTGATGATTTTTTCAGTTAACAATTTATTTGCTCCCCTCTCTCATCCATCAAAAAAAAAAAACAAAGAAAATCAAAATCCTTGGAATAAGTATGCCTAATCCAACAAAACAAATTCCCACATTGACCATATCCAAAAATGCATATTTCATTTTTTTTTAGTTTTTTTGCAAGGCAAATGGGGTTAAGTGGTTTGCCCAAGGCCACACAGCTAGGTACTTACTAAGTGTCTGAGGCTGGATTTGAACCCAGGTACTCCTGACTCCAGGGCCAGTGCTTTATCCACTGAGCCACCTAGCTGCCCCCATGTTTCATTTTTTAACCTGATTCCATAACCACAGTGTGATATGTTTATTCTGCTTTACCATAACCTGAAATCATATTTGGTCATTGCATTGGTCTTCAATATAGTATTTTGTCTTTATGATGTTGTTATTCAAATGTTCTCTTGGTTTTGCTTACTTCACTTTGAATCAGTTCAAAAAGTCTCCAAGTTTCTCCGAAACTGTTTCTTTTATCATTTTCTATTGTACAATAGTATTCCATTGCATTGATATAAGTTCTTCAGCAATTCTCCACTTACTGGACACTCCCTTAATTTCAAGGTCTTTGCCACTATTAAAAGGGCTATTATATTTTGTATATATGGATTGTTTTTGCTCTTTCTTTGACTTTGTTGGAATATAGATCTCAAAATAATATCATTGTATATCACATTCAGGATATACATAATTTAGTAACATTTGGAGAATAGTTCCAAATTGCTTTCCAGAATAGCTGAAATGATTCACAGCTATATTAATTTGTCTGTATTCCTTTAGTCCCTTCAACATTTATCATTCACCTTTATTATAAACTTTACCAATTTGATGGCTATGTAGTAGAATTTTAGATTTGATTTAATTAGAATTTTGGCAATTATTAGTGATTTAGAGCATGTTTTCATATGATATTGACAGCTTGGATTCTTTCTTTGAAAACTGACAGGGCAGCTAAGTGGTTTTGGGGCAGCTGGGTGGCACAGTGGATAGAGCACTGGCCCTGGAAGCATGAGGACTTGCGTTCATATCCAGCCTTAGACACTTAATAATGACCTAGCAGTATGACCCTGGGCAAATCACTTAATCCCATTGCCTTAAAAAATTAATTTTTTTTAGGTTTTTGCAAGGCAAATGAGGTTAAGTGGTTTGCCCAAGGCCACACCACTAGGTCATTATTAAGTGTCTGAGACTGGATTTGAACCCAGGTACTCCTGACTCCAGGGTCAGTACTTTATCCACTGCGCCACCTAGCCGCCCCCAAAATTAAAATTTTTTAAAAAAAGAAAGTTATCTATTTATATCTTTTGACCATTTATTAAAGGAATGACCTTTATCAGAAAAATTGGATGCAAAGATTTCTTTTTTAACAAGTAATTGTTTCTCTGTTAATCTTAGCTGCATTGATTTTATTTTTGTAAAATATTTTTAATTTCATGTACTAAAATTGACCATTTTAATCTTCTGAGATCCTCTTAAGCACTTCTATTCATAGATCTGAAAGGTAATTTATTCTTATTCAACTAATTTATTTTTGGTGTGGCTTTTTTGGCATCTAAATCATGTGTCGATTTGTAGATTAGCTTGATATATGATGGGAGATGTTAATCTAAACCTACCAGACTGCCTTCTTGTTTTCCCAGAAGTTTTTATCAAATGGTATGTCCTTATCCCAGGAACTGAGGTCTCTGGGTTTACCCAACTAAGTTAATGAATTCATTTACTTAAATATGTTATGTGTGTAATATGTTCCACTGATTGTCCTCATTTTTTTTAACCAGTACCAAATCATTCTAATAATTAGTATTTTGAAGCATTTCTGAGATTTGGTACTAGTAGGTCTCTTTAAAATTCTTGACTTTTCATTCCTTCAGTTTAATTTTATTGTTAGTTTTTCCCGGCATTCTAAAGTACTCTTTTGATTATTTAATTGGTATGGAAATGAATAAGCAAGTTAATTCAGGTAGTTTTATTTTTATTATATTAGCTTGGTTCACCTCTGAGCAATTTTAACATTTATCAAATAATTTAGGTCTATATTTCCATAAAAAAAAGTTTTTGTATTATTCATGCACTTTTTATGCCTTCCTTGTAGGTAGAGTCTCAAATATTTTACATATTTAAAGTTCAAATTATTTTATATATTCATTATGTATCTTAAATGGAATTTCTTTTTCTTTGTTTTCCTGTTGGGTTTTGTTGGCAATATACAGAAATGTTGATGATTTACATAGATTTAATGTTTTTAGTTGACCCTTTAGAATTTTCTAAGTAAACTATCATATTACCTTCAAAAAAGTAGTGATTTGATTTCCTCTTTCCTCAGGCTTATTCTCCAATTCATTTTCTAGTCTGATTGCTATAGCTAGCATTTCAAGCACTATAACAAATGATAAGGATGTCAGTGATTATCATTGCTATATTCTTGAACTTAGAAAGGCACTAGTTTATTTTTATTTCATGTGATGCTGGGTAGGTTATTTCAAAAAAAAACAAAAATATATACTGAATTTTGTCATGAGGTTTTTCTGAATCTATTTATATAATCATTTTATATATATATATATATATATAATCATTTATATAATCATTTCTTGTTCTTGATTAGCAATGTAGGGTGTCATATTAGTGATATAAGGGTTTTCAAGGATCTAGAAATTTTAAGAATTATGGTGACATTATAGAGCACTTTTAAGAATGAGATTTTATTTTGCCTCCAAGGAAAGAAGTGGAAAAGCCTCTTTTAACAATCTTCTTGTTGCAAGAGACCATGACAATGAAAAAAGTTGCCATTGTTGGAGCTGGGGTCAGTGGACTAGGTGCCATTAAGAGTTGTCTGGAAGAAGGACTGGAACCCACTTGCTTTGAAAAAAGCTTTGACATAGGAGGAGTCTGGAGATATGAAGTAAGTTCAAATTTCTATCTTGGTTTGTGTGATGATTTTCCCCCTATATCAAAGAAACTGAAGTTTAATCTGAATTATGTTAGGGACTAACTCCATTGATTTACAATGCCTTTCATTTGCATGATTTTTCAGAGTGCTGTTACGTGCATTATAAAATTTGATCCTAATGACCCTGAAATAGCAATTCATATATTAAGAAAACAGTTATTCAGTGCCTGCTATGTAGCAGACACTGTTCTAGGTACTGGGAATCCAGATATAAAAATGAAGCCATAGCTTATTATCATCTCCTCTGTATAAAATATGGAAACTATGATGCAAGCTGGTATAGGTCACACAAATAGCAGAACCCTGATCTTCCAAGGATTTAGGATCCTTAGTACAGGGATTCTATTACCACAATCAAATCAACACCTCTTATTTTAAATGTTAAATGTGTCATTCAGTGCTGCTGAGGGAAAGTACCAAAATAAAAGGAACGTATGTGTGTGTGTGTGTATCTATGTATGTATATGCATCCAAACCCATATATATCCAACAAAGGGGGAGAAAGGAGAGGCTAAGACCTCTTCAGGCTTGCACCAGCTAGATTCAGAGCTTCTTTCTAGACTTATCTCATCTTACTACTTTTCCCACACTCTTTCCCAGTTAACCTGCACTACTAACTATAAACCCTAAATGCTATTTCCTACCTACACACATTTACTCTTTACCTAAAATACATTCCCTTCTATCTCTAGCTTTCAAAATCATTCTCTTCCTTTGAGACTAAGTTATAGTGGCATAGAATTATAGCTGTTAAACTGGGAAGTCATTTAGGCAAACTCCCTCGTTTAAGAGATGATGAAAACTCAGGGAATAATGAATAGAGCAGGCAAAATAAAGTAGAAGATACAGTTAGAAGGGTAAATAGTCTTTTGAAATATAAATTTTGTCATTTCTCCCCCTCTCTAACTTAAATGCTAGAAAATATGCCACAAAGGACTTAAACTCTTCAGTTATACCAGTGCCAGGGGAAATAGTCCTTGGGTTAACTGGCCTCATTCCTAGGACTAGAGCTTGCAAAGCATTCCTCTAGAGATGCAGAAATTACCTTAACAAAGTTCCATCCATACTTTTCTCATGAGTTGCTTAAAAAACAGAGTTGAGAATAGCTCAGTATTGGATAGAGTACTGAACTTCAAGTCAAGAAGATGAATTCAAATTATACCTTAGATACTTACTAACCTGAGCAAGTCATTTTTTCCAAGTCTCCTTTTCCTCATCTGTAGAGATGTGGAGGATAATAGCACCTATCTCCTCAAGTTATATTGTAAGGGTCAATTGGGATAATATTTTATAAATGTTTTATAACTTTTATAAATATTAAAACTTTTATAAACATTAAAGTGTGATATAAATGTTAGCTCTTGCCTACTCCCGGTAGCATGGTTCCCAGTGTTAGGCAGCAGGACCTAAACTTGAAATTAGTTAAGTTAATTTTTAGAATCTTTTTTTCAATAATTTTTCCATTAGACTTAAAGGAAGATAATGATTCTAAAAGTTAGAGATAAGGAGGAATATGTTGCAGGTAAATACTTGAAGGGTAAAATAACATTTACTTGCAGGGGCAGCTGGGTGGATGAGTGGATAGAGCATCAGCTCTGAAGTCAGGAGGTCCTGAAATCAAATCCAACTACAGACAATTGTTACTTCCTAGCTATGTGACCTTGGGCAAGTCACTTAACCCCATTGCCTCCCAATAAATGAATGAATACAATGATAGATAATAAATAAATAAATTTAGTTGTAACTTGTAGTCCAGGTTGCCTGGAACACAGAACTTAATAAAGTGAGTAAATTGAGTTGAGAACAGAAAAGAAATCTGGATGCAGGTAATGTTAAGCCTGAAATGATTTTAAAACACTCCATCCCCAGAGAGAAAGAGAGAGAAAGAGGGATTCACAGACAATACAACCCCTATATTAAAGTTGATAATGAAGAGTTGAGTAAAGTAACAAAAATCTAGAAAGGACAATGCAATACCTGCCATATCAGGAGTTTTCTTCATTCTCTGTGATTACATTTTCCTTGAAGACACTGAGTTTTCTTTTGATCCCTGTAGGAAAAATCAGAAGCTGGAAAACCTAGTATCTACCAATCTGTGACCAGTAACAGCTCTAAGGAGATGACATCCTATAGTGATTATCCATTTCCTGATCATTATCCCAACTTCTTGCACAATACCACAATCCTGGATTATGCTAGGATGTATGCCAAACATTTTGACCTCCTGAAACATATCCACTTCTTGGTAAGTAAAGGAAAAGCATGAATGTTGCATGCTAGCTATTCATGGCAGAAGTCCAAATGATCCAGAACAACATGAGATTCAGTTCAAATCAGTATTAGAAGTAATAAAAATTTCCATGAAAGGGTGAAACTATGTTATTTTTCCTGAAAAACTCTCATGAAAACATAAGGTCTCCTGCATCTTCACCATCATAGTTAGCAGTTATATAGTACTTGGGGGGAGGAGGGAGCAGCTGGTTGGCACAGTGAATAAAACAAAGGGCCTAGAATCAGGAAGACTCAACTTCGTCAGTTCAAATACAATCTCAGATAACTATGAGACCATGGGCAAGTCACTTAACCCTGTTTGCCTCAGTTTTCTTACTATAAAATTAACTGGAGAAGAAAATGGCACACTTCAATATCTTTACCAAGATGAGATCATGAAGAGTAAAACAGAACTGAGCAAAAACAAAAATGTAGGATTTTAAGGTTTGCAAAGTTCTTACTTATCACATTTGGTGTTCTCATAATAATAATATGTGGGTGCTATTATTAGCTTCATTTTATAGATGAGAAAACTGAAGCTGATCAAGGTTAAGTTACATGACTAAGGTCACAGATATCTGAGGCAAGATTTAAACTCTGGGCCTATTAACTAAATGTTGGACCATAGAGAGTAATAAACTAAGCACTTTTAGGTTTGGGGCACCCTTAGGCTCTTCACAGGATGGCAATTATAAAGCTCTCCTACAAATGAGCTTTTTAATGGTCTTTTTCAAAGTCTGTATTATCACCATCATGTCCTGGGGGCAGGATCTCTGAAGTAATATATAAATCAGGAAAATGATGGAAGGATAGAGTGACCTATGTTTAACTTTTTTTTCCCAGTCCATGGTGATCACCATAAGGAAGTGCTCTGATTTCTCTTCCACTGGCCAGTGGAATGTTGTGATCGAGGCTGATGGGAAGCAGAAATCCTACATCTTTGATGGGATCATGGTTTGCAGTGGTCATTACAGTGATCCCTATTTGCCACTTGAGTGCTTTCCAGGTATGTCATCCAGAAAGAAGGGAATAATCTTCAGTATCAAGAGAAATTTTCTAAAAAACATCTCAGATGGGGAAAAATTTTATAGTGTTTTTAAAATCTATGGGTTCCCAAGGAAGATTGAATCTCCACTTTAGTCGTTAAAATGTCTTTAGCTTCTTCTTTGGAACATAATGCATTGTGTTATAAAAGTAGAAAAGAAATGAAAGTAATGGTGGCCACAGAGGTAGTTGTGGGTTCTGTAGGACAGTTTATTGAACAGTTAAAACCTGCAGCACAAAATTGGAAGGCACAAAAAACTTAAGAGTTTATGTACTTGCTAGCAAAATATTATTTGTTGTCAGTACCATAAATGAAACCACTACTTCCTCGGCTTGTCATAGGTATAACAGCTGTTGTGTTCGTGAGTATGGCACCAAAGCTTTGGTCATTCAATTCAGCAAACCCTTCTTAAACTCTAGCTGTAATTAAAACACTATGCTAAGGACCAAGGGAAATAAAACAGATGCAACAGTTCAATTAGCAAGCATTTTTTAGGTATCTAGTATATCTTAGGCATTGTGTAAGGTGATAGAGGGAAAGACAAAACTCAGAATGGACCCTTCCCTCAAAAAGTTTACATATAACTAAGAGGATGCAACAGGTACTTGGCTACAGATAAGCAAATGCAACATAATTTGAGGAAGGAGAGAGTTCTGATAACTAGAAGACATTGATCCTTTCTTCATGACATTTATGATTTAGTCAGAGAATAAGAAATTTACACAGAAAACTAGAATACATAAAAACATTATTTAAGTACATTAGAGAGATAAAAACTTTTTTAAGGTTTTTTTTTGCAAGGCAATGGGGTTAAGTGGCTTGCCCAAGGCCACACAGCTAGGTAATTATTAAGTGTCTGAGACCGGATTTGAACCCAGGTATTCCTGACTCCAGGGCCGGTGCTCTATCCACTGTGCCACCTAGCTGCCCTGAGAGATAAAAACTAAAGAGTTATGTGAAGTCTAGGGAAAGACTTTGACAGAAGAGATTAAAGAAGGTTTTATGAAATGAATGAATGAATGAATGAAGATATTTATCACGTGCCTAACTAATGAGTAAAGTATTAGAGATACAAATATAAAAGAAAAATTGTCCTTATTTTTAAGGAGTTCACTTAAATGTATAAGAGATAATATATACCAGATGTTTCAATTGTAAGTCATATAGAAAGAATCTGATGATCCTTGGGACACAGTAACAAATTAGATAACAATTCATCTTCTTTAAGATCAATTCCATTGACAAAATCGTATTGATTTCTGATATTGAACCATTGACAAAGGCAAGGACTTTCATGGTGAGAACCATCTTTTTTGTGGGTCTTCTGTAGCTTTTTGACATCATCACCCTGAGAAATATTATCATTCTGTTGCTATAGGCAGTATTAACTAGATGATGACTTCCATGGCTCAGCTAGATGAGAAAGTAAAGAGAGGAAGGGAGGGAGGAAGTCCTTCTTCTTTCAAGGCTCTTGGTCATATTTGGTCATCAGTGACCACAATGATTTCTCCCCTCAATAATGGCTATGGAGTCCCCAATGAGAAGTAGGAATAATGCTTCAAAGTCCCTTGGGCTCTTCTCTAAGCTGTCTCCATCTGACTTTCAGTGGAAGTAGTTCTTGACGTGGTAGCTGTAGTCTGCCATACTTGAGACACATTAACTCTCCCTAGGTGACCTCTGCTGCTTCAACTAGGTTGATTTGCCTAATCTTTACTTGGTAATTAGCAATTGATAGAGAGGTTGGCCTTTTCTCTACAAAGGTCATTTCTTTAATGAGGGCTCCATAGGATTGAATTGGAAGCAGGACTGATAGTCTTGAGGTCACTGTTAATCTTATGGCTCTTGACTTCAGACTGTCTTCTTCCAGATCAGTACAGGTTTCCCCCTCCCTTTTAGGGTGCCCTACTTCCTCTCCTAGGCTGGCCTATCAACTGATAGCATCCTGACAACTGTTGGTGAGAATGGCCAGCAACATACTTGAGGTAGATTACTCTGGCAGTAATATGAAATAGGGATCACACAGGGATCAGCAAGAGACTAAGGGAAGATAAAGATACATTTTCTTGATAAAGACACCCTGACCCTTTGCAAATACCTCATCTTTTTTCATTGTGGCACAGTGGATAAGCACCAGCCCTGGAGTCAGGAGGACCCGAGTTCAAGTTCAACCTTAGATACTTGATATTTATTAGCTATGTGACCTTGGTCAAGTCATTTAACCCCACTGCCCCACCAAACACATTTTTGTTCAGAGTTTGACCATATCTTTGCTCTTTACTTTTAGGTATCAAGAAATTCACAGGCCTCTATTTCCATAGCCATGAATATAAGAGGCCAGAGAAATTTAAAGGGAAAAAAATCCTTGTGGTGGGCCTTGGAAATACTGGAGCAGATGTGGCCTCTGAACTCAGTCATGTAGCTAAAAAGGTTTGCCTTTATTATGTTGTTTATAACCTTCCATCTGTGATACACATATCGTACAGACCCTTTTGGTTCATATTTTTCAGCCAATGCTTTTGAATACCACCTAAAACACTCATCCAACTCTTTCCTTAGACCACATTGTACCCAAAAGAGGCTTATCACAAAATAATATCAGCTTTCAAGAAGGTGTGTATTTTACTTCTGAAGCTAGAATAGAGAAAAAAGGCAACAAGACTAGATTGGTATGAGCTTAATAATTTGGTTCAGGGTGAAAAAGGAGAGAACTCTTCTCAAAGAGTACCATTGCTTCAGGGACTGTTGCCATCCAATAGGAGGAAAACAGATATGAATGGAGAATAGTATAAAGGGGCAATGGTTCAGTCTCAGAAGGGAGTACACTCTAATCCAAAGCTATTCAGGGCTCAAAATTATAAAAAGTTCTAAATAAATAATTGGTATTAAAATTAGTGA
The DNA here is from genome assembly GCF_037893015.1 of Macrotis lagotis. Classification (NCBI taxonomy): domain Eukaryota; kingdom Metazoa; phylum Chordata; class Mammalia; order Peramelemorphia; family Peramelidae; genus Macrotis; species Macrotis lagotis. Next base: position 59,133,801 of record NC_133659.1, read on the forward strand.
GAGACTACTTTATCATCTAAAAGGCAAAGGAATGGAGTATACTGGAACCTACATTGGAGTACTCACTAAATAAAGAATGAGAAAAGAGGGCATGGACTTGGAAAAATTAACTCTATGCCACAACAAGAAAATACTTGGGGAGGAGGGCAATGTCCAATGTTTGGGTCAATTAAGTTTGGCATACATGCCTTCTGGGAGCTAGGGCTGTTCAGTTGAACTGATTTTCCCTAATTCACAGTTTGAGCATCACAGAATCCTAGATTTAGAGACTAGAGAAACTTTAGGGGTCACTAAGTCCAGGATCTCTATTTTGAAATGATAAAATAATCAAGGTTCAGTGACTTATAAAAGGTCATGAACTCAATGTCTGAGGATTTGAACCTTTGGACTCCAAGTCTACCACTCTCTTGAAGCACCCTCAGTAAAAATTTCCAAAAGTGGATGAACTCCATGAACTCTATGATGCTAAAAATTAAACTTGGAATCAATCCACAAGTATTTATTAAGCACCTAGTAAGTGACAGTTACTGTACTAGATGTGAGAGATACAAAGAGAGAAAAAAATAAAAGTCTCTACTTTTGAGGAGCTTGTTTTCTCCAAGGGAAAAAGCATTTGCACATAAAAAAATACACAAAATAAATTCTAGGTAATATGAAGTCTTTGTGACTGGGGGAATCAGGCAAGGCCTCATACAGAAGGCAATGCTTGAGTTGAACCCTTAAGTAAAGCTAGAAGGAAGGATAAAGAGGTAGAAGTGATGAAGGAAGGAGGGAATTCCAAGAAATAACCCTACGAATAGGGTTACAGCTAGAAACCTACCGTGCTGTGTGATCTAAAGGAAAGCAACTCTCTGAGCACAGCTTCTAGGGAGAGAACCAGGAACCAGGGAAGAGGAAAGATGTTCTCTTTTTTGAAAGATGCAGTCTGGAATTCCCAAGGGATCTCTTGTACAATATAAAATTTACTGCCAGTTTGTTAGGATTTTCAAATTAATAATATGTAATGACTTCCAGATATCTAATTTTCTTCAAGGAACATTGTAGCTTTATTGCTTTCTCAATTAAATATATATGTCAGAAGGGAAAGAAGGAAGGAAGGAAGGAAGGAAGGAAGGAAGGAAGGAAGGAAGGAAGGAAGGAAGGAAGGAAGGAAGGAAGGAAGGAAGGAAGGAACAAAAAAGACAATAAACAAGCAAAAAGGAAGTTAAAAGGATGCAATTATTTGAGGGATAATTCCCACCTATCCACCTCCCACAACCCTGCAGGTAGTCAAAACTGTGCTGAGTTTCTCAAGGGGAAAAAATGTTCAGCCCCTCATTAAGACACTATGGTGTGTACTTTTCATAGCCAAGAGGTATGTTGTGAAGTAAATGGTCCTGGATACTTCAGCATGCCTAGGGAAAGCTATAACTATTAGTCCCATTTGGGAGCAATAGCCCTGTTACCCTGCCTGTGGCAAGAGATGGGGGAGAGGTAAGTGAGAAGTCAGGAGGGAGTATACTTCCAGTATATGGTAAATGCATTTAGGTAGGAAATAGCATTTAGCCTATAGCTAGGGGGTGTGGGTTGGTTGAAGCACAGTGTTGGGTCCCCCTGGCCTGTAAGGAGAGTGACACAGCTCAGGAGAGAAATGAATGTGGAAAAGAGAATAAAATGAGAAGACTAGAAAGGACATAGAGAAATAGTTATCTATTAGATAGCTATATGTTCATATGGATCCAAATATACATGTGTGCATGTATATATCTAGAGAGAGAGGGTGGAAAAAGAGCCACAGAAAAAAGAGAGAGAGACAGAGACACAGAAACAGAAAGACATGGAGAGAGACAGAGACAGAGAGAGAAAGAGATGGAGACAGGCAAAGATTCTTTGCTCCATATGGGTGCACACATATACTCACACACATACACACATCTTGTTCTAGCATTACTCCTCAGCAACACTGACTGGAATACTTAAAGCAAAAGGTGTTGATGCTGCTGTTGGAGAATTCTCCCTGGGTTCGCATCCTGAAGATCAGGATTCTCCCACCCATGATTCCTAGAACCTTGACTTTGATTTTCACATTGTGTAAAGGGAGTTGATAATTAAACAGAAGCATCATTTTTGTCCTTGTACCCTCAGTGCCTAGCATATAGTAGGCTGAATAAATACTTTTTGAATATATATTAATGGCTGCATTTCATGATCAATGGGGCAGCTATAAAGTATAATGGATGGAAGATGATGCCAGGACAAGCAAGTGAATTGAAGTTAAGTGAGGGGGACTGTGCTAAGTCACCAGCCTTATTTTTCTCCTCCAGAGCCAGCTGGGTCCAGTGGCCAATATGAATCAAGGATGACTGGAGATGGCCCTGGATGTGAGACAATCAGGGTTAAGTGACTTGTCCAAGGTCACACAGCTAGTAAGTGTCTGAGGCTGGATTCAAACTCCCATTCTCCTGACTCCAAGGCCAGTACTCTATCCACTGTACCATCTAGCTGCCCCTCTCAAACCCTTACTAGCTGTGTTACTCTGGACAAATCACTTAACCCCTGTTTGCCTCAATTTCCTCATCTGCAAAATGAGCTAGAAAAGAAAAGGACAATCAATTCCAGAATCTCTGCCAAGAAAATCTAAATGGGGTCATATAGAGTCAGACACAATCGACACAAGTGGATTGCAGGGACAATAGGAAAAAATAAAAACGGGCTGAATTTAATGCAACTTAGGTACTTAGATAAGTCAATCTTATAAGAAAATGCTTCATTAGCTTTTCTTTCTTCCAGGTGTTCCTCAGCACACGACGAGGATCATGGATATGGCAGCGTATTTGGGATAATGGGTATCCCTTGGATATTTCACTCTTCACACGCTTTAAGACTATCATCAAAAAATATCTAAGCAACTCTATTATCAATAAATTGTCAGAAGACAAATTAAATGCAAGGTTTGACCATGCCATCTATGGTCTGAAGCCTCATCATAGGTATTCTGTTTGGAATTTTAATAAATGTAATGCATGGGGTGGCTAAGGTGGCGTAGTGGATAAAGCACCGGCCCTGGAGTCAGGAGTACCTGGGTTCAAATCCGGTCTCAGACACTTAATAATTACCTAGCTGTGTGGCCTTGGGCAAGCCTCTTAACCCCATTTGCCTTACAAAAAAATAAAAATAAAATAAATGTAATGCATTTGGCAATGGTATGGGCAAGTCTGTTAAGAAACTGAGAAGTGGAGGGTCTAGGACCAACTTCCATAAACCCAGGAAAGGGTGTAGTCTTTCAACATTTTGTCCTTATGACTTAGGATAAGGGATTTAGAACCAAAGGGACCTCCAATTACTTTTTACAGTTGAGAAAGCTGAAGTTGTTCAAATTAAATGCCTTGGTTCAGAGTCACAAGGTTTTAAATGCAAAGACAGGATTTGAATCCAGGTCCTCTTCACCCCAAATTTATACCTACCCATACAAAGTAGTCCTTTTTGTCCTCTAGCTCTCAATATAGGTATAGGCCAATAAATAAGGATATGAGAGAAGAGATGCCAATGAAATTAAGGGTAACCTTCCTCTCTCATTGTCCCTTTTTAGGAAGTACATACACACACACACACACACACACACACACACACACACATATCTTAATTTCAACTCTGATTAAAAGTCATACAGTCAAGACACTTAGTATAATGATATTTTGTTCATTTTAAAAATTGGCTCTGAACCTAAGGGAAATGAGCAACACAATCTCTCTGATATGGTAAACAGATCAGTTTTCATAAAATTGATTTTGTCTCCATTTATCCTTCCAACAAGAATTATGTCAGGAATAAAAAGGATAGGAAAAAATGCCTAAAATTAGAAATCTTAGTTAAACAGGATATGGTTGAGAAGAACTAACAGTTAGGTCACCCTACCAATAGTACTCAAGACTATTGGAAGAAATATTGATGTTCTTTCTGAACCACTGAAGAGGCAGATAGAGCACTGGACCTGGAGTCTGGAAGACCTGAGTTTGAATCTACCCTCAGATATTTCCTAGCTATGTAACACAGGGCAAGTGGCAACCCTGTCTTCTTCAATTTTCTCAGATGTAAAATAAGGCTAATAAAACTCCACTATCACCCCTTATGAGAATCACATGAGATTTAGTAGATTTATTGTGAGAATCAGATGAGATATTTGTAAAGCACTTGGAACAGTGATTGGTGCATTATTGGCACTTACTAATTCTTGTTCCTTTCCCCCTGGGGCAACTAGGTGACTCAGTGGAGTCAGGAGGGCTTAGTATTCCTCTTCCTGAGTTCAAATCCAGCTTCAAATATTTACTAGTACTGTGACCCTGAAGAAGTCACTTAACCCTCTTTGCTTCAATTTCCTCATCTATAAAATAGTTGGAGAAAGAAATAGCCAAGAAAACCCAAATTGGAACATGAAGAGTCAGACAAAAACAACTTTTTCCTGACACTTCCCCTTCTAGTCAATGATATTTGAAAGATCATAGAGAACAGGAGAGATGCTATTGTTCTGGCTGTCAAAAAAAATGATGTAGAATTCAAAAGCTATAGGCTTATATTTCAATTCTTGGCAAAATTTCAGAAAATATTCAAGGTATGATTAGTGAACATCTGAGGGGAAATGCCATGGATACAAAGAGGCTTCATCAAGAACAGATCATGTCAAACTAACTTCATTTCCTTATCTGACAGGTTACTAAATGGACAGATCAAGGGAATTATATTAGTATAATTAACTGAAGGTTTGACAAGGTATTTGGCAAAAATCCTATTGGCAATTCTTTTAGACAAGATGAGAGGTATGGGCTAGTTGCCAACAAAGTCAGAGAGCTTCAAAACTAGTTGAATGTCTGGACCAAAGTCAAGGACATCTCCAGGAGATTCTCAGAGATTTGTTTTCAGTATTATGCTAATTAACATTTTGACCAATGCCTTAGATTAAAAATATAGATGGCATGCTTATCAGATTTTCAAAAGACAAAAATCTAGATGGCATAACTAGGAAATTGGATGAAAGAGATAGAAACCAATCAGATTTGGGGGAAGTTAAATATTTGTTTAAATCAAATAAAACTTAATTTCATAGACAAACGCATAATGACTTATATTTTGGTTCCAAAGTTATTTTTCCAAGTACAAGATACAGCACATAGCTAGACAATAGTTCTTCCTGAACTTAATAAATGTTTGTTGTATTCTATCATATTCTCTTAATATGTACTAGAAATGGACTGTTTTTCAGACCCTAGTTTAGTGAAACAATTTTTTCTGATGAAAAAGATATCACAAGCAGACCTTATTTGAATTTGAGGTCCATACCACAGGCTAACTTTTTCATGGTTATACACATATTCATATAAATCTAGTGAATAGTTAGATATCTCCATGCACAAATCATGGAATCACAAAATTTTAGATTTGGAGTAGCCTCAGAAACCCTTTGTTCAAATTCATATTAAAGAAAGAATCATTCCCTCACCTAAAATATACCTGACAAATAGTCATGCACTTTTAAATATATTTATTTTTCCAACTACATGCAATGGTAGTTTTCAAAATTCATTTTTTGCAAGGTTTTGACTTTTACAATTTTTCCTCCCTCCTTCCCCTCCTCAAACAGAAAGCATCTAATAGGATCTATACATGTATAACCATGCTAAACATAGATCCATATTAATCATGTTGTGAAAAAAGAATCAAATCCAAACAGAGAAAAAAATTAAAGAGAAAAAAAGACATAATACATAAAAACTTTTAAAAATTGAAGGTAAATAAGCTTTGGTCTGCATTTAAACTCCACAGTTCCTTCTCTGGATATAGATGGTATTTTCCATAAGAAGTCTTTTAGAATTGTTTTCGATTACTGTGCTGCTGTAATGAACAAGTCCCTCAAAGTTAATCATCTTCCAATGTTATTGTTCATGTGAATAATGTTCTTCTGAGTCTGCCCATTTCACTCTCTTACAGTCTTTTCTTGAATAGCCAACTCCATGGGAAGGAACCAGCTATTTTCATATCTCCAAAGACATTCCAATTCTACTATTAGACAATTCTACCTGTTAGTAATGTTTTGGAAACTTCTCTCCTTGTACTTTTCCTTAGTTCTGCCCTTTCAGTCAGGCAGGACAAGGCTAATCTATCTTTCATCTATAAGGAACACCTAATTGAAGATAAGTATCACCACCCCTCTTCTCTAATCTAATAAAGAAATGGATCCCAGAGAGGCTAGGTGGTGCAGTGGATAGAGACTGGTCCTGGAGTCAGGAGGACCTGAGTTCAAATCCAGCCTCAGACACTTAATAATTGCCTAGCCATGTGGCCTTGGGCAAGCCACTTAACCCCAATGCCTTGAAAAGAAAAAAAAAGAAATGAATCTCTAATACCAAGTCAGCTACCATATTTGATCTCTAGGTCAGTTCCTTCCACGTTACAAAGGAGTATTTCTGAATGCCCATAACAGGCATTCAGAATCAAATAGCATTAATCTCACTTTGCTAATATTTTCAAAGGAGGTTTTCACTCATGTCTTTACATCTCCATTATTTATTTTTCAGGTTCCTAAGTCATCAACCTACTTTCAGTGATGATTTGCCTAGCCACATAGCTGCTGGAAGGCTATTGGTGAAAGCAAATGTGAAAGAATTCACTGAAACAACTGCAATCTTTGAGGATGGTACTGAAGAAGACATCGATGTTGTTATCTTTGCCACTGGATATACTTTATCTTTTCCTTTCCTGGATGATGATTCAGCAGTCTTAGATAGCCAGAACTCCTTATTTAAGTATGTCTTCCCTCCTCAACTGGAAAAACCGACACTAGCATTCATTGGTATTATCCAGCCAGTAGGATCTACTATTCCAACATCAGAAATCCAGAGTCGATGGGCCACACGTGTGTTCAAAGGTATGTGAGGGACTGGTATTCTTTGAATGATTCTAGGAAAGTCTATCAAATTCCCTAGCTGATCCTTAATATGCCCATTGGCCTGCTTATAGAACTCCAAATTCCATCATCAGAGAGATATATTCCTTTGAGTTATTAAGTTTTTAAATTTCCTAGGATTCTCTATTTGAATGAAAATATCCCTAGGAGAGGTAACACAATTAAACTAATACCCTAGCAGAGGTGAGTTTGCTAGATCTTTGACTAAATATAGGTAGCAAGTGATATCATAAATATCCAAATGACTCTTGCCAGGAAAAAGGTCTCCCCACTCTGTGCTATGAATATAGAACACAGAAAAGATACCTTAGTTTGGGGCAGCTAGGAGGTACAATGAATAGAACAACACCTTAGAGTTCAAATCCAACCTCAGACACTTAATAATTACCTAACTGTGTGACCTTGGGCAAGTCAATTAACCCCACTGCCTTGCAAAAAACAAAACAAAACCAAAAAGAGAATAAAAATATTTATGAAAGGGAAACTGGAAGAATAACAAATGCTAACCTTTGCCAAGGGTCTTCCATGATATATGAAACATATGAGGTATATTGACATGATATGATATTACATGAAAAGGGCATACTCTGAACTCATCACCAAACACATATCTAAATCACAACTTCTAACTAAAGCTAAATTCTACTAATAAGGTAAGTGTCAACACTAAGCTTGGCTTAGCTGTTGAAAAGAAAGGGATTGGGGGGAGGGGAAACAGATTTAGGTCCAGAATAAAATGTAGACTTTCATGTTTATCTTCAACTCTGAAATGATTTCCATCATATCCTTCCAGAGTCCATTAGTGAGAAATAACAGCTCAATTTGTTGTTGTGTTCGGCTGTTTTCAGTCACATCCAATTCTTGACCCCATTTAAGTTTTTTTGGCAAAGATACTGGAATGGTTTGCCATTTTACAAGTTATTTTATAGATGAAAAGCTGAGGCAAACAGGGTTAAGCGAATCTTCCTGAGACCAGACTTGGCACTCTATCTTCAGGACAGAGCTTCCCCATGACAGTTCCAACATCTTGCTAATTCAGTAGTAAGTCCTCATGAGTACATCTAGCTGGAATTTTTCTCAAACTCTCCTTTGTAGCCTCCTCATTAGAGATGGGGAATTCTGGAAAGTCCAAAAAAAACATGAAATTAGACGGAAGGAGAGTTATGAGTTTTAGGAACTGACCAGGAAATGATACCAAAGAGGAATAGCAAAAAAAAGATGTAAGGAAAATTAGGAAAAAACTCTAGCAGAGTACGGCACAGTGGAAAGAATACTGACTCTGAAGTCTGAGTACCTGTGTTCAAATCCCACATAGACAGAATGCTGGGTGTGGAAATGGAAAGACATAGATTTGAATTCCATCTCAGACACTAGTTAATTATGTGGCCACAAGCAAGTCATTCTCTGTATCCCAATTTTCTCATCTCTGAGAGAAAGAAGCAATAATTTATTTTTACTTTTTGTTATTTATTTTTATTATTAAAATTCTACATGGACCATGAAGAAAAATAACTATATTTTTTGTTGAGCACTATGATTTTTTATTAGTGTGGTTCAGGACTGCCATGAATTCAAAGACCAGATATGAATTAGGTTACAAAATATTGCATTAGAAGATTCAGGAAAAAATCATTCAAAAAATACATTTCTTAAAAGCACACATAGCATACATTCTTAATATTTGATAAATTTGAGAGGGGAAAAAGAGGAAGAAACAATCTTCCTTCCTTCCATCCCTCCCAAAAAATATTTAATGTTATAAAGAAGGGAACTTATCCTGACATTGAGAGGAAATCAAAACATTTTTCTGTTTTTAATATTTTTCCCTAATTACATGCACAAATAGTTTAACACTTTTTAAAATTTTTATTTCCAAATTCTCTCCTTCTTTCCCCTTCCTCTCTCATTGAGAAGGCAAACAATTTGATGTGAGTTATACATGCTAGCATACCATTCTTAGAAATCCTCTATTTTTGGACTTTGAACTTGATTTACAATGAGAGGTAATGTAGATGTAATAATTTTCTCCTAAAACTACTTTCTTCCCTTCTTTGGTTTCTCCAGAGTCCTAATGACATTCTGGATCTTGTTTCCCTAGGACTGAACAAATTGCCTTCAGTGAGTGATATGATGACTGAAATCAAGCAAACAAGAAACGATCTGGAAAAACAGTAAGAAACTTGACTGTTGGCAATGGGGAATTGATTGATTAGGTCATGTGTTTGTCTTTTGGGTCTCCTTTAAATGCTATTGATTACAGAAGCTGGATCTGGACAAGAATGCAAGAGATTATCTGGTTCAGTTTTCGATAGTAACATTTATGATTTCAAATTTTACTTTGCATATTGAATGTAGAGTTTCAAAGGGTCTTGTTAGAAAACACTTATTGCTGCTATTATTTAGTTTTCATAGGCTGCCAGACACAAATAGTTAATATGTACCAATCTCCTTGACAATCTTTGGTTTTATTAATTAGATGCATTAGAGAAACATAGTAAGGATCAAAAGACTGTCCCATCTATTTCAAGTATTAAGGCAGACAAGAGGCAATTTCTCTGGAGTGGGGAAAAGAAGCAAATATCCTCCAAAAACTTGAACAAATTCAATACCAAATAAATCATATACATATATAGAACTAGGTATAATATGAATATATATGTATAATATGTATTATTTATGCCATCTATGATCCTGTTCCTTGATATATAAACATTAAAAAATCAACTAAATTCAGAAAGGACCTCAGAGGCCACTCTCTTCATTTTATAGATGAAGAAAGAGGCCTAAGTGGGTTAATAGACTTGCCCAAGATCACACAGATCATAAATGCAAGAAAAAGACTTTCATCTCTTGTTAATTGATTCCAATGTCCGTGTTCTTTGCACAAATCCATACTTACACAAAAACTTTTTTTTCATTTACAATAGATAATCAGAAATAACTGCAATTAACTTCATCAGAATCATTTCAAGGACCATCAAACTAATAGGTACGCGAAATTTAAACCAAAGGTAGCTCTTAATGAGCTTACAAATTTGTATAAGAAGAGTAAGAACACATGCATGAATGACCAAAACACCAAAATAAACATAAATTCATGAGAGGTTCAAAAGGAAATTCAAAGAAGAATAGCTTTGGGGCAGCTAGGTGACACAGTGGATAGAGCACCAGCCCTGGAGTCGGGAATATCTGAGTTCAAATCCGGCCTCAGACACTTAATAATTACCTAGCTGTGTGACCTTGGGCAAGCCACTTAACCCCATTGCCTTGCAAAAACTAAGAAGAAGAAGAAGAAGAAGAAGAAGAAGAAGAAGAAGAAGAAGAAGAAGAAGAAGAAGAAGAAGAAGAAGAAGAAGAAGAAGAAGAAGAAGAAGAAGAAGAAGAAGAAGAAGAAGAAGAAGAAGAATAGCTTTTTCCCCCTACAAAGAAGCCAGGAAAGTATGGAGACTGAAAATAGTTCCAAATGACTGGAGTGTAATGTTTATAAAGAGTGTTACTAGGGGTCCTAGTAACTATGCTTCTCTCTGCTAATACCTGAAAGACAGGAAGCACATTTCCAGGGCATAAGGAATCATTATGCATTAGCAGACATTCTATAAGAAATTTAAGGAGACTCAGAAAATACTCATTACTAGTGAAGTAGGGGGCAAGTATAGGAAGTCTATTTTAAGAAACCTCTAAGAGTCAGTCAACACTGGTGATTTTAACAATTGACTACTGTAGGTATTACACAAAACAGTAGAAAGTATAAATAGTTATAGACTTGGCATCAACACTGGAACTAAGCCTTATGGCCATATCCCATAGTGAAACTGAGTTCCACTCCCCTATATATTCTTTGTGTGGGACTCTTTGCATTCTTGAAATAATGTCAGGACTACCAGTTATTCATCTCATCTATAGGCTTCCTAAAGGATTGAAGGTCTCAGGGGTGTCTCTGCCCCTCTTTGTTTTTTGTCTTTCTCTTGGTTATAAGAATGAGCAACAATCAGCAATGAGCAAACATCAATTAAAGGACTTCTGTGTGTGGAGAAGTACATTAGGTACAGGGGAAAGATACAAAGATTAAGTAGATCATGTAGAAATAATTTTAATATAGAATGATCCATGATTAGTACATACATAAGAGAAGGACAAATCAGCTCCTGTCCAAGAGCATTAGATGTGGAGCCAGGGGTTTTGTAACCCAGTTGTACCACTTACTACTCATATAACTGTGGATAAATGATTTAGTCAATCAGGACCTCAGTTTTCCATCCAATCAAATGTAAGGTCCTTGAGATCTAAGACTGTGTTTTTTATCTTTGTCCCTGGTGTCTAGCAAAATATCTGGTGCATAGTAGGTTCTCAATGATTTCTTAAATTGAATTGAATCTGTAAAATGAGAAGGATGTCTTAGATAATTCCTAGAAATTCATTTGGTTCTAAATCTGGGTACCTTTGATTCCATGAGGAAAGTTTCATTAATGACTGAAGGAATTAAAGAAGGTTTTTATGAATGAAGTAGCATTTAATCTGAATGCTTAAGGATGGGTCAAATTTCAAGTGACTGAGGGGAGTTATAGGGATAGCATTCCAAGTGTCAAGAATAATATGAGCAAATATATAAAGATAAAAAGAAAACAAAATATGTGGGAATCAGCAAGTTGTCCTGTCTGATGAGAGCAAAATATAAATAACAAGAATAAATATGAAATACAAAGGAAAATAGGAAGGTGCCAATTTATTTTCATGTCAATCAATAGAATTCAATCTTTTTTTACTGGGAACTAGAAAATCAATGCAAGAAGGTGACGAAAAGAAAAGTGACATATTATTTATGTTAACATTTATTAATTACCTGCTATGTATGTGTCAGATATTATGTTAATGTTCAGCTCTTGTTGTTTAGTTGTTTTTTCAGTCATATCCAACTCTTCCTGACTCCATTTGGAGTTTTCTTGGCAGATACTAGAATGGCTTGCCATTGCCTTCTCCAACTCATTTTACAAATGAGCAAACTAAAGGCAAACAGGATTAAATGACTTGCCTAGAGTCACGCAGCTGATAAGAGTCAGAGATCATATTTGAATTAAGGAAGATGTCTTTCTAACTCCAGGCCTGACATTCTATCCACTGTGCTACCCAGTTGCCCACTGAGTATACAAATATAACAAATGAAATGATCCTTACTCTTAAGGAAAAACTTACATATTTCATGATACCAAGTGTGCGTGTGCGTGTGTGTGTGTGTGTGTGTGTGTGTGTGTGTGTGTGTGTAAACAGAGTAAATATAAAGAGAATAGATACAAATAGATGCAAAATAATAAAATGCAAGGTAATTCAAGTATGGGAACAACAGCGATCAAAAAGCCTTTTACATTAAAAGTGATGTTGAGTAACTTAACAATCATTTATTAAGTTCTTAATATATAACTATGTGTGGGGGGCACTGGTGCTAGGATGATAGCCAAGAGAATAGTGAACACAGGAGGAATTGAATCGAAAGCTATTGACTAAATCTAGAAATAGCTCATCAAAAAGACATGACAACAGCTGATACGGGATGGGAAGAAGAAAGAAAAGAAGCTAGAAAAGATAAGATTTTAAGAAAAAATAAGTTCAGTTTCAGACATGCTAGGCTAGAGGTGCTGCCCAATGGAAAAAAATCAATGCATTTCTTTGACTAGCATTGAAAATTCTCATCTATATAGTAGCATCCTTCCTTTATATGTATCACATTTGTATAGGGGCTGAAAATGGGAGAATGTGTTTGCCAAAGAAGAGAATATCAGGCTATGAAAAGAAGAGGGCTGGGATTCTGACCCTGGAAACTCCAAGGAGAGCTTATTATCCAAAAACCAGGGTTATGACTTAAAAGTGACAACCAGCTTCAGAACAAAGTGAAATCTTCTTAAGAACAGAAATTGGGTCAGGAAATAAAGAAATCATTTTAAACATCTGTATTGATCAATCTGTGACTTTTCAAATAGATTTGATGGGGGAAAGTGATATTTACGAATAAAGATTGTCACATAAATTTTTAGCAGTTTCTTTCTCATCTTCCCACTAACAGAGTTCCACACAGTATATTAAAAACTAATCTCAAAAATAAAAAAAGAGAGGATTTGGAATCCTCTGACCAAATTCTTTTCCATTTGGTTACAGGTTTGTGATAAGTCGCCGTGATGAACGTCGAGTTCAATACATTGAGTATATGGATAAAATTGCCTTGGAAATAGGAGTAAAACCCAGACTGCTTTCCCTCTTCTTCTGGGATCCTAAGTTAGCTTTAAACGTTTTCTTTGGTCCTTGTACTCCATACCAGTTCCGCCTGCAGGGACCTGGAAAATGGACAGGGGCTAGGACAGCCATTTTGACTCAGAAAGAACGCATCATCAAACCTCTGAGAACTCGAATCGTCAGTGATGACCAACTTTCATTTTCTGTTACATTTTGGCTTTTAAATGTCAGTATTGCCCTTCTCATTGTTCTTATCTTAGTGTAATTTTAGGGATATTTTTTCATCATCTCTATCAAATTGTGATTAAATATTGATTAAGGAACAGATAGAATACCACTGGGCTTTTGTTCATTAGGTACCAAAGTAGTCATTTTTTCACCACATACTTCTATTGCAGATTTAGTTCACAAATCACAGACTTCCAATTAAAACAAACTTCCTGATTCCATATCACTCATGTCTCACTAGAATAAATAAGCAAGCATACCTTATTGGACAAAATCTTTACTACTTTTTGTGTGTGTCTGTTACCAATTTGGTACTATTAATAAAATTAAATTTCATTTAAAAGCATTATTTCTCTTTACTCATTTCTGTCTCCTGGATTTCCTAATATCATTCAGATTCCAGCTAAAATCATACCTTCTCCAAGAAACTTCCCCTGATTCCCTTTAATGTTAATACTTTCCCTTTGACATTATCTGCAAGCTATCCTCTATGTGTATGTAAACATAAATAAATAGATGGAGATTTAGATAGATAGATAAATAGATAGATAGATGGAGGGATGGATGGTTGGATGGGCAGATGGACAGATAGATGATAGGGATGACTAGATAGAAAGGTAGATATAGATATGTACTTTTTTTAAAAGTTTGATTCTTGCAGCAATTTTGTCACTGCCAAGCTAACAGTTCCTTCTTGCCCCATCCACAATACCTCTTAAGAAGCTGGGTGGTATTGTTGAAGAAAAAATACTGGACTTGAAGTCAGGAAGGCTTGGATTCAAATCCCTCTTCAGGCATACACTAGCCATGTGATGCTGAACAAGTCACTTAACTTGTACCTCAGTTGCTCATCTGTAAAATGGGAACGTTGGACTCCCTTCAGCTCTAAATCTATGATCCTTTCAATCCAACTTTATCATAATGGGTCAGTTTATATGCTAAGATGAATTTTCTTTTTTTTTAGCAAGGCAAATGGGGTTAAGTAGCTTGCCCAAGGCCACACAGCTAGGTAATTATTAAGTGTCTGAGATTGGATTTGAACCCAGGTACTCCTGACTCCAGAGCCAGTGCTTTATCCACTGCACCACCTAGCCACCCCCCAAGATGAATTTTCAGAAGTAAGATTTTAGATGCAATTGTAGAGGGGGTTGGGAACAAGGGAAAACACCATTAAAATGTTCAGTCAATACCTTTATTCTTTATATTCTTAATTTATCTAGAAAATTAATATTTCAAATGGATATGACAAGATCAAGGTCAGCCTAAGACATAAGTACATTAATGTGTGCATCTTAAAGCTTAAAGAAACTTTGGGGATTTTCTATAAATTCTCTCCTCTGATTCCCCACAATAACTCTGTGGGGTGATACTAAGAAGATTTTTATCCCCATCTAACATGAAGAAAGTGAAGCTTAAAGATTTCCACAGGCTCATTCAGCTAAGTGGCAGAGGCTGTATTCTAATGTGGTCTCCCCTGACTCCAAGTCCATTTCTCTTTTTTCAACTCTACGCTGATTCCTGTTTGCACAGTGAACCTTGCTAAGCACTGGAAGGAAAACAAATTTTAGTGAGCATAATCTCATCCCCCAGATAATGTAGGCAGTGGGACCCATCCTAGGGGGCTTTTACCAAACTGGATGAAATGAATCACTATCAAAAAGACAAAACATAAAGGAAATGATCCTTTTTTTTCAACTCTTGTCCTCCCTGTGCCTTCACCTTTAATGGAATTGGACATACCCCAAGCCCCCCCCCCAGTCATTTGGCTTAAGAGCAACTCTAGCAACTGGGATAAATTAAAAGAAACATTAATGATGGTGTAAATTGGCTTGCAAAGCAAAATTATAAAAATTATTAAGATAAACATTGGGATACACTGGAAGAAGAATACATGGGAGACAACAGATCTGAGTTCAAGTTCTAATCATTTTACAGCTACATGACCTAAAACAAACCACTTAACACCTCTTGGACTCTATTTCCCCATCTATAAAATTAATATAATGAACTGGAATAACCTATAGCTATCATTCGTGTTCCTTCCATCTTGAAAATCCCATAATTCTCTCTAGGCCTTGGTTTATTAATCTATATTCAAGTGGATATGTGACTTTTTATATTTGATTGTTCCCTCCAAATAAACAGACCACAGTTAATCCCTGCAACTCTTGTCTATGTCTTCACCCAAGTTCACTATAGGTAATCTGCCCAACGGACCATAGAACTTTTTTCTTTATCTTAGATGCTATTTTGAAAAATGAGTATGATGATATGACTTTATATGTCTGTGAGGGGAGTATTCTATAAAATGTAAGGTAGCATTTAAATATTTTTGTAATAATATTAAAATATGACCATGAAAGTTGTATTTGCACTTATGTTATAGAGTATCAATATGGCACAATGGATATCATGCCATGTTTACAGTCAGGGAAACATTGTCCTGCATTCAAATTTGGCCTCAGACACTTACTGGCTGTGTGACCCTGGACAAGTCACTTCATTCTGTTTGCCTCATTTTCCTCATCTGTAAAATGGAAGGAAACATCAAAACAGTCTAGAATCTCTATCATTAAAACTACAAATGGGGTCACAAAGAGTTGGACATGACTGACAACACAATATAACAACAAATGTGTGTTATAGGAACTTACAGCTTACATTATCTACCAAAAAAATCAAAAATGGTACTCAATCAGATAGAGATGTTTTTAATTGTACACTGTAACAGCAACATGGTGGTGATGATCAGCCTTAATGGACTTGCTCATTCCATCAGTGCAATAATCAGGGACAATTTTAGGGTATCTCCATCATAGATATCTGTATTCAGAGAAAGAACTGTGGACTTTAAACAAAAACCAAAGACTATTACCTTCAATTTAAAAAAAAAAAAGTCTTATGTACTACATAATTTTGCTATCTTTAATATTTTATTTTCCCTAAGCATATGATTTTTCTCTCACCATAGTCAATTTTGATCAATGCATAGCATGGAAACTGTTAGGTTCTTATTAGGCTGGCTACTCAGGAAGTGTTAGGTTCCTGTCAGCTAGCTTATCCTTACCCAGGCGAACACTGAAGAGGTGAGAGACAAGGGAGACAAGGGAGACAAGGATGACAAGTTCTCCTTAAAGTTCTCCTAGTTCTCCAAGATCTCCATTTATTAAACCAAATACAAGTGCTTAAATATCCTCCCCAGTCCCTGGTCCATTCCCATTTCCGTGGCACTCTACAATCAACCAGTAAAAGAAGGCTCTGGCTCTGGTGTTAGAGGACATCAGGTGATGAAAGTTTACAGTACTCCCACACACAACAGTCCCTTACAGGAAAACAATGTAAAGATTATTAGATTGCCTTCTGAGGGGGAAGGGGGGACAAAAGGGAGGGAGGGGGAAAATTGTAAAATTCAAAACATTACAAAAAAGATAAGTAGAACCTACTATTGTATATAATTGTAAAACAAAATATTTATGAAAAAATAGAGATGCTCTTATTGCCACAGTGTATTCAGAAACTTGACTTTTCACCCTATCATGTGTTTTGAGAAGAAAGCTACCCAATGCCCACGGGCAGCAAGAGCTCAGAGCACTGAGTGTGTCTTCTGTGGCAATCAGAAAAAGAAAGCTATTAACCTCCATCTGGGAACCTCAAAATTGAGGCTGGTCAGCCAACGATCATTTATTAAGTACTTAATATGTGCCAGAACTGTGGTGGACACTGGGAATACAAAAGCAAAACCTGCCATTGAGGAGTTCAAATTCTAATATGGAGACAATATACAAATAATTCTGTGTTTAAAAGATAAATATAATGTAACAGGAATGGAATCTCAGAGAGAAGGGATTAGCAGGCATAGAGGAAGATGAGAGAGAGAGAGAGAGAGAGAGAGAGAGAGAGAGAGAACAGAAAAAAAGGAGGAGGAGGAGGAAAAAAGAGGATAAGAAAGGAGAAAGAAGAGAAGAAAAAAGAGGAGAAGGAAGAGGAGAAAGAGAAATTGTTTTGATAGGTGAGTGAAGGATAGATTAGAGCAGGGAGACAAGAAAATTAATTAGAATGCTATAACAAAAATCCAGTAAGTGATGATGGAGGCCTCTACAAGAGTGATGGCAGTGTAAGTAGACAGGAAGAGATGGGGGCAGCTAGGTGGAGCTGGCTCTGGAGCAGGAGGACCTGAGTTCTAATCTGGCCTCAGATACTTACTAATTACCTAGCTGTGTGACCTTGGGCAAGTCATTTAACCCCATTGCCTTGCAAAAACCTAAAAAAAGGAAGAGATAAAGAGATATATGAGATATGTTGTGAAGGTTGTAACAAGATTTTATATCAGATTAGAGATATGTAGTTAGTAAAAGTGAGGACTTGATGCTGATACCATGGCTGCAAACTTGGGTGACCATGAAGCTGGTAATGCCCTCAATAGCAATAGGAAAAGATGAGGATCTGTGGTTTGGGGAGGAATCAGATAATGAACTCTTTTTTACATATGTTGAATTTGAATGTTTATGAAGCATTCAATTTGAAATATCCAATAAACAGTTCGTGATGTGGAATAACAGTTCAAAAGAAAGATTAGGACTGGAAATATAGGTCTGAGAGTCAAAAGCTTATAAAGAAGATAGTTTAACCCATGGAAACTGAAAAGATCTCCAAACAAGACAGTATAGAGGAACAAGAGGGTTAATGATAGAGCCTTACTATCTAGAGTTCAATATTGTCCTTATAATTTTCCACAGACCTCTGTGGAATTGCCAGGAGGATCCCCTCTATGTTAATAGATGTTCTGTGACACTCAACTCACATATATGTGGGGGAAGTACAATGCCTATCAATGACTATGTACCAGAGGCCACTGTTGATTGAACAATACTCCCAAGACATTATTCAAATACTGAGCATGGGAGCCAACCTCATATAAAAGCTTTTATGAGCTTTGGTTTCTGACTCTGTTTCTCTGAATCTGCCAAGGAATCTTTTTCAAAGGAATAAAAATTCATATTCTTACGGAAATCTAGAAACATAACTAATTGCACATAAAATTCAACTTAGAGATAATGGAAAGATTTGGTGAATGGATTTCCCTGAAGCACCATGTTGATTCACTGGATGATGTAGAGATTAAGATCCAAGAGTTTTCCAATTTTAGCTCCTTTGCTTGGAACAGAGATATATACCTTGTCATCCTGTTAACAGGAAACAAGCAAACCAACTAATATTTAAGTATCTACTATAAACTCTGTCAGCCCTAATCCATGCCACTCATCCCATTAACTGCTTTCCCAGCAGTCGTTGCCCTGGCTGCAGATTCAAACTACCCAACTACCTTCTCTATATTCCAGAGGCTCCCCAGGAAGCCCTGCGTCAACCCCATCCAGGCCCATCAACTTCCAAACCTCTTCATTCTGGGGAACGCTTGATGGAAGCAATCAGCAAATGCTACAAATGCTACAAATCTGGCCTTGATTTATTGTTTTATTAATTGTCTAGACCTAAGAAAGTAATGGGGGTGGATCTTAATAATGTACATAGTGCTTCTTGTTTCCATATTTTGAGGGGAAGAAAGTCAATTGTTAAACATTTTCTAGTATACCCCTGGAGTCAGGTCCTAGCCAGTACCAGAAAATGAAGGAAATGAGAAAGCAAAAGCTCTCATATGAAAGCAATTTGTTCATTATGGATTAAACATTCCAAAGAACACAGGGCAAGGAGTAGGTAGATCTGGAATGGGATACCTGGGGGATATATGCAATGCTCTAGATATTGTTGCAATGCCCCAGAGACCTTTCCATAACCAGACCTATGTTTTATAACCGTCTCTTACCTCCTGACCTCTCCAACCTTCTATAAGGTGGGCTTCTGAAGGCCTTACAGGACTCAATGTTGCCATCTGTCTAGGAGCTGGCCTCAAAGGTGGTCTAATCATCTGTTTTCCTTAAACAGCCTCTCTCTCTAACAACTATGCCTGAATTCATTCCACAAGGATTCATTGTCTCCCACTGATTTATACTTTCCCCATCCCAATGAATTTGAACCTTCAGGTGGTAAAGTACAAACCAGGTTCCCCATCTCCAATTGTCTACTTCCTTATACCCACTCCCACCCCTAAATATACACTCTCTGTGTCTTTCTTATGTCTAAACAGCCAACAAAACAGATTTGTAGCAATTATTGATTTCCAAGATGTAAATGCTCTCATTGAAAATTTAGCACTTGTATCTCATGGGCTTGTTTGAGCTGACTGTAGCTCACCTTTGGATGGTTCTCTTCTTTTAACACTGCATCCTTAACACTATTCTGGTACTGGTTACACTTTCACTCATAGCTCAGAAGAGAAGTACTAAGTGAGGCAGCTAGGTGGCACAGTGAATAAGCACCAGCGGGGAGAGAGAGAGAGAGAGAGAGAGAGAGAGAGAGAGAGAGAGAGAGAGAGAGAGAGAGAGAGAGAGAGAGAGAAAGTAGAAACTCGTGAAAACAATTAATGACTATTTCTTGAGAGCTATTTCTTCTGCTTTCCAAGTCTACCTCTCTAAGTGGCATTATCAAGAAGCTCCAGTTCATTCATCCTTACAGGCAGGACTACATACACCAGGGCAACCACATAACATATATAAAACAGAAAACAAGGGACAGTCATGGTATGCTAAGAATAAAAGTTCCAACTTAATTAGGGAAAGGTTGGTGGTAAAAGTAAACTTTCAGCAGATATTAAAGTCAAGGCAATGTTCCTAAGCAAATCATAAGAAGAAGGTGGTTTCATTTGTGGAGAATTAGTGTTAGGATAAATTCTTTCTAAAAATGACATATATTAAGCTTCAGAATTGAATACTTTTCTAATTTAGCATATTTGGTATCTCCATGGAATTGTTTCAAGTGTTTTGACACAGTATTTCGCTGATCTATGCACAATTACCTTCTTTGATCATTGAATTATCCTAGCCTTTTACTGTTAAGGTTTTCCTGAAATCAATCAATGAGAAGTTAAGTCTCCTGCTTATAAATTTATGCAACCCTAATCCTATGAAATCTTCTTTGACAGCTTGATAGATTCAACAAATAGAAGTATCAATTAATAGATAATAGTAAAATTGAAAAAAAAGATGAGCTAAAGTGTAAAAATGTTAAAAGAAAAATGAGAGAAGTAAATTTTTGAGCAAAGTTTCCTAGCTAGAAAACCTAGAGCTTAAGGTTTAAATAATTTATTTCTGGACATTTTTTAAATAATGGGAAACCAACCCTTCCCTCAAGATGATTAAATTGAATATAAACTTTCTTCCCCTTCAACTCAAAAAGTAAGAAATATACTAGATTAAGTAAAAGAGGAACAATAAAAGAAGGAAAAGAAGTTATTTTTAAGAAATCCTCACAGAGAAAAAAAATTCAGCAGAGTTATAATATCAGAACTGCCCTGTGTGTTCTCCAGTTTCACATTCAGTAGTCCTTGCTACATAACCTAGGCTCCATATTTGTGTTACATGAGGTAGAAAACTGTCCCACCACATATTGGTGAGGTGGGCCACCACTGATGGGGTCCACCTGTCACCTCTGCCTTGCAGAGTCTACCCCTCATCATTCTTTCAGAAATAATGCTACCCTTTAGCAGAGAGGAGTTCATAAGAACTGGATAAAACACTGTCCCTGGATTCAGGAAGACTCCAGTTCAATTTCCAGCCTCAGACATTAGTTGTGTGACCCTGAACAAGTTACTTAACCTCTGTCTGCCTAGTTTCTTCAACTTTTTCAATGTTTCCAAAACTCCATTATTTTTATTATCCGCATTTTACATGGGGATAATAAGAGCAGTTACCCCACACAATTGTTCTCAATTCAAGGTTTTAGAGTGAATGTTACAACTTGTTTTTCATGACTACACATTTTTAATCTATATCAAGTAAGTACTTTTCTCAATGAGGGGAATTAGAGGAGGAAGAAGGGAGAGAATTTAGAATTCAAGGTTTTAGAAGTGAATGTTAAAACTTGTTTTGCATTAACTGGGGGGGGGTAAATTAAATTAAATTAAAAAGAAATAATAGTGAGTGAACATTAAAAAAGCCTGGAAAAACTTACAGGAGTTGATGCTGAATGAAGTAAATAGAACCAGGAGAACACTGTACACATTAAAAGCATCAATGGGAGATGATCAACTATGGTGAAAGAACAGCTCCTCTCAACAATATTCAGTGATAAAGTCCAAACCTGAGAGACCTGTTATGGAAAATGTCAACCACATGCAGAGAAAAAGCTAAGAAGTCTGAATGCAGAGCAAAACTCTATATTCATTTTTAAAACTTCTTTTATGTTGTTTCTTTCTTTCTAATGATCTTCCCCCCCAGTTATAATTCTTCTTTCACAACATGCCTAATATGAACATATCTTAAACACAATAATACCTTTATAATATTTATTAGATTGTTTGCTTCCATGAGGATCAGGGAGGGAAGGGAGTGTAGTAGAAAAATGTGGTAGAAAGCTTGCAAAAGGATGAATGTTGAAAACTATCTTTGCATGTAATTGGAAAAAAATTTTTTTAAGTTGTAGGGGTTGGGCAGCTAGATGGTACAGTGGATAGAGCGTGGTCCTTAGAGTCAGGAAGACTTGAGTTCAAATCTGACCTCAAATACTTAATAATTACCTAGCTGTGTGACCTTGGGCAAGTCACTTAATCCCACTGTCTTACCAAAACCAAAAACTAAAAAACAAAGTTGTGGGGAGGGGGAGAGGGGAGTAGAACCAAGATGGTAGTGAAAAGGCAGGGACTTGCCTGAACTCTCCCAAATTCTTCTCCAAATAACTTTAAATAATATCTCAACATGAATTCTGGAGTGACAGAACCCACAAGAGAATGGAATGAAATCAATTTCCAACAGAAGACAACTTAGAATACCAATAAGAAGAGGTGGCTAGGTGGTGCAGTGGATAGAGCACTGACCCTGGAGTCAGGAGGACCTGAGTTCAAATCTGATCTCAGACACTTAATAATTACCTAGCTGTGTTATTCACAGATTTTCCTGTTATCCTGCATGTTGCCCACCACACTCAGAAGGCCTTTCCTATGAAAAGTTGATAAGAAAAACAAACCACACAACAATTGGGTCTGACAGCTTGAACAACATCTCCAAGTCTCCTATTTTTATTTCTGGGGCCAAGAGAGACCATTATAATGACCTTGCATTCAACTTTGACTTATTGCTCTTTTCATTTACAATATTGAAGTCAGTATATATTGCTTTCTTGGTTCTTCTTATTTCTCTCTGTATCATTTTGCATAGGTTTTCTCATGTTTCTCTGAATTTCTTATGGCTTAATAATATTCTATTACATTCACATAGCAAATATCTCTCAATAAATGGTGGCCTATCTTGCCTCCATTCTTCTGCTGCCATAAATAGTGCTGCTATGATTATTTTGGGAAAGATCAGACCTATCTTGCTTTCTGTGACCATTAGTAGCTATATGTAGATAGATAGATAGATAGATAGATAGATAGATAGATAGATGATAGATAGAGATAGATAAAGATATAGATGATAGATATATAGATTATAGATAGATAGAGATAGAGACAGACAGAGACAGAGACAGAGACAGAGAGAGAGATAGAGAGAGAGATAGATAGAGATAGAGATAGAGATAGAGATAGAGATAGAGATAGAGATAGAGATAGAGATAGAGATGATAGAGATAGAGATAGAGATAGAGATAGAGACAGAGACAGAGATAGAGATAGAGATAGAGATAGAGAGAGAGAGAGAGATAGAGATAGAGATCCCTGAAGAATGAAATCTCTAAGTCAAAGGGTAGGAACATTTTAGTTGTTTTTTTAGGCTAATTCCAAAATACTTCATAGAATGGTTGAACCAACTCCCGGATCCACCTACAGCATATTAATGTGATATCTTCCAGCAGCCTTTTCAACACTATTTCTGTCTTTTGTCATTTTGTCAACTTGATGGATGTGAGTTAAAATGTCAGAATTATTTTAATTTTTATTTACTCTTTATCACTACTAATTTGAAATATGTTTTGATATGGTAGCTGATAGTTTGCAATTCTTCTTTTGAAAATGATTGGTTCAGGGTGGCTAGGTGGCACAGTGGATAAAGCACGGGCCCTGGAGTCAGGAGTACCAGGTTCAAATCCAGTCTCAGACACTTAATAATTACCTAGCTGTGTGGCCTTGGGCAAGCCTAAAAGAAAATGATTGGTTCATATTATTTAACTATTCACTGGGGAATGTTTGGCTCATGTATTTTGATAATTCCTAATTGCACTATCATCAAAAGATAATGATGCCAAAAATGTTTTTCCAATTTACATTTTCTCTTTTGATTTATTTCATTAATTTTGTTCATGTAAAAGTTGTTTTAATTCTATGTCATTTCAATCTCCTACTTTACCTTACAGGAACATTTTGACTAAGAGTTAGTCTCCTAGTCTGAATGAAGATCGAAGTGTTTTTGCTTTACTTTTTTGAGGAAGGATTTTTTGGGTTTTTTTCTTTCACAACAAGACTAATATAGTAATATGTTTTACATGATCGTATATGTATAAGCTATACCAAATAGTTTATCATCTCAGAGAGCAAGAAAGGGAAAGATGGAGGGATAAAATTTAGAATGAAAAAAAATTTAAATGAATGTTAAAAATGGCTTTTACATATAATTAGGAAAAAATAAAATATTATTATAAATAAACTGAAAATGCTCTAAAATGTAAAATTTTATCTATATTTTGAAAAATTAAACATACCTAACAAATGTATGGCTTCCCATACAAGCCTTTTTTGTTAATTGTACATTCACAATATAAATAAAATTTAATTTAAAAATTTATTCTATTAGCTAGAGGTGTATAAAAGGGCCTGTTTCCATTCTCCCTGACCTTTTTACTCTTCATCTTTTGTATTTGCCTCTTACATAAGTTTAGAACTTAAGATATATACTAATTTAAGTACATTTTTTTAATCAAACACTTTTCAGTTATTCCAGAAGCATTTTTCAATTAGGGATTCCTTCCCCAAATAGTTTATATTTATGGACTTAGCAAACAATGGGTTGCTCTTTTTTATCTCTCTTTTTACTGATTTGATTTTTATCAGTTCAAGTTTTTTAATGATTAATAGCTATTTTTATAATGTAGTTAGAAGTCTGACAGAGAAATTTTTATTGTTGAGAAAAAATAGAAAAATTAGAACAAGTTTAGTGAATTTGATTAAATAAGAATTTTACAGAACATAAGATGACAATATTCATTAAAAGGAAAGGCTATCAGACAGGGGAAAATATTTATGACCAACATGTATAATAAAAAATTCCAGAATTTGTGCAGAAATGATAAAAGTCTACAATAAGACAGGGATTGGTCAATGACTGATTAGTCCTAAAACATGTATAAGTGGGGGATACAAAGAAGCATAATGACAGCAACCCCAGAATAGTAAATGTCTCCTCCACAGGTCATGGTGGTGAACTCCAGGGGATTTGGGCCAAGGAGGAAGAAGAGACTAAGTCAGTCATGAAGGTGTAGATCAAGGATTCTAAGTGGTCTTTATTTTCCAAGCTATTGCTGATAGCCATCAGTAGACCATCAGACATCATTATGGTAATCTCCTTGGTCTGCATGGAAAATCCATTGCAAAAAAGAAGATTGATAAGAGCCTACTTCCTCCATGAAAAAGAAGTGGGAAAAATTCCCAAAATCTGGTAGAAAAAAAGATCAAAAGATTTAGAAGACTATCTGTAAATAGTTCTTACAAATTTCCTGTTGTTGTATCTAAAGTATTGTCATACAAGGAAGAGATAGAGAACATCACTAAAAACAAACTACATAATTTTGATTACATTAAATTTAAAAGCTTTTGTACAGACAAAACCACTGTAACCAAGATTAAAAGAAATGTAGTAAATTGGGAAACAATTTTTTCAACTAGTATTTCTGACAAAGGACTCATTTTCTAAAATATACAGAGAACTCAGTCAAATTTTCAAAAAAAAAAAGCCATTCCCCAATTGACAAATGGTCAAAGGATATGGCAAAGGCAACTTACAGGTGAAGAAACCAAAGCAATCCATGGTCATATGAAAAATTGCTCTAAATCATTACTTATTAAAGAAATGCAAATTAAAGTATCTCTGAGGTACCACCTCACACCTGTCAGACTGGTCAACATGACCAGAAAGGACAATGATCAATGTTGGAAGGAATGTGGGAAATCTGAGACACTAATACATTGTTGGTGGATCTGTGAACTCATCCAACCTTTCTGCAGAGCAATTTGGAATTACGTCCAAAGGGCAACAAAAATGTGCATACCCTTTGATCCAGAAATAACACTACTGGGTCTATACCCTGAAGAGATTATGAAAAAGGGTAAAAACATCACTTGTACAAAAATATTCATAGCAGTTCTGTTTGTGGTGGCAAAGAATTAGAAGTCACATAAATGTCCTTCAATTGGGGAATGGCTTAACAAGCTGTGGTATATGTATGTCATGGAACACTATTGTTCTATTAGAAACCAGGAAGGATGGGGATTCAGGGAAGTCTGGAGGGATTTGCATGAATTGATGCTGAGCAAGATGAGCAGAACCAGAAAAACATTGCATACCCTAACAGCAACATGGGGGTGATGATCAACCTTGATGGACTTGCTCATTCCATCAGTGCAACAATCAGGGACAATTTGGGGCTCTCTGTAATGGAGAATACCATCTGTATCCAGGGAAAGAACTATGGAGTTTAAAGAAAGACCAAAGTATTACCTTTAACATAGGGAAAAACTGTTATCTTATTATGTAATTTTGCTATCTCTTATACTTTATTTTTCTTCCTTAAGGATATGATTTCTCTCTCACCACATCCAACTTAGATCAACATAATACCATGGAAACAATGTAAAGACTAACAGACTGCCTTCTGTGGGGGGTGGGGTTAGGGAAGGGAAATTAGGGGAAAATTATAAAATGCAAAAATAAATAAAATCTTTCTAAAAAATAATAAAAATAAAATAAAGTGTTAGATTTTTTACATTCTCACTTATTGAGATAAATGGCATCACTGCTACACTAGCTCAGTTCTTTCACAACTTTTAATGAATGGAAAGGTTTTTACCATTAGGTAAGAATCATAAAATTTGTTGTTCAGTCATTTTCAGTTGACTGACTCTTCATGGCCTTATTTTAGGTTTTCTTGGCTGAAGTATTGAAGGGGTTTGCCATTTCCTTCTTCAGCTCATTTTACATATGAAGAATCTGAAACAAATAGGGTCAAGAGACTTGCCCTGGGTCATATAAGTGTCTGAGACTAGATTTAAATTCTGGAAGATGGGCAATCTTAACTCCAGGCCTGTACTCTATCCACTGGCCCAATTAATTACCATGAGCAAATCAGGTTCCAAGGGAACTGACTATCCATTTGCAGAAAAGAGATTTTTTTTAAATCCATTTAATAGCCCAAAGTCTTCTAACAGGGATATTGAACAGAAAAACATCAATGCAATATGACAGAATCAAAAATCTGAAGAACAAAAATGTATTTGTTTCATTCCCCTCTTTCCCCAGATGCTCTTTCTCTCTATGTTTCCATGATGCTACAAATTCTCAGACATGTATTCCTACTTGTCTGACCCTTCCTCAGTCTCCTTTGTGGGTCTTCATCCATTTCATCTTCATGTGTTATCCAGTAGGCATACCACAGGATTCTAATTCTGAGTCTTGCCTGGCTTCTTTCAGGTCTCAGCTGAAGTACCACCTATTTTGTGATTGAAAAGAGTTCATATATCCATCCAAAATCCTATTTCAGTTGTGATAAAAATGTTCTATTCTTTGCAAAGGGAAGAGGTTGGGTCATTGTACAACTTGGGGTTCTTGAGACTGTCTTCAGGAGACTGTTTTTCTTCATAGGTACTTTGGCTGCCTTCCTAATGAAGAGTCAGCTCTGAAGTGGAACACCCATGTCAACTCAGAATCTTCTGGAGCATCTCCATTTGAGTTCGCAAAGGAATCCAGCCATTTGCATCCTTTTTAGCTCTGATTGACATTATATTTGCTATATTGGAGATTTTTCATCAGACAAAGTGAAACATCACCACATTTTTTCCTGGCTTGAAGCTAGTGTTGTGCTTTCCAAATGGGAACCATAAAGAATTAGACTTTCTCCTACCAGAACTATGTTGGTATTAATGGGGAGAACCAGGTAACACCATTTGTATCTTATTTCAGATCTCCAAAAGTTGAATTCTTGTGAATGTTTATAATTTCTTATACTCCTAATATACATAAAATTGGAATAGGTATTTCAGTGGCGATCCTAGGATACCACAGTTGGAAGAGATAGTGGCAGAAGGCATTTGGATGAAATCTTAATTAATTTTAAAACTAATTTAGTGAAAATATATTGATCTCCCTCACATTAAATAAAAATTAGATAAGGAAATCTGATGGTCCTCCTTGGCCACTCTCTGTTAAGAAATTTGTCATCTTTTAACTATCTTTTTATTTGCTTCCAAGCAGGAACACAAATCCTCTGTGTTCATTGCTCCAATTGGAGATTTTGACTTTGTGTCTACATTTAAAATTTGTCTCTTAACTACTTACAATATTTGTTTTTCATGAATTTCTTTCATTTGCCATAAGTTCTTGGTTTGATCTTCATTTTGCCCTGTGAAGGCTAAACTCATCACCAGAGAAGTTCATCACCAGAATACTCATCATCTTGGAGATTGCTTCAGCTTTGTTGCTCATCCATCATCAGGATTCTCAGTTTCACTTTCTTCCTCCAAATGGAAAATTGGAGAGTAAAGCAAAATACTCCTATAGTCTCCCTTTCTAAAAGACTCAAAATCTTAATCATCTCTTCATTTTCCACCACATGCTCTGCTTCATTTTGACTATAATTTTAATCATGCCTTTGGGCCAGGTACCCTTTGGTGCCCTTCCCTACTCTATAAAACTGCCTTTTCTGTTCCCCATTAGATTGTAAAACTCCTTGAGGGCAGGAAGATTGTCTTTCTTATTTGTATCCCCCATACTTACAATAGTGCTCAGCACATATTTATTATATGTTTCATCATATTTATCAAATGGCAGTGGGGAGTAAGGAGGATGATCACCCACTTCTCATCTCCTAATCCACAGGATATAAGGAAAAGCATGGTCAATGTTGAAGAGAATATACTGAATTTGAATTCAAAGCCTTTCCAGTTTGATAGACTTGGCCAGGTAGGATTTTATTTTCTGCCAGCACAGTCTTTGAGAGCCCAGGATCACTCATCTCCTTATTACAGTAAGGCAAGTGAGCAAGTATTTGATAAAAGAATACTTGGAAAAGAAAGAATGAAATAGGAACAACCCTCCCTTAGTCTCTTGGATACATAGCACAATATTAAGAGATGATGTTTATTATAGTTTGTGCATTGTGTCAATTGAAATGATAATTGTTGGGGTGGCTAGGTGGCATAGTGGATAAAGCACTGGCCCTGGAGTCAGAAGTACCTGGGTTCAAATCTGGTCTCAGACACTTAATAATTACCTAGCTGTGTGGCCTTGGGCAAGCCACTTAACCCCATTTGCCTTGCAAAAAAACCCTAAAAAAATAAAAAATGATAATTGTCAAAGCTCCTCTTTATTGCAGATCTTAATCATTTTATTCAGTTTTATGTTCCTGGGATATTCTTGTAAATTCCAAAATTAGCGAGGATATAGGAAATTTTTAGGTATATTTCTCTCTAAAAGAAGAAATTTTACCTCACTAGGTAATTTTGCCTATTTTTCATTAGCTGGTATTGGATTTCAAAAGATTTCTGACTTTTCCAATAGATAATGCCTTCATTCATTCTCTTTCAAAGAAAGGATCCTAGTTTCCCTTCTGTCTCCTTTCATTAATAGAATTCTCCTCCAGAGGGCACCAAATCCCTCAACACTCTCCACCTATTTACTACAATAAGGTAAGGCAGGTGAAGATTTGGAAGAATTGGGGAGAGCAATGGGAAACTATGTTTTACAAAGACGCACCAGATCTGTAGCAAAGAGGAACTGGGCATTAATATTCCCTTTTATATTTGACCTGGAAAAAAACACTTAATTTCTTAAATGGGTCTTTATTTCCTTAGTTGTAAAAGAAGAGGTTTGAAATACTAAGGTTGCTTCCAGTTCTAAATCTATGATCCTATGATGGTAAGAATCCCTGGGACTAAGGAAGAGAAGAAAGTAGTGAAAATAAAGGCACATTAGGGACAAGAAATGTTCCAGGGGCTTATACTATCCTGAGAATGATAACACCACATTGTATCTGAAAACCATTGAATTTGTATATTATATTTTTCTTTTGTGTGTTATATTTTTCTTTTCAGCTATGTTTAAAAGCAAAATTTTACTTTAAAAAGTGTACTTAACAAAGGAATGCAATTTCTAGTTAATAGCAGCTTCTACTTTTTTCTAATATCTTCTCATGTTAATTCTGAAAATCAAAATTTTCATTCCCCGGCAGTTGAAATAGAAATATTGCTGGAGTGACTGAATAAAAGGAGGAATTTTATTTTAAAAAATTTATGAACACTACAAATACCAGGTTTGACCCAAATCTAACATGAAAATTCATATTTACAAAACTAATTTAAATTATAAATTAGATTACAAAATGATTTTTCACTTAAAGGATTTATTATGTTATTTATTTCATGGTAAACATTCTTTTTATGCATTTATACTATGATTAAATTTGCCAAATTTTGATTTACATATTTTCTGAATTGTATCAGCCTTGAAGATATAAATATGGAATTCTCTGTTTCAAGTGTAATGTTATAAAGAGTAAATTAGACTCAGATCATGAGTGGGAAAAAGTTAAAATGAAGAGGAAACCATCTTATGCTTTATTTGCCTACTCACTAGCCATTAGGATCTTCACTATAATTGTTACATAAAATGTGAAGCTAGTAGATATCATTATAACCAATTTTAAAAAAAGGCAGCTCTCTGAAAATGCATTTCTTGATATCATTACTAAATATTCAGGTTCTCATGGGTTTGAGGAGTCTTTCCAAGTCAGAATGGCTTTCCTGGTCTCAGTCTATTTCTTAGGTCAATCAATCGATAAATATTTATTAAGCACCTATTATATTTTGGGCACTGTGCTAATTGCTGGGAATACAAAAAGACAGTCCCTGGACTCTAGGAGTTCACAATCTGATGGGGGAGATAATAAACAAATATATAATCAAACAAGCAATATAAAGGAAAAATAGAAAATGATTAAGGGATTAATAAGAATGGGAGGAGAAAAAGTAAAAGTAGTTGTAGATGGTCTTTAGAGGAGATTAGCTACAAAGAGCAGAAGAGATAAAGGATCAGAGTGTGGATGGAAGGATCAAGTGAAAGGTTTTCCAAATGGGAAGATATGAGTAGGTTTTTGGTAGTAGAGAATAGGGAATGATCCAGTACACAGGACGACAATGAGGGAAAGAATGGGAATACCAGAGGGGCCAATCTATTGGAGGAGATGGAATGGAATGGGATCAGTTGAACAAGTAGGAAGATAACTTTGGTAAGGAAGGAAGAGTTGGTGGCAGAAGGTGTGAGTGACAGGAGATGAGGAAGGAGTAGAAGAGAGAATTCACAATAGATGCCTCAGTTTTTTCTGTGAAATATTGGGAGCTCAGAGTGCAAAAGAAGAGTAGAGTTTTTGTAAAGGAAGTCAGAGGAAGAAATGAAAGGTCAATAGATTATAGTTAGATGGGGGGGATTCAGAATTATTGAATTCTACAGAATGCTAAGATTTCAGAATTCTTGAAAATTAGCTGAGTTTGTTTTAGTTACAACTAAAACAGATGCTAAATGTGAGCTGTTAAACATGTGTATACATACATACGCACACACACACGCATATTTTCCAGAAATATAATTTCATTAGTATAGAGAAGTTCAAGTAAGGAATTTCCCCCTACCAAAGCAGGCTAGCCGTTATTCTTCAACTTAAGAGTTTTAAAGAGAACTTTAAGAGGTTCTTTGAATTACCCAGAATCAAACAGTTATTAGGTTATGAGCTGGAAAGCAAGGACTGTTTTTTGCCTTTCTTTGCATACTCCAACTCTTGGCAGAATACCTAATATATAATGGGTATTTAATAAATGCTTCTTAACTAATGTCAGAGACAGAACGGATACCAGATTTCCTTCACTTTAGGGTAATCTTCCACCACTGTGCCACACTGTCTCTTTGTGTGTGTGTGTGTGTGTGTGTGTGTGTGTGTGTGTGTGTGTGTGTGTGTGTGTATGTTTGTACTGCTGCTACAGTGCTGGGAGATACAGGGACTAATAATCAACCTTCAGAAGCATTTAATTGGATTTGATTGAATCAAATTGTCAGATTAACAAATAACAAATTTATAAATATCAAATGAATAATTTACTAAATTCATTGCCAATTATTAACAATGGTAATATCTTTGGAGAAATTTGGAAAATCTTTGGAGAGTTTTTAAGGAACTATGAGACTGTCTTTAGATATTAACTAGGTTGTCTCAATATGGCTGAAAATTTTAACAAAAATATTTTTGCCCTGCAATGAAGTTAGGATAACAAGTAAAAAGAAAAATATGCACACTTTAGAAATGTCTCTTCCCTTTCTTCCAAAGTGACTGCTGCTTTAAGATTTCACACTGAACTGTTAGGTAGTATCAAAGTACCCACAAGACCCATAGTAATTTGCATCCAATTAGAAGTGAGCTGGTTGA
The DNA here is from genome assembly GCF_037893015.1 of Macrotis lagotis. Taxonomy (NCBI): domain Eukaryota; kingdom Metazoa; phylum Chordata; class Mammalia; order Peramelemorphia; family Peramelidae; genus Macrotis; species Macrotis lagotis. Next base: position 59,165,914 of record NC_133659.1, read on the forward strand.
AGTTAAATCTAGAATGAATATGTTGGGGTGTTTTGTACTCCATGTAATGGTTCAATTCACTTGTGACACCTGTGTCCTTTACCTGTCTCTGACATTTCTAAGCTTGTTAGATGACTAAGAGGAAGATCAGATAAAATGCTGATCCTGGAGTCAGGAAGCCTGAGTTCAAATCCAGTTTCAGACATTTACTGCATGAGCCTGGACAAATCCATTTTACTGCTCTTTAATTCAGTGACCTAATTTGTAAAATAAGGATAATAATACTAATGCCTACCTCCCGGAGTTGCTGTTAGGATCAAATGAGATATTTGTAAAATGCTTTGCAAACCTTAAATAAATACTAGCTATGTTAATTGTTATTATCATAAATATGTCTTTGTATAATATATTTATATAAAATATGATAAAAGCTTGTTCCAGCAATATTGATGTTTATAATATATTAATCTTGTTAATATAATAACATAGCACTTATGTAATTTAAGGTTTGCAAAGCACAGTGCCTAGAACATAGCTATTACTACAAATATTATTACTTCTGCTACTAATACTACTGCTACCGCTATGGCTACGACTGCTGCTGCTGCTGCTACTACTACTACTACTACTACTATTACTACTGCAATACCTGGTGTCATTGAACTCTGACATGGGAAAAGAAAAACATGTTCAAACTCAGAAGGCTGTGTATTCTGGTACTGTCAGTCAGAAAGCATTATTTATTAAGCACCTACTATATACTAAGCAATATGTAAGCATGTGATACAAGAGGTAGAAGACAGTCACTCCTCTCCTCTCAAGGAACTCATTGTCTAAAGCTGAGTCTCACATCTCTCATCTGTGCAATGTGGTCAATATTATTTAACCCTACCTCTGCAGGAAATGGGGGAAATAACATGAAAACGTTGCCTTGGAAGGTTTTCTGAAACATCAAGAAGTAAATATTGAATTCAATGCCACAAGAATTTATTAAGCACTTACTGTATGCAAAGCCCGGTTTTGGGTACTAGAGATACAAAAACAAAAAAACTCCCTTAGAGTTTACATTCTTCTGGAGGGATATATGTTCCCAAATCAATAAATATAAAGTATGCACAGAGTAATATCTAAAGAGAGAAAAAAGCACTACAAACTGGATGGGGAGTAGGTGTCAGTAAAGACTTCCTTTACGGCATCTAGGTGGCATAGTGGATAAAGCACCAGCCTTGGATTCAGGAGTACCTGGGTTCAAATCTAGTCTCAGACACTTACTAATTACCTAGCTGTGTGGCCTTGGGCAAGCCACTTAACCCTGTTTGCCTTGCAAAAAAAAAAAAAAACCTAAAAAAAAAAAGACTTCCTTTAGACTTCATTGTTCCTTGAAGGAGACTGGGGGTTCTAAAAGTTCGAGGTGAAGAGATATTTCAGCACCATCATCACTATCATCACCACCAGTAAATATAGTATTTTACAGTTTACAAAGTGCTTTAAATCATTTTGTCCTCATACCAACCCAGGGATGGAAGTGCTATTGTTAATCTCTTTCTACAAACTTTCCTTCCATGGTGCAAAATCAATCTCTGACATCTCCACAAAATGTCCTTCCTCAACTTCTATCAAGGTGATGCTGAGAAACTGATCATCCTCCAAAACACCCTTTTATATGCTTCAAAGCTAAAATCCAAACTATTGAGGCACATTATTACATCATGATCACATTTAACAAATTACATCACATACATTTTATTTTTACCCTCTTTCCAATTATGTCCTTTTTCCCCATGTGAATTTCTATACTCCCCATCTACAAAAAGGAAAATAACTTTATCTTCAATCCATACATATTGAATTGCCTTCCTTTATGCCTCATTTCATATTGCTTCTTGTTTACATTAAAGATATCTTCCTCTCTTTGCCCTTGATCCCCTAGCTCTTCTAGGGTAGACAATCAAGGCCATTACCATTAGCTTTAGAGGTTCAATGTTCCTTGCTGCTAGACCATGACTCAAGAGAGGCAGCTGACTGAAGTTAGTAACTCCCCCATTTGATATTTAAAACAATTTTAAATCATTTAAGTTTATAGTAAGTCCAGTGATTTTGGTGGCTGGAGAATAAGTTCGGCAAAAGTAGTAACTCCACCAGTTCCATCAGATTTTTTGAGGTCAATTTGTACAGAAACAAAAGAAATTGAAAGAATTAAAAAGAATCTTCTCACAAACAATTCCACCCAATTATTTGACAATTTTTGTTAAGGAGAGAGCTAGGAGTGATTTTTAAGGAGATCCAAGCAAACAACACAGGGGAATGATAGGAATTTAAAAGAATTTCAATCTATAATTCATAAAATAATTGGGTCAGGCAACTAGGTGGCACAGTGGATAGAGTACCAGCCTTGGAGTCAGGAGGACCTGAGTTCAAATATGACCTCAGACACGTAACAATTACCTAGCTGTGTGACCTTGAGCAAGTCACTTAACCCCATTTCCTTGTCAAGAAAAAGAAACAAAAACATAAAAGAATTGTATCTGAGACAGTTCATTTAGCATCAAGGGAAAGCATAGTCTTTTAAAATAGTCTTTCATGTTCCTAATTATTTCTCACAACTAGCTGAACCATCAGCTAACGAAAGTACTCCTCCCCTATGAAAAATAAGTCACCTCCCAGTTGAAGGCCAGAAGATGGGAGCAGAGAGCAGCATTCTAACACCACCTATAGCTATCGGTTATTCTGCAGTTGAGAAGCACGAGATATCCCAGTCACACATTTCCTGTCATATATTTTCCCTACACAGTTATCGGACTATGTACTTTCCCTAGACACACATGTTAACAATAAGCATGCCATTTCATGTCTTCCCATAAATAGCACATTACTAATAGAATTAGAACCCACATTTCTTTTATTTTATTCATTTAAGGCAGTGGGGCTAAGTGACACAGCTAAGGCAATTATTAAGTGTGTAGAGAGGTTGACATGCCAAGAGGGCTGCTAGTGTGTGTGCCTGTGGGAGGTCTCTTCTCCCCTACCTTTCTCCAAGGAAGACTTTCATTCCTTTGGGAGGGTGGAGAAGGGGGGATTCCAAAGTGGGAACTACACAAAAAATTAAAGCTCTTAGTCTCTCACCTTTGGCCCCTCCCATAGGGCAGGGACTTCAGCTGCACCAATATAGTGAAAGTCCCATACTTTGTACTTTAGGATAGGAGAGAGACATAGAGACAGAAAGGGACAGAGATAAATATTGAGAGACAGAGAGTGAGAGAAAGAGGAGAGAGAGAGAGAGAGAGAGAGAGAGAGAGAGAGAGAGAGAGAGAATGAGAATGTATGTATATACACCCCTATCATGAATTGCTGGTAAATGTCTTCTGAGGGGAAAATTATACATATAACATACTTTTAAGTTTAGTCAGTATTATCACTTCTTCATCACTTTCTATAATCTAGACAATCAAGAAAACATCAAATCAAGACCCGATTTGTAGCATTTGTAAATTTCTGAAGTCTAAATGCTCACATTGAAAATTTAACAATCAGCTTTCTTGAGCTACTAAAGTTGGCTCTAGCACACCATTACCTGTAGAGTAACAGCATGCCCCTCTATAGGAGATTTTAAGTAAAGTTAGAAATGTTTATAAGTATGGCATATGAACAAAAGTGTAAATATATGATATTAGCTTTACCTTCTTGTTAACTATCTAAATAACCCATATAAATGTGCTTTTCTATATGATATAGGTAAGGTATAATCATTTTGTTGTTGTTTAGGAATATGATTTGACCAGTGTAGAAAGTTCCTCAGGGCAGAAACTCCCTCCTCCAATGAAAATTTGCAAAAGTTCTGTGATTTATCATCTTAGGGTATTACCTGGAGTAATGGGGCAAATAGTGACTTGCCTAGTAAATGTCCAAGTGAGGCTTGAACTATCATGTTTTCACTCTTATATCTACCTCCATCTTGATATAGATATAGCTATAGACATAGGTATGAATGAACACTGCTACTAGCTTGCTGAAAAGACTTCAGTGTACTAGGTCTCCCACTTCCAAAAGGAGTGTGTGTGTCTGTGTGCACACATGCATATGCACAGCTAAATGACAATCTGCTTGTCCACAAAGATGGAAAGTCCCCCCATATGTGCTCCAAGATAGATAAATATAAATATGTGTGTGTGTGTGTCAAAGATGGAGAGATAGAAACAGAACCTATTATAATATACAAGGACAGAGACTGGGTCATTATATTCTCTATCTTTTAATCAATGAACAAACAAACATTTATTAAGCCCCTGCAATGTTCTTGGTATTTTGCTAAGTATTGAGGACACAAAGCAAAAGCAAAAACAGTACCTGTCCAAAAGGAGTTGACTTTACTTTCTAATAAGGAAGATATCATGTACATATATAGGTATTTACAAATTACATGAAAGAAGATGCAAAATAACTTTTAGGGGCAGCTGGGGAAATAGGAAAGCCCTGGTACAGAAAGAAGTACTTGAGCTGAGCCTTGAAGGGAGTCAGGAATTTTAAAAGGAAAGAATATCTTAGGCCAAGAGATAGCCAAGGCAAGAGTGCAGAGAGAGGAGAGGAGATTGCTCTGTGTGAGGAACAGTAAATAGGTCAGTATGGCTACAAAGGATGTAGAAAGGAATAATTTGTAAAAAGACGAGAAACATTAATATTACTGGAAGGTTGAATGGGCAAAGTTGCCCTTCCCAATTCTGGCCAAGTCTAGACTTAGCAAGGGTGTGCAAGAGAAGTAGAAAAACATATTTTGGGTTCTTTTAACTGAAGATAAACTAGCTGTGTAGTTAGTCTCTTTGATGTGTTGCCAATAGAAGCCAAGTTCACGAAGAGTAAGCACAGCTTTATTGCCATGCTGAGTATAAAGCCTATTGTTCACTTTCATGTATTGTGGTAGCTTTTTCTTAACCCCTTACTTTTTTCCTTTTTAATATATTTATTAAATATCTAATTGATATGTAATATATAATGTAATTTTATATAATATGCAACTTCTTAAATATATTTTATTAATTTCATTAGTTATTTCACAATTATATGTAAAAATGTTAACATTCTTTTTTAAATTTTAAGTTCCTAATTCTCTCCCTCCCTTCCACCTCTTCCAAGCAAATTGATATCACTTGTACAGGTGATTCAAAAATTTCCATATTAGCCAATTTTTTGCTAACTCATTTTCCATATACATTTCTTTATTTCTTTTTTTTTTTTGCAAGGCAATAGAGTTAAGAGACTTTTCCAAGGCCACACATCTAAGTAATTATTAAGTGTCTGAGTCTGGATTTGAACTCAGGTACTCCTGACTCCAGGGCTGATGCTCTATCCACTGTACCACCTAGCCACCCCTATCCATATACATTTCTGCTTACTCCTCCCACCTCCTGGTGCCTCCACCACTAGGTGCTATCTTCTGTCTTAATTTTGACCTAAGCTCCAACTCCAACACTCAAATAAGTCCACCCAAAATGTTTCCAGATTCCCAATTTACCTATTTCCCTTCTTTCCAAGTCAAAGGGACCGTTAGGCATGATTTGACTGAATTCAGTCTTATTCACAAGATTATTTACATTTCCTTATTAAACCAAATGAATAATGTAAAGTTAACCTTTTTTTGGATTGCGATATAATGTGCAAATTTTAATAAAGTGGGAATGAAGAGGTCAAGACTAGAGTCATTACCTTTACCCTCTCTAAAGCGTGTCTGCCCTCACCCAAGTAGAACCCGAACAGGTCAGTATCTGTCACTCCATTTCAAGGGGTTACTAACCTGACTCACTTTACCTAACCCAGGTGAAAATTGAGTAGGTCATTATTGGTACACCCACAAGAATTTCCATCATATCCACTGTAAAAGCCCTTGGCTCATAAGGTTCTGAGCATAAAACAGGTGTTACTTACACAGAAAAATATTTCTGTTAGAAAGGAGTTGTAGGGAATCCCTAAAAAAGTATAGAGACCTGTTCTCCCTTTCCTGTGAGCGTCTACCTCCCCAGAAAAGGGACTTGTGACTTTCACTATTATCTTCAGCAGAGTTCACTGTTTCAGCTCTTTCTCCCAACAAAAATTTGAGATGGGGTGGGGGAGGGGATGTAGAGCAGCTAGGTGGTACAGTAGATAGAGCATCAGCCCTGGAGTTAGGGAGTCAGGAGGACCTGAGTCCAAATCTGGCCTCAGATACCTAATGATTTCCTATCTGTGTGACCATGGGCAAGTCACTTAACCCCATTGCCTTAAATAAATAATTTTTTTTAAAAAAATAAATTTGAGATTATCTCCAGATAGTCTGAATGCACTTCCTCAGATGTTCCTTTTCTCCAGGACCTTATGTAGACTTTGCAGAAGTGGGACTATAATTGATGCTAGTGATGCTAGAACAGTGGATAGAGCTCTAGACCTGGAACAGAGTCATTTTCCCAAGCTCAAATCCAGTCTCAGACATTTGATTACTGTCACTCTGGACAAGTCACTTAACTCAGTTTGCCTCAGTTTCCTCATTTGTAAAATGAGCTGGAGAAGGAAATAGCAAACTACTCCAGTGTCTTTGCCTAGAAAGTCCCAAAATGGGGTCACAAAAAGTTGGATAATATTGAAACAACTGAATAACAAAGCCCATAGTCACACACCACACACAGGTTCTCCTCAGGAAGAATGTGATCTTGCTTGGTTAACTCAGCCAGTTCTTTTTTTAACTGCAGATCAGTTTATGGTAATTTCAGCCCACTTACCTATTCCTCCTCTGTGTCTGAGCAATCATATCTCATCAATGAAAATATGTTTCATTTTTATATTACTTGATATTTTCCATGGCAATTCCTCCCAACTGTCTTTAAAGAAATTAATGTGTCTACAAGTCTAGGACTTGTCCCGACCTTCTCTCGTACATTTTATTTTCCAGCACATTTTTTGCCTTCCTTTTCATCATTGTCAGCCTTTCCATTGAAGTAACTGAATATGCAAAAAGACATATTCCTAATAGATTTTAATTATCTTTATGTTTACATTGTCTAAAATTTCCCCTGTCTCCTTTCTCTTCCCATAGAACTCTCCTTCATAACAAAGGATTTTTCAAAGAGGAAAAAAATCAGCAAGACTAATTTATTGGGGAAAAAAATGTGGCAGTGATAGTCATATGAAAAATTTCTCTAAATCATTACTGACTAGAGAAATGCAAATTAAAGCATCTCTGAGGTACCACCTCACACCTCACAGATCGGCCAATATGACCAGAAAGGACAATGATCAATGTTGGAAGGGTTGTGGGAAATCTGGGACACTGATACATTGTTGGTGGAGCTGTGAACTCATCCACCCTTTCTGGAGAGCAATTTGGAATTTTGCCCAAAGGGCAATGAAAATGTGCATATCCTTTGATCCAGCAATATCACTACTGGGCCTATACCCTGAAGAGATGATGAAAAAAGGGTAAAAACATCACTTGTACAAAAATATTCATAGCAACCCTGTTTGTGGTGGCAAAGAATTGGAAATCAAGTAAATGGCCTTCAACTGGGGAATGGCATAGCAAACTGTGGTATATGTATGTCATGGAACACTATTGTTCTATTAGAAACCAGGAGGGATGGGAATTCAGGGAAGCCTGGAGGGATTTGCATGAACTGATGCTGAGCAAGATGAGCAGAACCAGAAAAACAATGTACATCCTAACAGCAACATGGGGGTGATGATCAACCTTGAAGGACTCCCTCATTCCATCAGTGCAACAATCAGGGACAATTTGGGGCTATCTGCAATGGAGAATACCATCTGTAACCTAATAAAGAACCATGGAGTTTGAACAAAGACTAAAGACTATTACCTTTAATTTTAAAAAAAATTTATTATGTAATCTTGCTATTTCCTGTACTTTGTGTTTCTTCCTTAAGTATATGATTTCTCTGTCATCACATTCAACTTAGATCAATGCATACCATGGAAAGACTAACAGACTGCCTTTTGGGGGTGGGGGGAAGGGAAGCAAGATTGGGGGGAAATTGTAAAATACAAACTAAATAAAATCTTTCTTAAAAGAACAAAAGATTTGGGGTGGCTAGGTGGAGCAGTGGATAAAGAACCGGCCTTGGAGTCAGGAGTACATGGGTTCAAATCCTGTCTCAGACACTTAATAATCACCTAGCTGTGTGGCCTTGGGCAAGCCACTTAGCCCCATTTGCCTTGCAAAAAACTAAAAAAACCAAAAAGATGAGTAGAACCAGAAGTATGTTGCACACCTTCACAGCAACATGGGGTTGATGATCAATCTTGATGTACTTGCTCATTTCATCAGTGCAAAAATTGGAGACAATTTTGAGCTATCTGTGATGGAGAATACCATCTATATCCAAAGAGGGAATTGTGGAGCTTAAACAGAGACCAAAGACTATTACCTTTAATTTTTTTAAAAGTTATTATATAATTTTGCTATCTCTTATATTTTATTTTTCCTTAAAGATATGATTTCTCTCTCAACACATTCAATTTATTCAATGTATAGCATGGAAACAATGTAAAGACTATCAGCCTTCTGTGGAGGGGGGCGAAGGAAGCAAGACTGAGGGAAAAAATTGTAAGATTCAAAAATCTATTTTAAAAATGTGGTAGTGTATTCAATGTTCTGCATCCCCAGACTTCTATAAAGCAATGTATTGCTGTGGGAAAGGGAACATCCTTTCTCATATCCTTTCTTTTGATTCAAATTTGTTCTTTATAATTTTGCAGCCTTCCATTTCAATTGTGCTAGGGTTGTTGATCTTTCCATTTATATGAGTGTGGTTTGTTTTCTTGATTCTGCTTACTTTATATAAATTCATATGTCTTTTCATGCTTTCCTCTTCTAAAGTAGATAGTCACTTAATTGGGAGAATCTTATCAAATTCTTAAACAAACTTCTCTACTTCATTATTCTTTATCTCATTGGTATATAAGATCAGCCTTTATTTTCATAGTGGCCTGTTGAAAAATGCTAAACACAAACCATAATCTGAAATGCCAAGTCTCATGAACTGACATTTCCAGTTGCCCTGGGATGCACGAGAAAACTGACTCCACCAATTTTTGTTATTGCCTATGATGGAAAATAATGTCATATTTAAATGTGATATCCATTCTGAGAGAAATAGAGAAAAATAATATGAAATTAATAGAACTAGCATCCTAGTTATCCTTCCAAGGGAATATAAGAGTATTGAAAGACTTGGTTGGGGTAGTTAGATGATGGATGCAGTACATAGAGCGCCAGCCCTAGAATCAGGAGAACCTAAGTTCAAATCCAGCCTCAGATGGGTGATACTGACTGGTTGTGTGACCTTAGGCAAGTCACTTAACCCCATTGCTTCACCAAAAAAAGAGAAAGAATTGATTGCTATTTCTGAGTCATTGGCAAAATGGATAGCATACTGGTCCTGTAATCAAGAAGACCTGGGTTCTAATTTAGCTTCAGTCATTGACAGTTTGATAATGGACAAGTCACTTAAACCTCCACTGGTCTCAGGTTTCAACAATTGCTGTTGTTTGTCCTTCATTCTTGAAAAGGACCATAATATCAGGACAGTGATGCCATGACTTGCAAGTGAATCGGATTTAAGTGAAAGAGAGCTGTGCAAAGTCACCAGCCTCACCTTCTCTTCCAGAGCCATCTGGGTCCAGTGGTAAGACATAGATCAGGATCACTGGAGATCCCCCACTCTCAACTATATAATAGGAATAAATAATAGCACCTCCCTACCTCCCAGGGTTGTGGAGATCAAATATGACACATGCTAAAAAAAACAAACTGCTTTTCCTTTTCAATGTATCACCTCTCTCCAACTCTAGGTGGTGATGAAGGACAGTAGCGGTCATGGGAACTCTTGGTCGATGAAGCTTAACCTCTGATTGCTGAAAACACTCAGCTGCTTGATTCTAAAGCCATAGCTCGGACAGAGAGCTTGGATTTTTTTTAATGCCCCTCCTCTCTCCTCCCCTCCTCCCATGTATTTCCTCAGGTTCCACCCCAGAGATATCCTATGCTGTTTACCCTTCACAGTCCCATCCATCTCTATGTCTCAGGATCTCTTGGCTTAAATAAGAGACTTCTGGCTCTCAGTGACTCATTTTTTACCTAAAAAGTACATAAGATATCCAAAAAGCCACAAAACATCCAAATTTTCCCTATCAAACCCTACTGATTATTCTTCTCCTGCTATGAGAAAGGGCAAGGAGAAAAAGGTAAGGGAATAAGTATCTATTAGCCATCTACTATGTCCCAGGCACTATGTTAAAGGCTTTACAAATTTTATTTCATTTGATCCTCACAATCACCCTGGGAGGTACGTGTCATTGTTGTTACAGTTGAGGAAAGTGAGGTAAACAGAGGTTAAGTGATTTGCCCAGGGTCACCCAGATAATAAATATCTGAGCCAAGATTTGAAGAACTATCATCCTGTCTCCAAAACCAGAGTTCTATCCACTTAATTTAGTCAGTCAATTTAGTCAATAAACATTTATTAAACTCCTACTATATATAAGCTCCTACAGAAACTGTGTTAAGTGCAGAGGATACAAAGGAAGGCAAAAACAGTTCCTATTCTCAAGAATCTCATAGTCTAATGAGGATACAATTGCAAACAATTATGTACAAGCTGGCTATTATATATACAAAAAAACTGGAGATAATTAACAGAGGAGAAGGACCAGAATTAAAGGGGGATGGGAAATTAAGAGATCAAGAGAAAAAAAATTCTCCTTTTGTGAACTGTTGATCTATGAGTTTTTTATTTCATTCTAATAATAGACTTAAATGGCCAGAGAATGACCTGAGGCAGACCCAATCCATAACAAATACAAGAAGGCAAGAATATAATAAAAATAGTATATAAAAGAAAGTCTTAAATTTAGATATTTTTTAAATCAAGTTTTGAAAATTGGAGAAGAACCCTTAAGAATAATTCATGAGAAAAAAGACAGGAATTTGAGTTGATTGCAAGCTAAATGTGAATCAGCAAAATAGCATGGCAGCCAGACAAGCTGATGTGAACTTAGCCTGCATTGATAGAAGTCTAGAGGCCAGAAAAAGGGAGCTAATAGCCCCATTGTGCTCTGAGATGGCAACACCACACTTGGAGTATTATATTCAGTTCTGAACAAACTGGGGCACAGCCAGAGGAGGGAAAGCAGGACAGTGAGGTGACTTGTAGCAGTTTCATAAGAGCATGATGCTTAGAGCAGAGAAATAATTTAATAAATGGTTTTTAAGTCAATAAATGTGTCATCTCAGAGGACCCAAACTCTCACAAAAGGATGGGAGACCTAGGGATGTTGCAGATTTTACTAGAAAGATCTATCTAATCTTTAAAGGTGTCCAAAAATAATAGGCATGTATGCTACAGAAGATAAGACACTATTTTTAACAGGATTTTCTGAATTCAAATCCTTCCTCAAATTTCCTCAAATTCTCACTATCTATGTGATCTTGGGCAAAGCTCTTTTTTGTCTCAGTTTCCTCATCTGTAATATGAGGAGGTTGGACCCAGGGTGAACAAGCCTACTCCCCTCCCCCCCAAACACTTGCACCTTCAGCTCTATTTGTCATTTTTTTTTGGCAAGGCAATGGGGTTAAGTGACTTGCCCAAGGTCACATAGCTAGGTAATTATTAAGTATCTGAGGCTGGATTTGAACTCAGGTCCTCCAGACTCTAGGGCCAGTGCTCTATCCATTGCACCACCTAGCTGCCCCTAGCTCTAAACCTATGATCCAATATTCCTTTGGAATAAGGGCTAGAATTAAATGACCCTTGGGCTACCTTCCAATGCTGTGATTCATTGATTCTATAACTTAGCAATACAGGAGTATCAGTAAGTATAATCTTTGATGTGAAACTCTTCCCAAAGGGGAAGCTAAGTGGTGTAGTGGATGGAGCACCAGCCCTGGAGTCAGGAGGATCTGGGCTCAAATTCGGCCTCAGACATTTAGTAATTGCCTAGCTATGTGACCTTGGGCACATCACTTAACCCCACTGCCTTAAATAAATAAAAAAAAATTAAGGAAAAAAACTCTTCCCAAACCTTACAGTTGCTAGTGCATTTCTTCTTCATTGTGTATATAGTCTTCTTATACTTACCAAACAATCAATATTTCTTGAGCACCTACTACGTGGGAGGCACTGGGCTAAGCACCAAGGACACAAAAAGGGGCAAAAGAGTCTTATATTTGTATATGTTGCATCCCTGATTAAACTATAAGCCCCTTGGGGGGCAGGGATTGTTTTATTTTTGTCTTTGTTTCTAGAACTGAGCATAGTGCTTGCACATAGCACATTCTTAATAAATGCTTGTTCACAGATTGCTTGATTAAAAGGAGAAAACATGGAGAGAGTTTGAGGAAGAGTGGGGAAAGTAGAAGAAAATTATAACAAAGAAATATTGATTGGACCTATAATTTCATTGGTACAGAGAACTCACCGAGGAAGCTCCTTCTCCCAATGCAAGAGAAAATAATTACCACAACTTATTATAGGCTTTAAAAATTGCCTAGAGAGGTTATGACTTGCCCCTTTTTTCCAAGACTGATAGAATTTTACATTTTTCTTTGATTTATTATTATAACTCTCCTGTAAATTTCCTTGCAATACTTTATCACAAAACCCTAACTTGTTCTGGAGAATGCCATCCATATCCAAAGAAGGAACTGTGGCATTTGAATGAAGACCAAAGCTTCTTATCTTCAATTTTTAAAAGTTGCCCCGTGTATTATGTAATTTTGTTATCTCCAATGTTTTCTTTCTTCCTTTCGAATCTGATTCTTCTCTCACAACACATTCAATTTCAATCTATATTTATCATGGTAGCAAATGTAAAGCCTATTTCAACTTGCCTTCTGTTGGGAGGAGGGAAGGGAGGGAAGGAGAAAAATTGTAAAACTCAAAACCTTGCAAAAAAATGTTTAGAGAAACTATCATTGGATGTAATTGGGAAAAAAACAAATAAATATTTATATACTTAAAAAAACTATTGGGAAATAATAAAACCCTAAGGAAGGATCATAACTGATTTTCAGGGAACAAGATAAGGAAAAGGGAAAGAACCAAGCGGTGACAAATCTAGGCTCTGAAAGAATGGTCCCAGTAGTCAGAAACTAATAAAGGAATCCAATATGAGAACTTCTGATAAAGGAAAAAGATAAGGTTAACCAGTATAGGATACCTGTGACACCACTTTGCCATGTTAAATCAATATAAAGATTAGTTCTGCTAGGTTTTTTTTCAATCAGTTAAGCATTTTATTGAATAACTATGTACTAAATGGTATTAAGTATCTTATTACATGCACAGGCCAGTGCCAAGTACTGTCTTCAAATAGTTTATCCAAATAATTTGTTTTCATTTTGTCCATCCGCCCTTTTTCCCTTCAAAAGTGCTGGGTTGCATGTAGAAGTAGGTGCATGGAATGGGGGTGGAAAGGAGAGAGGAGCCTGCCCAGTTTCAAAATGAAGCTTCCAGAGGGAGGAGAAAGCAGATCAGGTATACAGAGATAAAAGGAACCTATCACCTACTGACATTCACCCCAAATGAATAAGAATAGCTCACATTTATATGCCCCACTTAAAGAGGCAGTCTGGGGTAATAATATACAAAGGGCTGGAATGGAAGTCAGAAAGCCTTGGGTTCAACTTCTGCCTCTGGTAATCTATTAGCTAGGTGACCACACATCACCTCTCAGTGCCTCCAAGTGACTCTAAAATTGTTACAGCTAAATTGCTAATCTGCATCTATGAAAGTTTCCACACCAGAAGTTCCCTAACCTGAGGAAGCAAAAGATTTAGAAAGAATATATCTCTACATACCACACTTTAGGGTTCATAAAGTACTATCTCCAAACAACTTCATGAAATCGCTCCTGTGAGCACCTTATCTTCATTTTACAGATAAGGCAACTGAGGTATGGGGAAATTAAGTTACTTGCCCTAGGAGCACACAACTAGTAAATTAGAACATAGGTCCTCATACTTCAAGACCAGTGATCCTTCCATTATGCAAGTCTTGCTTTTAATATAATGGATCTTTGAAGAAGTGGAAGCTTTTAATCTAAAAAAGGTAAACAGACATTCTTGATTTCATGGGATTTAAAGCTGGAAATTATCTTAAAATTTGTTGTTATTGTTGTTGGGGTGTGTCTGGTTCTTTGCAACTCTCATTTAGGATTTTCTTGTCAAAGATATTGGAGTGGTTTTCCATTACCTTCTCCAACTCATTTTACAGTTGAGAAAACTGAGGCAAACAGGGTGAAATGACTTGCCCAAGGTCACATAGCTAAAAAATATCTTAGATCAGATTTGAACTCTGAAAGATAATTCATCCTGATTCTAGGTCCAGCATTGTAGCCACTGGACCGCCCAGCTGCCAGAAGTCAGTTAGTACAACCCAAATATTTGCAGAAGAGGAAAATGAAAGCTGTTAAACGGTTTCTCTTATAGAGTCAGGATTAATACCCAGGTCTTCACACGACAAAGACATTGTTAATAAAACAGGGATGGGAGACTTTGAATAAGAAAACACAAAAGATATGAACACCTAGGATAATGTAAATTCCTCAGGATAGGAAATTTTTCATTTTTGTCTTTCTATCCTTCCACCAAGTCCATAGGAAATACTTAATAAATGTATATTGATGGGGAGACTAAGTGGAGCAGTGGATAAAGCACTGGCCTTGGAGTCAGGAGTACCTGAGTTCAAATCCCACCTCAGACGCTTCATAATTACCTAGCTGTGTGGCCTTGGGCAAGCCACTTAACCCCGTTTGCCTCGCAAAAAACTAAAAAAAATGTATATTGATTAACTTCCTAGCTTGTTATAAGTATTTTATACTTAAAACAAGTTCCATGACTCCATTCAATTTGGTACCAATAAATGACCTCGTATCTTTGAGCAGGGATCATGTCCCTAATTTGATGTTCTAATAGAGCTTCCATGGTGACTGTTGTTCAATCAATTTGTAATTATTCTGATCAAAATGAATTGATTTAAGATCAACTTTCCAAACATGTCATTTTATTTGGAATGAGGAAATAGAACAATATGAAAAGCAATGCAAGAAATGTTGGCATCATTTTCTGTCTAGAATATGAGACACATCATTCCAGTTATTAAGAACATTTTATTCCAACAGTATATGTGAATGGATTTTAAACATGTGCTCAACATTGATGGGCCTCTGAGATAATGTTTAAAAATAAATAGTAGATTCATCATCCATCAAAACAAATCCAGAAGGCAGAAAATAAACTTCTTAATTTATGAAAGAAAAAAAGAAAAGAAAAAGAAATACCAGTTAGAACACTGCTTCCAAAGCACAATAAATTTGATCTTAAATGATGGAAGGAGGAAAATTTTCAAAATGAAAACATTTACAAATATCCACCCTTTTCTCATCTTCTATAATCAAAATCTGGAATCATTCATAACCTCATGGCAATTGATGGCAGAAATGTAGAGAAGAGAATTATAAGGTAAATTCTCACAGGGAAAAATTAGTCCAATGGAGTATTACAAATAACTTATTCCAACAAAATACTCATAAAACTTGAGAAATCTAATAGAACAACAAAAGATATCATCCTAGATCTAATAGAGCCCCTTTGACATTTATCTCAAGTAGAGAGAAAATTAAAAAACACTTTTTGAACAAAGGAAATAAATTATTGAAGATAAAATATAGTGATAAAAATAGAGGTTCGTATAACAATGCAATCCATCTATAATTCTGAAGAGATTGGGAAAAAGATAAACATAGCTTATAAAAAACCAAAACCCATAGACTGTACAGAGCTGGAACAAATTTAAAAGTTCATTAGACCATTCCCCGATTAGACACATGGTCAAAAAAATATGAATGAGTCTAACATCCACTCTTATTCTGGCAGGGAAAAAGGACAATTGTGCCATGTATATGGAGATGTGACTCCTGAGAGAATATTAGGCATAAAAATGCATAGCTTCTATATCAGTTAGATTCAGTCACTCTTCAAAGACATATTGGGGACAGAAACTAATGACTTTTTGAGTTTCCTTCCAGATATACAGTTTCTGAAAGCTCACCAAGGAAGTAGATCGTAAGCTCCTTGAGGGTAGGCACTGCCTTTTGTCTCTTTTTGCCTCCCCAGTGCTTGGCACCATGCCAGTAGGCATTAAATAAATGATTACTGGGGCAGCTAGGTGGCGTAGTGGATAAAGCACCAGCCTTGGAGTCAAGAGTACCTGGGTTCAAATCCAGTCTCAGACAATAATTTCCTAGCTGTGTGGCCTTGGGCAAGCCACTTAACCCCATTTGCCTTGCAAAAAAAAAAAACTAAAAATAAATAAATAAATGATTACTGATTAGTTGAATGTTTGCTGATTTTTATTTATGTTCCAAATTCAAATAAGTTACAGGCTGTAACTCCAATCAGTCTAGAATTAAATACCAGGGAATTGAGCAATCTGTGTTGGCCTTTGATCTGATGGCCAGGGAGATTTAATTAAAATGAATTGCTTTGAGTGGGTTTAAATTCAATTTAATTTTTGGCTCCATTATTCATTGACACAATATATTTTTTAATGTTTTCTAGAGTGAATTACTTCCAGCCTTAATCTCTAGATTGAAAGTCATTGTCTGAAATAGGTAAAATTGAACTCTGAGGAGTCATTCCCCTGCTTCTCCCAGTTGGAGGTGCTTGTCTCTCTTCCCTTCCCCACTCCTTTTTATTCACATATTGAGACTTCTGGTCTAATATTTTATATCAGCTTTGCTCCTCTATTAGTTAAAAATTGTCAAATTGTCCTGGAAGATCTCAGAAGATTATAGACATAGCTTAGAGAAGGGCACAGAGGTCAGGTAGTCTAACAGTGGTCCACTGTAGGCAAGGGTTTATGTTTATCAAACTGCAAAAATTGAATTTGGATAGCTTCAAAAGATAACTTTGAACACAATTCTAGCCTCCCCTGCCCATTACTAACCCCTATACATGATACACATATTTTAAATGGGAAGAAAAGTAATAATGTTTGACTTGCACTATTGTTGGCACACCGAAAATTGTAAGATGTAGTCACAAGTAGCCACACTCTTTTCTAGAAGCTCAAGAAAATTATACAAACTAATAAATATAAACAGAAATCTACATACTCTGAAACTGGACAAAGCGGATAATATATCAATTTTATTTTTCTAAAAGTAAATTGAAATGATAATATGGTATTCATTACCTTAGAATCACAAAATCTCAGAGTTGGAAGCAGCCACTTAGAGGACAAGTGAATCTTGTCTCCATAGTGACTCAAAACCAGTTCATCAAGACTTGCCTTAATAATTATATATGTAGAGCTTATAGAGTGCTTTCTGTCAGGGGAGGAGGAAGGACAAGGAGGAAGGGAGAAAAATGCAAAACTCATAGCCTTGCAAAAAAAAAAAGATTGTTGAAAACTAACACTGTATTTAGTTGAAAAAATAAATAAATAAAATATTTAATTAAAATAAAAAAAACGCTTGGCTTAAATATTTCTAGTGAAGAGGAATCCACAACCTCCCATTAGATTGTAAGCTCCTTGAGGGCAAGGACTTTCTTATCCCTCTTTTTGTATCCCCAGCCCTTAGCACAGTACCTAGTACATAATAAATTCTTAAATAAATGCTGACTGATTGAATGATTACCTCCAATGATTAGCTCCTCAATTCTCAATTAACAAGTATTTTTTTAAGTGCTTGCTACTTGTCTGACACTGTGCTAAGCAGTGGGAGTATAAATGGAAGCAAAAAGAAAGTCAATTCTGTCCTCAGGAGCTTATATTCTAGTGAAGGAAGGCAAAAAGCATCTTAGGGTAGAAAGAAGGAAGGAATAGGCATGGAAGAAAAAGTCCTATGGAGATGAGTCAGCAGTGCAACCCAGAGAAGGGTCTGACATCTGAAGCTCCAGAACTCCACCAACACAGACAGAACCGCTTCCAATTTACCTCCAAAAACCACTTCTGATTTTAGAATTTTTCACCTATTTCTCCCTTTTATTACAAAACTTTAAGAAGTTGGTTCATAGCACACTGATGATCCCTTCTTTGCTCATGTGAATTTCCAACATTGTTGCCTTCATGCACCTAGTCCCTATATATAACTGGAATTTCACAATCATGCTAGCCTATGAGTGGGGTTTCCATAAAAGGGGACGTGGCAATCAAGGCATGCTCAGTGACTACCTAAACAGCTACAAATGAAACCATACCATCCTTAAGTTTGAGTATATAGATTTCTGTGCATATTTATTAATCTGTATAATTTCCTTGAGCTTCTAGAAAAGGCAGTGGTTACTTGTGACTACATCTTACAATTTTCGGTGTGTCAACAATAGTGCAAGTCAAACATTAGGCACTCCATAAATATTAGCCATTAATGAGATTTAATCGCTGTATTCTCATTCTTTTCACAGAATTGATTACATACAAAGCTATTTCTCACTAGCCCATACCAATGTATTTACTTTGTCTAAGCAACTAGAGGACCTTCTAGATAATTCAAAGTAAAGGATTTAATGAAATAACATAGTAAAAGAAGTAGCAATTAAACATTGTCCTTATAAGTCCAGGGAACACTCTCCTACACATAGACAAATGATAGGTCAGATAATTTAATATACATCAAGAACACACATGGAAAGGCACATACATAGGGAACGTGTATGACCATGGAGGGGCAGGCCCAAAAATAAGAAAGAAGAGTAGCAAAAGTCAATGAAATAATTCAGTCAGATGGACTAGGAAATAACAGTCAGATGTTATTAATGTTTTTTTTAATCAATGACTCATATAAAATCATAGGTGGTATGCTCATCAAATTTGCAAGACAACACAAAGCTGTGAGAGAAAAATGAGAGAATGATCTTACATCTCATTATAATGTTCAATTTCTCATTGCTAACCAATTAAAACCTATTGCCACCCTTAGGAACAGCCATTTTCCCAAGGGCATATAAGTTGTGAGTCTGCCACCCTGAGGGTCTTTGGCATTCAAGAGGACCACTGATCTCTTTTATTAATAAAATGCTAGTATTATTAAAATGACTAAATACCTAGAAACTATGCTTCTTGAACTTTTTAAATGCCACAATAGAAACTATTTGTCCTCAGGGTTTTTGGCTGAAATAAGAGTTTCCTCTCCAAAAGGAGATTTCTTGTCCTTGGCACAAAGATCCTTGGAACACAAAATGGTCCCATCAAGAACATGCAGTTTTAGATCTACTTTTTTTTTGCTTCTACTTCCTATTTAATTAGGGCTGTGCCTATCAGAAATCTCACTTTGATTTATAGTTAGAAAATGAGTGTTGCTTCCTTTTTAATGCCCACTGCTGAGGTATACCCAATCAATATCAATTTTACAACAGGAGTTTTTTTTTGGTCTGAGGCACCCAGTTTTTTAATCCAAAAATGATTTTGAATTTGCATTCAAATTAATTGGAATATAAAGACACAGGAACAAATATAGAACAGGGGGTGGGGTGTGGGGGAGAGGTAAGCAATTTTCTTTCTCTTGCTCAGTTGTCAGCTTGCCTTTATTCTGTATCCAAGGTTAGAAAAAAAGCTACTTAATACTTGAATAGATATGAAATGATTTAATTAAATGATTAGAAGTGACCAGAAGGGTGAACACTTCATTGGAAAAGATAAAATCAGTGAGGCAAAAATAATAAAAATCCAGGAAAATTAATATAATATAAAATATTTAATTTAAGAGCCTACCTTATACAGAGCACTATTCTAGGTACTAGATAAGAAATAAAGTTTGAAAAAAGACAAGAAGCTTATAAGATACTAACCCAATATTACAGGTTGATATATTATGTAATATTATATCACTTTCTCTTCCTGAATATTCTTTTTTCTGTAGGTTTCATTACATTGTTCTGTCTTTGTTCTACCTCTTCCTGTCTCCTTGGCTTGATCATTATATATGTCTCATCCATTAAATGGATATATACTCCAATTATAAGTACATTAGAGAATTATAAAGCCAAGTATTATATGAAGTCAGAAAGGGAAGTCACAATCAATGTGATGACAAGAGAAAAATTTCTGAAAAATGGAGTACTTGAGTATGAAAAATATCCTATTTATATCTTTGGAAATTTTGTAGGCATTAGAAATCAAAAAAATGGTGAATATTTAAGTATATCAAATGTATCAAAAATATAAATGCTTTTAATAATAAATCTTTGGGGACTAAGGTCAAATTTAACCTGATTTCATAACCCCAGAATGAACTATAACTTCCATAACTCTTCAAAAAATATCTTCAATAGGGGGCAGCTGGGTGGCACAATAGATAGAGCACCAGTCTTGGAGTCAGGAGGACCTGAGTTCAAATTCAGCCTCAGACACTTAAACATTAACTAGCTGTGTGACTTTGGACAAGTCACTTAACCCCACTGCCTTGCCAAAAAAAAATATCTTCAATAACAACTTCTAGAAAGGGTTAAGCAGGCTATTCCTGAAGACCTCCAGTGAAGACTTGACTGTCTCTCTTTAGGTAGCACACTGGACAGCTACCTTTAGACAGGTTTATGTAACACTGAACCTAATACAGTCTATACAAATTTCATATATGGCTCTCCAGGTAGAACAAATCCAATCTCTCTTCCATATGACAAATGTTTAAATACCACAAGTCTTCACTCTTCAGACTCAACATCTCCAGTTCTTTTAACTGATCTCCAATGGTTATTTAATTATTCTCTCTTCAAGTCTCTCCCTTGCCTCCTCCCTTATAAACATTTTACCTTATACATTACTGGGATCAATCACCAAGAAATCCTTCTTCCCCTCTCTCCAGCTCCTCTGTGTTTACCATTGATCTCCTGCCCTCCTATATTCACCATCAGATTTCCCCCACAATCATTCTCCCCTCTCTAATCTTCAACCTATAATATCAATTGAGTCATTGCCTGTTGTCTACAAACAAATTCGGGTTTTTTTCATTTTCATAAAATCTTTATTTTATCCTTCCATTGCTTCAAATTCTCATTGTATATCTATCCCTTTACACAATCAAACTGGCAAGGAAAAATGAAGAACCTATACCCCTTCCCTCCACTTCCCTCACTTGTCAGTCCCTGCAATCTGACTTATGACTTGGTTCAGCTGAAAATGTTTTCTTCGAAATTACTAGCAACCTCTTCATTGCCCATCCGGTGCCCCTAATCTTTGTTTACTCTTGGCAGCAGCATTCTCCTTCTAGGAACTCTCTCCTTTCTGGGTTTTCACAATATTTTTCTCTTTTTGCCCAACTCCATCCTACCTGACTACTACATGTGGATATAGCCCAACCCCTATTTGCCGCCCTCTTTTTTCTCTACATTATATTTCTCAGTGACTTTAATTAATGAGTTTAACTACACAAATAACTACAAGATCTATTTTTGTTCTACTGACTTCAAATCCTGTATCAACTGTGTCTACTGTGAACTGATATCCCAAAGGCATCTCAAAGTCAACATGTCCAAAAAAAATCATTCCCTTCCCTCCAAAAAGCACCCTTCTTCCAAACACCCTTATCTTTGTTGGAAGCACCATCATCCTTCAATTTACCCAGGTTTGTAATCTCAGGAACATCTTCAACCCCTCATTTCCTCATCCCCATATCCAAATCTTTTCAATTCTATCTCACATTTCTCTCATCTATCCCCTTCTTCCACCAAAATAACCATCATTCTACTTCACACTCTTACCATCTCTTAACCTGGACCATTGTAATAGGATAGTCTCTTAATTTGTCTCCCTGAATCTAATCTCTCTTTTTTTCTGATCCATCATCTGCCCAGTTGCCAAAATGATATTCTGAAAATATAGGTCAGAACATGTCACTTACCTGATCAATAAGCTTCACCCACTCTCTATTATCCATAGGATAAAATGAAAACTCTTCTTTTGCATCATTTAAAGTCCTTTACAACCTGGTTCCAACTTTTCAGATGTTTTATATACATTACTTTCCTTAATTCATTCTTTGCTTCATTCTTTTTATTTCTACTCATGCTCTCACCTCAATGCCTTTTACAAAGTATTTTTGGCATAACCTCTTCTAGATGAAGCCATTCCACTACTTCATTTTCTTTTCTTTTTTTTAAATTTTTAAAAATTTATTTATTTTGAATTTTACAATTTTCCCCCAATCTTGCTTCCCTCCCCCCACCCCCCACAGAAAGTAGTCTGTTAGTCTTTACATTGTTTCCATGGTGTACATTGATCTAAGTTGAATGTGATGAGAGAGAAATCATATCCTTAAGGAAAATAAATAAAGTATAAGAGATAGCAAAATTACATAATGAGATAAGTTGCAGCTTGCTTCAACTTGGGGCTCTATCAGCGACAACCTCCCTCCCGGAGGGGAGCTGAGAATAAGGAGTCAAGCCACACTGCCTTATGCCTCCAGCTCAAATTTATTGCTGCTTAGCTTCTACATATATACTGTTAGGTCTTCTGGGGTAGAACAAAGAAAAATGAGGGAATGGGGGGATGTGACAATCAGGTCTACATGCAGAATCTTGCGTTACAGGATGAGGGGGTATGTTAGGGAGGAGGTGATAAGACACAGCTGTGTCCTGTGCCCTTGGCCGTGGGACGGAAAGACCAGCTCCCAAGGACTCCGGTGCACCTTATCTCTCAGGGCAGCATGCCAGCTCCTGAGACTGTCCAGGTGGTGGTTTATTTGGAAATGATTTGTGTCATGGCCATTAGAATAGCCTGTGTTCCCACAGATAATTTTTTTTAATTAAAAGTAATAGTCTTTGGTCTTTGTTCAAACTCCACAATTCTTTCTCTGGATACAGATGGTATTCTCTATTGCAGATAGCAATATCTGGAGATTCTCATTACCTTTGGAGCATTCTGGCTCTATCTGGACTCCTCACTTTTCTGCCTACACAAAATTGTCCCTGATTGTTGCACTGATGGAATGAACAAGTCCATTAAGGTTGATCACCACCCCCATGTTGCTGTTAGGGTGTACAATGTTCTTCTGGTTCTGTTCATCTTGCTCAGCATCAGTTCATGCAAATCCTTCCAGGTTTCCCTGAATTCCCATCCCTCCTGGTTTCTTTTTTTCTTTTTTTTTTTGAAAGGCAAATGGGGTTAAGTGGCTTGCCCAAGGCCACACAGCTAGGTAATTATTAGGTGTCTGAGACTGGATTTGAACTCAGGTACTCCTTGTTGGAAGCCAGGGTCTCTAAGCTGTTTGACACAGTCACAGCAAGAAGACTCAAGGCAGTCACACTGCCTGATGGAACAACATTTCCTTCATATATATATATATATATATATATATATATATATATATATATATATATATATATGGATTATGACTATAAAGGAAGGATTTCAGAAAATTCCTTGAATAAAACAGATTGTGAACTCTATCCAAATTTAACAGGATTGCCTCTCCCTGAGACATACAAAAGGCTTCAACATTATGAAATCTTTGGAAGATACAGCACTGGGAGTTCCAGGGAGATGTCAGAATATATACAGGGAAACCAGATACAAGATGGGTCAGATAGAATTCCAGGGAAATTAACAGTTTTGCCCCCCTTATCATACACAGGAAAATATGATAAAGATGGTGAGAGAATAGTTAGTATAGGTAACCAATATGTGAACTCTAACAGCCTTAGTTTATTGGGAAAGAATAAAAAGTCATAGAAACCGTAGCGTCTACCAACAAGGGCTGAAAGGAAAATTGGTTATTGAAGGAGTCAACGGACGGGTGGACAAACATAACTACTCTCACAATAGGTTGTCAAGGGAGCATATCGAAAAACATTACATATGCAGCACAAAACCATAAAAGCATTCCATTAAACAAATTATATCAAAGATTATTATAAGGAAAGTTCTGTTTAATTAATAACTTTACTATGCAGCAACAAACTAGGCAACAGGCAGGTTGAGGTCATCACAGTCTGAGCAGGGACAAGAAAATTAACTACATGACTGATAATCACACTTGTAACCACTACATGATCAAACTTGTAACCATATGAACTATATGATTAATGATGAAAATTGTAACCAAAGAAATGATTTTAGTTTGCTTGTTTCATATGATTCTGAGACTATAAAAATAAATCTAAGCAGCTGACAGTCAGTCAACCTGCTCCTGCCTTTACCCTCTTGTTGACTCAACTCATTTTGCCGACTCTATCCCTCCTGTCAGGTTCCAAGGACCCCACAGAGGCTGGACCCCTGCACTCCTGACTCCAAAGTTAGTGCTCTATGCACTGCGCCACCTAGCCACCCCCACCCTCCTGGTTTCTAATAGAAGAATAGTGTTCCATCACATACATATACCACAGTTTATTAAGCCATTTCCCAATTGATGAACATTCATTCAATTTCCAATTCTTTGCCACCACAAATAGGGCTGCTATGAATATTTTTGTACAAGTGATATTTTTAACCTTTTTAATAATCTCTTCAGGGTATAGACCTAGTAGTGGTATTGCTGTATCAAAGGGTATGCACATTTTTGTTGTCCTTTGGGTGTAATCCCAAATTGCTCTCCAGAAAGGTTGGATGAGTTCACAGTTCCACCAACAATGTATTAGTGTCCCAGATTTCCCACATCCCTTCCAACATTGGCCATTGTCCTTTCTGGTCATATTGGCCAGTGTGAGAGGTGTGAGGTGATATCTCAGAAATGCTTTAATTGCATTTCTCTAATCAGTAATGATTTAGAACAATTTTTCATATGACTATGTATCATTTTGGTTTCCTCCTCTGTAAATTGACTTTGCATATCCTTTGACCATTTGTCAATTGGAGAATGGCTTGTTTTTTAAAAAAAAAATTTGACTCAGTTCTCTATATTTTAGAAATGAGTCCTTCATTGGAAGTACTAATCATAAAAATTGTTTCCCAATTTACTACATTTCTTTTGATCTTGGTTATAGTGGTTTATCTGTGCAAAAGCTTTTTAATCTAATATAATCAAAGTTATCTGGCTTGTTTTTAATGATGTTCTCCATCTCTTCCTTGGTCATAAGCTGCTTCCCTTTCCATAGATCTGACAGGTAAGCTATTCCTTAATTTCCTAGTTTGCTTATAATATTATTTTTTATGTCTAAATTCTGTCCATTTTGATCTTATCTTGGTGTTGGTCTAATCCAAGTTTCTGCCATACTAACTTCTACCACTACTCATTTTCTAGGAATTCACAAACTATCCCTTTAATATTATCTTCCAAAAATTTATCAAGACTGGAAATCTAGTTCATATTCTTATATTTGAAAACCATATTTTGAAAATTATGCTGTACTCTTTTTCCCCTCCCTAAATTGTTCTGGAGAATCAACAGGCTGTGCTAATTTGGTATTTGAATTTTATATATTATTGACTTAAAAGCATTAATTTTGTTTTACAGATACTCTTAGTTCTCAAGAGTTGTCTTGAAAGTTTTGCTTCTTACTTATCCGCTAAGAAACATTTACTTTATGATAATCTCCCTTCTAGTGATCATGACCCCTCCATGTCATCTCATCCTATACAGCTCTTGCCATATCCTCTCATAAATTCTCTACGAGGCAGATCTGAGAGACCATCATTTAGATTTCTTGAAAATGGATAGGTATCAATAGGACATAATAACTAACCCTTGATTATCTCTTGTTCTACCTAACCCTTTCTCAGTCATACAGCTCTCTAACATTGATTTCCTTTTTATAGCTTCTCTTCCACATTTATTCATTTGTAATTCATATTCCACCAGGCTATTCATATATAACTTTACCCTCTGAGTTCTTCATCAACTTAAATATAGTCATTTACCCCCACCACCAATAAGTATAATGGTGTCATATTTAAAATATTTTATACATATGTAAAAGTATATTTAAAATATGGACTTCGTTTGAGCATCACACATGCTTCCAAAGGCAATCTAGCCTCTCTTCCCTAGCTTCAATTCTAGATCAACTCACTGTCCAGCTGGACTACGTGTTCAAAATAGATTAGCTTTATTTTGTGTCTAAACAGAGATTACAACTTGGATAAGAATGAATTCATGTATTTACTTTTCCCTGTGTGGATAACTAGGCCAAACTCTTTTGCATGATTATGATCTTGTTTCAGAGAATATACAATATTCTGGTATTTGATGAAATCAATAGAGCATTATTTTTAAAACCAGCAATATCTGCAGATTCTCATTACCTTTGAAGCATTCTGGCTCTATCTGGACTCCTCGATTTTCTGCCTACATGAAAGTGACAAATACCTTTGGCAAGCAATTGGTATAAATAATGAGATGCAGTTCTCTCTTTTATTACACCTTTCAAAGAATTTTGTATAATTTTGACATGTGCATGAAAGACAGTTTGTTGGAATACTTTAAGACAGCATTTTACTTTACCAAATTAAATATTTGTTGTAATTCAACCAACAGTGGAATTTTGTAGACTCTTCCGGATTGTGTTAGACTAACAATGTAAAGATGAGGTCTGAAACAAAATATCTTTTATAAAAGCCTGTCTTTTTCCTTCTTCATAATGTTTTTCTAGTGATATGACAGGAAGCAAACAGGTGGTGAATACTTCTTTAATTGCTTTTTCCCAGTAATAATAAGATCATGTGAGTTTTCTCCAAGCCTTTTAAATGCTCTCCCCTCTTTCAAATATCTTGAGAATCAATACCTCAAAACTGCATCACTTCCAAGAGATCCAACCATTCCAGAGAACAATTTGGAACTGTAGCCAAAGGGCTATAAAAACTGTGCATACCTTTGACCCAGAAATACCATAAGGTGTATATCCCAAAGAGATAAATAAAAAAGGGGTAGGTAGAATGATCTGTATGTACAAAAATATTTGTAGCTGTTCTTTCTTGTAAAGGCAAAGAATTGGAAATCGAAGGACTGTTCATTAGTTGGAGAATTAGTTGAATAATCTGGGGCATATGACTGTTATAGAATGCTTATTGTGCTATAAGAAATGAGTAGGAGGGTTTCAGAAAAACCTGGAAAGATTTACATGAACTGATGATGAATGAAGAAAACAGAAACAAGAGAACGTTGTACACAGTAACAATAACGTTGTATAATAATCAACTGTAAATGAATTAACCATGATCTCAGCAATACAATGATCTAATCATTTCCAAAGAACTCATGATGAAAGATGTAGTCCACATCCAAAGAAGAAACTGTTGGGAGTCTCAATGCAAATCTAAGCATATTATTTTTTCACTTTATTTTTATGGGTTGTGTGTGTGTGTGTGTGTGTCTTCTTCACAACATGACTAATAAGAGAAATATGCTTTTCATGATTACATATATATATATATATATATATATATATATATATGTATATATACACAACCTATATCAAATTGCTTACCATCTCCAGGAGAAGGAAGGGGGAGAGGGAAACAGAGAATGTAAAGCTCATTTTTTTAATGAATGTTCAAAATCATTTTTACATGTAATTGGGAAAGAAATAATTTTTTTAAACTGTATTACTTCTAACACATAATTTCTCAGCCTATATTATGTCTAGTCTTGCTGATCCTCCCAATTGGGTTTTATTTAGTGTTATTTCTAATTTCCCTCACTCTTCATCAGGAATTATAATGGGAGTCCATTGTCATTTACAGAAAAAAAAGAGTTTATTATGGTAAATTGAATTATTATTCATTGTTCATTTTTTTTAACCTTCTTATGGTTTCAGCCTTAAATGCTTTGGGGATAATCTATCTTAAATGGTCTCATCAGAGACAATTCTTTTTATAAATTTATTTTTCCTTTCACTACCTGTCGCTGTTATAGGAAGCACTCTTGCTCAAGATTACTCTATCACCAATAAAACTGTGCATACTCTTTGATCCAGCAATACCACTACTCAAAGGGATCATGAAAAAGTTTTTTAAAAATCCACATGTACGAAAATATTTATAGCAGCTATTTTTGTAGTGGTAAAGAATTGAAAATTGAAAGAATATCTAACAATTGGGGAATGATTGAACAAACTGGTATATGAATATGATAAAACTCCATTTTTCTACAAGAAACCATGAGAGATGGGACTTCAGAATAGCATGAAAAACCTGCACAAACTGATGTTGAGTGAAGTAAGCAGAACTGAAAAAATATCATACATACCCATAGCAAGATGGGGTGATGATCAACTATGATGGATTTGATCATTTCTGTAATACAATATTAAAAGACTTGAAATAGAGAATATCATTCATTTCCAGAGTAGGAAGAGCTGTGTAGTTTATATACAGAACAAAGTTTACTATCTTCAATTAAAAAAAATTGTCTTAGGAATTGATATTTTTTCCTCTCTAATCTTTTTTTCTCTCTTCCATTTGAATGTGATTCTATTTCCCAACATGATTAATATGGATCTATATTTAGCATGTTTATAGATATAGAACCTATATTACATTGACTTCTGTCAGGGGAGGGATGGGAGGAAGGGAGAAAAATATTTAAAAAATGATTGTTGAAAACTACTATTACATGTATTTGGAAAAATAAAGAAAAAAAGAAATGCAGGGGGTGGGGGAATAAACCGAAAAAAATATTTACCATCATCCTCCTCTGTAAGATTTTACAAAATAGGTTATACTATAAAGCAGTGTAATTTTTGGTTGTCATATTTTTTTAGTTAACTAGGAGATCAAGTGGTTGTTTCAAAAAGACTTTCTAGGCCCTTTTGATCTCGTCATTGTGGTGTTTGATTTACAATGGTTAAATTTCCTTAAGAAATGATAATAGTTTGTGTTGATATCCATTATTTTATTCATTTACCATTTGTGGTCAAAGACTTTAAACAGTTCAGATTGAAGCTTAATTGCATGTTTTATCAAAAAGATTTTTTCTTTCTTCTAATTTGATATTGATTTTGAAACTAATCATTTTTTGTTGGAATAAAATAGATTTCCTTTTAGTTGTTGTATTTTCTGCTTACCATATTCATTATTTCACAAATCTTAAGGAAAGCAACACTTATTTGCCAAAGTTATAATTAAACCAGATAATTTAAATTTGCTTTAATTTTATCAGTGACCTTTTACATTACCTTCTTTTTTTGTTATTGTTTGTTTTTGCAAGGCATTGGGGTTAAGTGATTTGCCCAAGGTCACCCAGATAGGCAATTATTAGGTGTCTGAGATCAGATTTTTTTTTTATAAAGGAATGAAAGAAAAAGCTGCTAGAGTGAGAGAAAATTGTAGATTTTATTCACAAATCCTGCAGGATATGGGTATCTCACCTAGCATGAGGCATGAGGTAGGGTTTTTATAGCAGGTATTATATAGTCTTCAGAAACTCTTTGCCCTCCCTCTTGGATTTTCATAGGCTCTCAGAGTTTGAGTTACAATCTAAGAGGTCCACCCATTCCATAACATGTCCCTAATATGAGCCCCCCATATCATAGGATCATATGATGCATGATATGCTGATGAACCCCAATCATCACAGGGGGTGTGTAGGATAATATTCAATTCCCTAACTGTGCAAATCAGTTGCATTAAGTCACTCTTGACTGGATGAGAACTGTAATCTTGATTTTGCCATCTCTGGAATAGGATTAGGAAAACTCTCCCAGTTTTGTGATTGGCTGGGCCATTCCCCCTTGTCATGGATCCCCTAGGGGCTCCCCTTCACCCTGGGAAGACCAACACCCTACATTCTTCATAGATTTAAACTCAGGTCCTCCTGACTCCAAGGCCTGTGTTCTATCCATTTTACCACCTAGCTGCCCCCACATTATCTTCTTAACAATGAAACAAGTGGCCCATAGACAAGTGAACATTTCCTGACTGATAGATTCAGCACCAATCATAACCCAAGTTCAAATAATTGCTGATTCTACTAATCCTACTGTTGAACTTAAGTTTTGTGGAAATACTAGATTCTTCTTTCTCCATGCCTTACCTACCTACTTCTCCTTTGGAGGACGTTAACCATCTACTCAGATTTCTCGTTGTGGTGAATATAAATTCTTAAAGTCTGTGTCAATAGAAAATAACTTATAAAACTGGAAAGATTTCTGATATACTCCCAGTGAAAGTCCACTCAATATGCTGTTTTAAAATTGACCTGCTAAATAAGTCTCCAATAAGTGGGTCCCCTACCTTTTGGTAGTGACAAATGGGAATTCTTTGGCCATAGAAACCATGATACGATATAAACCATAATACTCAATCCTGTGCATATGCTTTCCACTTCTATAGTGATGGTGACAGAGAAAAAAAGTTCAAACAACTTTAGACCATCTATAACCATTAATTTGGCTGCTGACTGTGAGATCTTTGTTCACTGACCCATGAAATTATGATACAATTAATACATTCTCAAACAAAACCAGGAGACAAAGTAAGTTACATCTGAAGGAAGGATGGATTCTCCTTGGCAAAATATACAAAGAAGTCACTAGATTTGGCATCACAATATGCTCAAGGGCAATAAGAAACAAGATTTCATGAGACACTTGATGGCTTCATCTTTAAGCTTAAAGATAATTATCACAAGTGTCAATATTTGCTTCTAAGGATGAAGTAGAGAATGTCTACAAAGAACATGACAAGGCTCAAAACCAAATTAATAGATAACTTGACATTCAATCACTTCCCTGTGAAGGTAAGCACAGGGAAGAATGGTAGTAACTATGGTGGAAAAGATAGTTCAGACTTAAGAAACAAGCAAAAGGCATGTCCTCACAAGTATTATATATGCTTATGTGCACACTTACACAAAGTGTCCCGAAAGTATTAGAGCAATTTTAAGCTTTAATAACTCAAAATAAGCAAATATATATATATATATATATATTTGTGCATATATACATATTTAGGAATATTTTCTGTAAGAAGAGAGGTAAAAAGAGCTAGACATAGGAAGCAGCAAACAATTATCATGCATGAAAATGGAATTATTTTAGACATAAAACAAATGCTGATGGAGAAGTTATTTTAGAGTTACCCCCAACAAGGAGATCCAAAAAACCCCAAACTACCTTAGCCAGCAAACACAGGTCTTTGCTTGCCAAACAGGGAGGTGCAGAAGCCAAGGGCAGAGTCATTTTATAACACAAATAATTTGTAAAATACTAAAAGAAGGAAGTGGGAAATTATGAGCAGTATCATTTCAGAAGAGCAAAAAAAGCAAAAAGAATTGGCCTCAAAACAGAGGGAGATCCCCCCCCCATTCAACACCTCTGACATATATTTACTTACTTTGTGAACCTGGAGTGTTCTAGGTAACTGTCTAAGACTATTTTTTGGAGAAAAGGCTGACCTGCATTGAAAGAGGAAGTTTCCCCAGGAGTCCTCCATACCAATGAAATCATAGGTTCATGCCATTAAGTATAGCAATGAGTAGAATCCTAGTCTTGGAGTCACTAAAAGTTGGATTCAAATCCTGCCTTGGCTACTTATTGGCTGTATGAGCCTGGGCAAATCACTTAACTTCTATTAACCTTCATTTATTCATCTGTAAAATGGAAATGCCTATTTCTCCAGATTGCTGTAAGGATCAAATTCATGCAAAAGCACTTAGCAAATCTTAAAGCCCATATAAATATTATTAGGAAAAGCAAAGGCGAAAAAAAATCAGTAAGAAGTTTAACATGAGACCCCCAATCTAAATCATCCTAGCACTCTTTCCTACTCACAGACCTTCAGGGCTGATTTCTAAGACAAAAGGAAAAAGGGAAATATAGGCAAAACTATTAAAATTACATGGGAATGACTGTTAGTTGATATGGATATGAGTCGTTCTTGGGACTGCTGACTCTTTAATTGCCTGACCTTTGTCAAAAGGAAAGCCTTGAGTTGTTCATATTCAAGAGAGCATCAGAAACCTTTCAGAGGTACTTAGGGATTTTTCCCCTGGGATTCTACACAGGAATAGAAATTCAGATTCTATAATTATAGAGTTGTTAGAGTTTGTGTCCATTAGTATAATTTCTTTTTTTAATTTAGTATTTTAGTTTTCCTCAGATAGATGTGAAAACAATTTTTAACATTAATTTTTTAAATTTTGAGTTCCACCTTAATGGACTTGCTCATTCCATCAGGACAACAATCAGGCACAATTTTGGTATATCTATGATGGAGAATACCATCTGTATCTAGAGAAAGAACTGTGGAGTTTGGACAAAGATCAAAGACTATTTACCTTTAATTTCTATTTTATTTTATTTTAGTTTAGTTTTTTTTTTTTTTGCAAGGCAGTGGGGTTAAGTGCCTTGCCCAAGGCCACACAGCTAAGTAATTATTAAGTGTCTGAGGTCGGATTTGAATTCAGGTACTCCTGACTCCAGGGCTGGTGCTCTATCCCCTTGCACCACCTAGCCATCACATCCCCCTTCTTCTTAAATGTAAAATTTGTATCCTGATCTCCTTAGGCTTCACCTTCTACCTAATTCCAGGTCCAGTAAAGGAAAGGGAGTTTATCTTTTGCCCTCTAGATGAGAGGCAAGACATAAAAATTTGGTTGAATGACTGCTCAGGGCCACAGTCTTCTCTGACCTCTTGGCCCAGTCAACACTGCTTGGCTGTTCTTTCAACTCACTCTCTCTCTCTCTCTCTCTCTCTCTCTCTCTCTCTCTCTCTCTCTCTCTCTCTCTCTCTGTCTCTCTCTCTCTCTCTGTCTGTCTGTCTGTCTGTCTGTCTGTCTCTCTCTCTCTCTCTCTCTCTCTCTCTCTCTCTCTCTCTCTCTCTCTCCCCCCCATCCCTTCCTATGTGTTGTAACTTTTTTTAAATAAATTTTTGTTCTCTTTCCATCCTTGTTTTCTGGAGTCTGAATAATGATTCTTCATAGGCAGACCTGAATTCAAGTAGCCAGCAGCTACAATTCTAAAAGACTTGTGATGGAAAATACCATCCATATCCAGAGAAGTAACTATGGAGTTTAAATGCAGACTAAAACTTGCTATCTTCAATTTTTAAAAGTTTTCTCGTGCATTATGTCATTTTTTTCTCATTAATTTTTTCTTGTTTGGATTTGATTATTTTTTACATGATTAATATGTATCTATGTTTATCTTTGTTATACATGTAGAGCCTATATTAGATTGATTTCTGTCAGGGAAAGGGGGAAGGAAGGGAGTCAGGCAGGGAGAAAATGTAAAACTCAAAACCTTTCCAAAAAACATGATGGTGAAAACTACTGTTGCATTTAGTTAGACAAACAAATAAATACAAATATTTAAATTGAGGGAAAAAAAGAAATGCTAAGTCATTAATCTAATGTTGCTTTGAAAAACTAAATTGGAATTTGAATCACAATCAAACCTATCCTTATAGGAAAGAAAAAACTTTGTGATAAATATCTAATAGTAATTTGATATTCATAATTCATAAGTAACTAATAAAAATCACAAAACTAGGGGCAGCTAGGTGGCTCAGTGGATAAAGCACCGCCCCTGGAGTCAGGAGTACCTGAGTTCAAATCCGGTCTCAGACACTTAATAATTACCAAGCTGTGTGGCCTTGGGCAAACCACTTAACTCCATTTGCCTTGCAAAAAAAAAAAAATTTTAAAAATTACAAAACTAATAGCCATTCTCCTAATGAATAATGGTCAAAGGATATGAAAACAATTCATGGAGCAAAACAAAAAATTAATAATCACTTGAAAATTGTATGAATATTTTTAAAAATATGAAATTTAAGATAAGGTATAAAAAAGAGAAACTAGTATTGCTAGTAGAGTTAAACTTTTTCTGAAGAGTAATCTGGAAATATACATAAATTACAAAACTTGTCATGCACTTTAATTCATCATTACAAGATTGAACACTAAGAATATTAATTAAAAAAGAGATGCCAATTGGTTGGACAAAAGCAGGCATTGTCACCCTATATAATATTTTTAAATGCATATAAGCAATGTATACTATGAATGGGAAATGATTAGATATATTTGTGACATATTAATATGATGAAATTATTGCCCCATGAAATAGGGTAAGAATGAATAATATGAAGATATTAAATGTGAAAAGAAATAGAGGGAAAAGGAATTAGAAAAATTTTAAATATATTAAATTACTAGATTTAAAAAAAAAACAGCAAAAAAACACTTCGTGCCATCTTTAAAGCATGAATCTCTTCTATTGTATCCACTTCATGAGCTGACAAAACTGCTGGAATAGAGGAATTAGCTATGTCAACTGTATAGTGACCTCTGCTCTCAAATCCCCTCCACTCTTGTTTTATAACCTTTTGTCTCAGCCCCGATGATTTCACTTCCTCTGCTCCTTCATAAGATGCTGAACACAATTAAAAGAAGACTCATACTCATGCTCATGCTAATACATCAATAAATTCATGCTATCCAACTTCATTTAGGCCCTCCCTATAGCAAGGTAGTCATTTTATTCCTCCTTAATTGATTCTCTATCCCAAAGAAGCTATTCCAACCCTTTCTTCCCCTTTCCTCAATCCTCCCTCTCTCTCTCAATCTCTTCCCTCTCTAGTTCAGTTGAGAATTTTGCTTCTTTACTACTAAGAAAACTGAATTATTTCTCCTTATTCTCTTCATTTCAAAACCTCCTGACACTGACCTCCCACATTCTATTCCCTCTCTGATATAGGTGTCCTCTCTCCCTCTACATATGCACCTGATCCCAACCCTCCCATCTTTTGTAGTAGACTGCATTCTGAATCATTCTCTGTGTGTGTATCTCTCTCTCTGTCTCTTTCTCTCTCTCTGTCTCTCTCTCTCTCTCTCTCTCTCTCTCTCTCTCTCTCTCTCTCTCTCTCTCTCTCTCCCCCCCCCCCCCACTGTGTAATCTTGGCCAAGTCATTTAATCCTGATTGTCTCACATGCAGGACTATCTCCAGTCATTCTGATTCTTATCTGGCTACTGGACTAGATGGTTCTGGAGGAGAAAATGTGGCTGGTGACTAAGCACAGCACCCCCTCACTCAAATCTAATTCAAGTACTTGTCATGGTATCACCTCCCTGATGTCATGGTCCTCTTCAAAAATGAAAGACAAAGGGGCGGCTAGGTGGAGCAGTGGATAGAGCACCAGCCCTGGAGTCAGGAGGACCTGAATTCAAATCCAGCCTCAGACATTTAATAATTACCTAGCTGTGTGACCTTGGGCAAATCACTTAACCCCATTGTCTTAAATAAGATAAAATAAAAAATAAATTAAAAATGAAAGACAAAAAAATTATATAAATTTGTCTCTCATTTGAATGTAAGCTCTTTGTGAATTGGGATTATTTTATTCTTTATACTTTTATCCCCAACACTGAGCACATTGCTTAATTAATACTTGTTGAGTAATATTTTTAAGCCAAATGCAGAATTTTACATTTATAAGGTTTTATCTTGTTTGTCTCAACCCATCATTCCAAATTGTCAAGATCTTTGTGAACTCTAATTCCGGCAACACACACACAAGACCTAATTAGCTAACCCTTCCGGTTTCCTGCCATCTCTAAGTTTAATAAATGGACTAATTGTATAACCTGTATCAGATTGCCAGCCATCTTAGGGAATGGAGGGGAAACAGGAGAACAGAGAGGGAGGGAGAAAAATTTGGAACTCAAAAATTTTATAAAAAATGAATGGTGAAAACTATACATATATATATTTGAAAAATAAAATACTATTTACATTAAAAAGAGAAAAAATAAATATGCTGCCTATACCTCCATCTAAGTTATTGGTCAACTAATGCTTATGACCTCTGTGACTTTGGTCAAGTTACTTACTCTCTCTAGGCCTTTTTCCTCAAATATAAAATTAGGGGGTGAGTTTAGATGACTCCTGAATGCCTTTCTAGTTTTATCTATAGATAGATAGATAGATAGATAGATAGATAGATAGATAGATAGATAGATAGATATAGATATAGATATAGATGATCCTATGAAATTAAAATTTTCTCCTGCTACATTTAACAGTGGATTAATAAGAACAAAGTGAGTGGGAGTAATCCAAGAATAATTGTAAGTATAGAGTTCTGTTGACCTAATATTATGGACTAAAACTGATTAAAATAAATACTCTTTGGTTCTAGTTATTCAAAAGTAGCCTACAGCTTTCTTTTTTACAGAAAGATATCACAAAAGACCTTTTTCAAATGCTTGTATAGACATTCCTCCCATTAGTAACTCTGGTTTCTTTTTTTAGGGTTGTTTTTTTTTTTTTGCAAGGCAATGGGGCTAAGTGGCTTGCCCAAGGCCACACAGCTAGGTAATTATTAAGTATCTGAGGCTGGATTTGAACTCAGGTCCTCCTGACTCCAGGGCCAGTGCTCTATCCACTGCACCACCTAGCTGCCCCAGTAACCCTGGTTTCTTTCTTTATAATGCTTATAGATTTAGCATCTTGACTTTTTCCATACCATTCATTGCTTAAGTAAGAACACTGTTCATTCATCAAGGCCCCAAAGGAACATGGGAAGAAATAATGGCTTTGTTTTCCAAATACTTTAGCTGACTGCTTGGCCTCCCCTAAAATAGACAGCAGAGGGAGCTCCTTATTTCCAACCACCTCTCTCTGCAGTCTATGGACATAGATAGCACCATATAGAACCCTATCTAGAAAGTTAAAAGCTGGACAGGACCTTTGGGGTCCAACAGTTAGACCTCCTCATGTATCAATGAAGACAATGAGACCTAGACAGAGGAAGTGATGAGGTGACATTGCTAAGTGAGGCTAAAGCCAGACTTGCATAGGTAGCACATCCTTAATTAATGGTCCCTGAAAAACTGTAAAAGAGATCAACCTTGAGAAACTTAAGAAATATGATCAATGCATGAACAACTGCAACTCTGGAAGACTGATGACAGCTACTAAGTCCCTTTAAGTGCTCAGTACCTGGGTGTTTTGGTGATACTGGAACTCCTGGCTTCTTGGCTAAAAGAAAAAGGCCTAGACAGTTGACAGGAAGCTTTCCCAAGGTCACACAGCTGCAATATGAACCCAAGTTTGATTCCAAATTCCCTTCTCTTTCCACTATTCCAGAAGTTCCATTACCTACTATGGAAGATACCAAAGAGGGATTCATTTTTTAGAAATGGTACAGAATTTTGTTTTAATATAATAGAGCCAGTAACATGAAATTGTAATTCTGTTTTTACCCCCTCTGAATCACTTCATGCCTTTGTATAAATAAATGGCTATATTAAACCAAGTTAATGTATGTCAAATTCTTAACAACAACAAAAAAGAAAATGTTTGCTCTTAATCTCACATTGTCTTGAAAACAAAAAAGAAAGTGTTTGCTACATTTAATAGAATTAAATCAAATTGAATTTCTTAAGCAACGAATGCTATACTGCTTTGCTCATGCACTGAGCAGGACGTCCTAATCTTTCCCTTTCCAAGAGAGGATTCATCTTGGAAAATTTTTTGAACTTGTTCCTGTTCACCTGTCCTCAATAATTCTCCCCTTTTCCCTTTCCCAATCCCAGAAATGGGGAAAATTAATGGGAGAAACAAGTTAGTGCAGAGAGAAGTTAAGGGCCTTGCTGGGGGTGGGGGGAGACCAGGCAGGGGTGGGGGGATATTTAAGAGAGGGCAAGGTAGCAATAGTCAATCTAGCTTGAGGGAGTTGGGATATGGTAATGAAAGGAAAATGGTAATAAACTGCCATAGATACAGGAGGTCAGAAATTTAGAATGGAAGAAACTTTAGATCATTTAGTCCAAATATCCCATTTTATAGATAAGACAATTAAGACCCCCAAAGTTAAGAGATTTTCCCAAGGTTACTGAGTGGCATAAAGTCTGAGATTTCTTCAGTAGAATATTATAGATCAGAAAATAGTTGAACTATGTGCCCCTCCTCCCCTGAGAAGCAACTTCTGGGATATTGGTGAAAAGTCAACTGACCCTGTCTTATCTGTTGAAGTTTGGATGTCCATTCAATTCCTGGGGCTGAAAGGATAATCCAGCTTCTGTTTGAATTATATGCTTTTTTCCTTAGATTAATTTAGGAGTGTAGATTGTGAAGACCACATTTCTCATTAATGAGGGTGGGTCATTGGGGGGGGTGCATTTCGTTAGGATAAATGTGACCCTTGGGTCTTTGACCTTTGTCTCATTCTCCTTGTTTTAAGGCAGAGTGGGGCTCGATTCTTGATTCTCGAGAACTGAATAAAACTTTTCATATCTTGAGAGATCTCGGAATTTTATTTAAATGGGTAAATTCTTCCCACACATTACATTGGTAATAAGTGTCAAGGCTGGGATTTGAACCCACCTGCTAGTAGGAGCCCAGATCCAGATAACATGGTGCTTCCTTAGTTGTTTATGAAAAGGACTTGTTTGATGCAAAAATAGAAAAAGGTAGAGACATAAGCTTTTCTGTGTGAATTTAGAACTGAACCTTACAAGTTTTAGGAATTTAGGACCGAACCTTAAAAGTCATCTAGTCTAAAGATATCAAATATGTTTTTGTATTAGTCTTTGACCACAATACTCCTTAGCAGCCCACAAGATTAAAAGGCAATTGGGAAGCATTTAATAAAATAAATAAAAATTCAATAGAACAGAGATAATGTCAATAGCAA
Organism: Macrotis lagotis; assembly: GCF_037893015.1. Classification (NCBI taxonomy): domain Eukaryota; kingdom Metazoa; phylum Chordata; class Mammalia; order Peramelemorphia; family Peramelidae; genus Macrotis; species Macrotis lagotis. The sequence goes on from NC_133659.1 coordinate 59,204,437, forward strand.
CCCTCCATTGCTATTTGAGTTTGACACCATTGTAACCCCATTCATTGTGCAGATGAAACTAAATTCCAAAGAAGTTAAGTGATTTGCCCAAGGTCACATTGGGAATAGCAAAACAGCTCCTAATGCAAAGGTAGAAAGAGAATGTTGCCATAGTGAGGAGACCCAGAAAAGGTTGCCAGATTGCCCTTCCCCCTCCACAGTTTTTAATCCTTTCTAGAGGTTTATTGAAGTTCAGGCCAGTTTTACTGGAGGGATGTGTTAAAAGCTGAAGACAAACAAAAAGAAACTGGTTGTGTTTATTCCAACCTCACAAAGACTCAGTGGGAGGTGTTGCCATAATATGAAAAGTTGGGGGTTTGGAGGTGGGGCTGGGCCTCTGCTTGTACTCTGAGGCCTGAAAGAGCTGAAAGGAATACAACCGAATTCCACTAAAACTAAGAAATAGCAACTGGCTATGAGAATGTTTAACCACAGAACTGAAGCTACTGTGACATTTAGAAAGGGAAACATTTTCTTGAGTTAGCTACAATGGCTACATATAGTAAAGGACAAGGTGCAACCTGAGATTTGCTACTAAAATGCCTAGAGGAGAAGAAAGGGACTGAGGAGCTTCATCCCATGTCTGCAATAGCTCTCGAGCATATCAGCAGAGTAGGGAACCTCGGGGCCTCATCTAAGGAGGTTGCAGGAATGCAATCCCGCTGAGATTGGAGTAACTAAAGACTGACACCTTAGAGCAGGAGTTTTCATAAATTAATGGGAGATTACATTCTTTTGCTAATTATCCCATTTCTGACATTGTGTGATGATCATCTATGATGGACTTGCCCTTTTTAACAGTACAATAATCAAAGACAATTCTAAATATGTAATGGAAAATACCATCCAAATTCAGAGAAGGAACTAGGAGTTAAATGCAAACTAAAGCTTACTATTTTCAATTTTTCAGTTTTCTTATGTATTAGGTTCCTCCCCTCTAATTTTTTTCCCATTTCGATTTGATTCTTCTTTCACAACATGATTGATGTGGATATCTGTTTAACATAGTTATACAGGTATAACCTACATTGGGTTTTTTAAGTTTTTTGTTTTTTGTTGGGTTTTTTTTTTTTTGCCAGGCAATGGGGTTAAGTGGCTTGCCCAAAGCCACACAGCTAGGTAATTATTAAGTGTCTGAGGCCACATTTGAACTCGGGTACTCCTGACTCCAGGGTCGGTGCTATATCCACTGAACCACCTAGCCACCCCTATATGGTTATACAGGGATTGCTTGTTACATTGGATTGCTTTCTGTCAGGGAGAGAGGGAGGGAAAGGAGGGAGGGGAAAATGTGAAACTCAAAACCTTATAAAAATTATTGCTGTTTGCTATTAATGCACTGTCTGGTAGAGTTGTGAACTAATCCAACCATTCTAGAGAGCAATATGGAGCTATGTCCAAAGAGCAATAAAACTGATCATACCCTTTAACCCAGCAATACCAATACTTGTTCTATATCCAGGAGAAATCATTAAAAAAATAGGAAAAGTTCCACTTGTTTCAAAATATTCAGAGAAGCTCTTTTTGTAACTGCAAAGAAATGGAAATGGAAAGGACGCCTATTAATTGGGGAATGGCTGAACAAGTTATAATATATGAATGTAACAGACTATTATTGTTCTATAAGAAACCATGAATGGTCAGACTCTAGAGAAGTATGAAAAAAATTACAGGAACTGATGCTGAGCAAAGGGAGCAGAACCAAGAAAGCATTGTAGACATTAACAACAACATTGTGAGTTGATCAGTTTTGATCAGAATCTGATCAAAATCTGAATGAACACTATGGTCACTTTTTAAAAATTTCTCATGTTTTTCCTTCCTATTCCATGGTTTTCTTTATTTTCCCTTTGTCCTAAGTCCTTATACAGAAAATGACTAATATATAAACATATTAATAATAACATGTAAACATATAATATAAATATGTTAAACACAAATGAACATGTACAATGCTGAGAGGAGAGGTGGGAAGGGAGAATGGAAGAAAACTGTGTAACAGCAATATGCATGTGGATGAATGCTGAAAAATTTTTATAACATGTAATTAGAAAAATAAAATAAAATATGAATTAAAAAAGATTGTTGAATACAATCTTTACATGTTATTGAGGAAATAAATTAATAATTATCATTACATTGTTTGATTTTTCCTTCTTGTTTACCTGACTGTCCTATCCCCAATTAAATAGTCTGCTATTTGATTTATATTTTTGCCCAGTTTTATCTTACCTGTTGGAGAATGCATTAGATGGGGGGTACAATCTAAATATTATCTCCACAATAAATCCAAGTACTGACAGGATTCTATAGATGATTAGAGGTCCTGTTAGATCAGTAGGAACAATTAATAAACATTTATTAAATGTCTTAGACGTTGCACCTTGTCCTTTACTACATGTGGCAAGTATTAAAGGTACAAAAAGAATACTCTCGGGGCAGCTAGGTGGCACAGTGGATAGAGCATGGCGCTGGTGTCAGGAGTACCTGAGTTCAAATCCTCCCTCAGACATTTAATAATTACCTAGTTGTGTCACCTTGGGCAAGCCACCTAACCCCATTTGCCTTGCAAAAACCTAAAAAAGAAAAAAAGAATACTCTCAAGAAGCTTACAATCTAATGAGATCACATGCAAACATTCAAAACAAATTATATATAGGATATATAAAAAATAATTAACAGAGAGAAGGCACTAGAATTAAGAGAGATTGAGGAAGGCTTCCTGTCAAAGGTGAGATTTGAGATGGAACTATAAAGAAGCCAAGGAGGTCAGTAGGCAGAATTGAAGAGGGAGAATGTTCCAAATCAGAGAAAATGCTCAGAGTGGAGAGATGGAGTGTCTTGTTCTTGGAATAGCCAGGAGGTCATTGTCATGGGATCAAAGCATACACAGGAATTACAGAAGCAGTATGGAAAAATCAATGTTTCAAAAAGCCAGCCATTATAAGCTGGTACTCTAATAGCACCAGCTTATAGAAGAAAGACAAACTATAATGAATGGGTATAGCATACACAAATATTTTATAAGTTCAAGTGTGAATATTAATAATTATAGTACTTTAATGGGAAATCTGTCAATGTGATATAGAACACTGGGTTAGTTGGGTGAAAAAAAGTGAATTTGACTCAACTACTTCCTATGTGACCTAGGTGTAAATTTTCTGAGCCTCAATTTCTTTATCTGTAAAATGAGAATAATAATAGTACCTATTATACATATATATATATAAACTGTTCTGTGAACTGCAAAGTATTATATATGGAGGATTCTAGTGGTAAATGTTTAACTCTTCCCCTTTCCCCCTCCAAAAAGTACACTTTTAAGTTTAATCTGCATTATTAACATTTTTCTATCACTTTTGTAAGTCTAGATAATCAACAAAACAATCAATTATGTCCTGGTTTATAATATTTACCAATTTCTGAAGTGTAAATATTTGCTCTGAAAATTTAACATTTGACTATCTGGAGCTAGAACCAGCTGCCCCTATACCATTTTAAGGGTTCCTTTCACCAGTCCCTGTGTTAGGAAATGGTTTTTCATATGAAGAATACGAGATCATGTGGGTGAATTTTAGAGACAGAAAAACCCTGTTATAACCAAGCTTATGATTATAGACTTGCCTCTGGTGAAGGTCATATCCCCCAGATGGTACAACCACATCCAGTCAAAGCCTGCTGCTAGAGGCTTAATCTATAAAGGTGGGCGTTCCATCCTGTCTACAAACACAAGCTAAATAAAAGGTTTCTCCTGCACATGACAGTGCTACTGACAATGACTAGTGATAATGACAATTATCTAACTTCTCTAATGACTTCCATTTTTCTTGGATAGGACCACCATCCTCCTCAAAGCCTAGCCTCCAGTCCTTGGAAGTCTACTTTTCAGATGTTGTGGAAAGAAGTATTGGAGGAAACAGAGGACCTGGGTTCATCTCCTACCTCTCCACTCATAAACTATTTGACATCGGTCAAATCACTTCCCATTTTTGGCCTCAGTTCCTTCCTCTGTAAATGACAGACTGACCTCTGAGATCCCCTCCATCCCTAAATTTCTGCTGATATGATCCTTCCCTCAACTTCACCTTTCACTTTAATCAGTTACCAAGTCCTGTTTTTGCTACATTCACCATATCTCCCACAGTCATACTTTTATTCCAAGCATATTGAAACCACGAGGACTGTTTTAAAAGCCTTCAAACTGTTCTTCCTGTCTCTAATCAATTCTTCACACTGCTTTCCGTATGATGTTCCTAATTCACTCTAATAGGTAAAACAATATATAGATCTACATATGTAATATATGCAAAATTAATATAAAACAGGTGAGAGGGGGAGGGAGTACACTAGCACTTGGAGGGATCAGGAAAGACTTGGTGGAGGAGAAGCTTGATGTGGAGAGTCATGAAGCAAGTTTCAGAAGCTGATCTGAGTTAGGAGTATATTTCAAATATAAGGGACAGTTGGTGCAAAGATGGTATAGAGTGAGTCCTAGAGGCGGTCAATGAGCTTAGATCACAAAGACAGGGAAAGGTAAGAAAGGATCAAGTTGTGAAGAGCTTTAAATAAGAAACAGAGGAGTTTAGAGTTTATCCTGGAATTAATAGGGAATCAGTCAAGCTTTTTGAGCAGGGAAGTGATGTGGTCTGACCTAGACTTTAATAAAAATCACCTTGGGGGCGGGTAGGTGGCACAGTGGATAGAGCACCAGCCCTGGAGTCATGAGGATCTGAGTTCAAATCCAGTCTCAGACACTTAATAATTACCTAGCTGTGTGGCCTTGGGCAAGCCACTTAACCCCACTGCCTTGCAAAAAAAAAAAACCTAAAAAACTAAAACTAAAATAAAAATCACCTTGGATGATTTCAAAAGGAGAGAAATTTGAAGCAGGGAGACCAGTTAGAAAGTTATTACAATGGTCTGCATAAGGAGTGATGGGGGCCTGAGCTAAGATGGTAACAGTTTAAGTAAAGAGATGAGGATGTCCCCGAAGGATGCTGTAAGGTAGAAAAGACAAGATATGAAATAAATAGGATTTGTGAGGTGAGTGAAAATGAGGAGTTGAAGAATACACTGTGATTAAAGAGGTTGATCAGCCAATCAACAAACATTTCTTAAGCACCTTCTTTGTACCAGACACTATGTTAAGAGGATACTAAAAGAGACAAAAGACAATCCACCCTCAAAAAGTTCATAGTTTAAGATAACATGCAAACAAATATATACAAATGGGCTATATACAAGATAAATAGGAAATAATTAACAGAAATAGGAGAGCTTGGGAAATACTTCTTGCAGAAGAAAGGATTTTTGTTGAGGCTTAAAGGAAGCCAGGAAATCCAGGAGACAGAGATGAGAAGATACAACATTCCAGGCATAGGGGACAGTTGGAGAAAATACCTGGAAACAAGAGATGGAGTGTTTTGTTCTTGGAACAGCAAGGAAGCTAGGATCTCAATGTACTTGTCAGGAGAAAGGCATAAGAAGAATGGAAAAGTGAGAGGGCAGAGGTAGAATTTTGTGAAAGGCACAGAACAGAAAATTTTGTACTTGATCCCGGAGGCAGTAAGGAATCACAGGAGTTTATTTAGTTGACATAATTGGACCTGTGCTATAGGAAAATCACTTTGGAGGCTGAATGGGGAATGGATTGAAGTGAGGGAAAAGAAGGCAGGCAGACTCACCAGCAAGTTGTTGCAATAGGCCAGACATGATGAGGGCCAGAGGTGATGAGGGCCTGCATCAAAATGGTGGTAGTGTTAAAAAGAGGAGGTATATATGAGTGATGTTGCAAAGGTGACATCAATAAACCTTAGCAATAGATTGAATATGGGTGATATTGGGGGAGATAAAGTGAGAAACATTGACAAGTCCAAGATGACTCCTAGGTTACGAGCCTGAGAGACTGGTGAGGATAGTGTTATCCTCAATAGTAATAGGGAAGTTAGGAGTGGGAGAGTATTTAGGAGGAAAAAAATGAGTTCTGAATATGTTGAAGTTGAGATATCTACGGAACATTTGGTTCAATATATTCAAGAGACAGTGGATATGTATAACAATAGTTCAGTGTGAGGTTATATGTGTGTGTGTATTTGTGCATACACACATATACATACTTGGTAATCATCTGCATAGAAATGATAGTTGAGTTAATGGGAGCTGACATTATCAAGTGAGATAATATAAAGAGAAAAGAGGACTCAGGCCAGAGCCTTGGGAGACACCCAAGGTTAATAGGTATGACATGGGTGAAGCACAAGTGAAGGGAACTAAGAAGTGGTCAGGAAGATGGGGAGAGAACAGAGAAAATTGGAGAAGAGAGAGTATCCAGAAAGAGAAGGTCATCAACAATATTGATAACTGAACAATGCTCTTGGAGATATAGGCCATTAAAGGAGTTTTTAACCTCCTTAAATAAACTATCCTTCAATCCATTTACATAGGGGTATTATAACATTTTGCCAAATGATCTGCTGAAATTCAAGTTTAAGCTGGATTTCCTTGATCTACTAGGCCAATAATCCTCCTGGGGAAAAAAAAAATGTGGTAGCCTGGCAGGACTCCATCATGGCTCCACCTTGGTTTACAGAGATCATCGTATCCTACACCACCCCATTAATTATCTCTTTATAATTTTGCCAGGAATACCCATCACACTGATCAGGTAAAGAATTCCCCTTTTTCCTCCCCTCTCTCCTCCCTTTTAAAAACCAGGGAACCTGTTCTGTTTCAATCTCACATTGTCTGATTCAATAAAGATCAAGGTGGCTCAAAAATCTCATTGCCTAGGTTTACATGTTATAATTTGTCTAGGTCAGATGACCTGAGCTCATTTAGGACAGCTAGAGGCACAGTGGTTAGTGCTGATCTAAGAGTCAGTAAGATTCCAGTTCAAATCCAGTCTTAGACATATACTTGCTGTGTAACTTTGGGCAACTCACTTTAAAAAGATCCTGACTGTGGTACTCGTCTTATACCAGAGGCTCATGCTAGGAGTTAGCTCTCCTGGCATTATTCTCCTTAGACACTGGTATTTCTTGTGTGTCTATATTCAATAGCAGTTCTGTCTTCCATCTTTTGTCTTTTCCCTTTAACATCAGAACTAGTGAAAAAGCTTCCTTAAGCCAGAGGGGTCTTTCAACACTTCCTCTTCCTTTTCTTAATCAGAATTTTGTTGAATGCTTGGAATTCCCTTTTTGAATTCCTCAGATCATTGGATTCCACTTCTTCAGGGGAACCCTAGTTCATATTAATCTTTCCTTTATGCTGAATTTCAATAGCACTCCAGGCTTAAGGATGCTTGCTTAGATTCCTCTAGTTTCTGAAAGCTTTCAGTCACTTGAAGATTGGTACTGTCTACTGCAGGGCTAAATTTATAGTAAATACTCAATAAATACTTGTTGGGTTAATGAATGAATCAAAAAAAGAATGAATGAATCATTTAATACATAGTTTATTGTTTCTACTACTACTACTAACTAATCATCTGTCCCTTTCAAGTTTTGTGCTAAGCTTAGGAAACAAAGAAAGGCCAAAGGGAGCCCCTACTCTCAAGGGGCTTTTCAGGCTGAAGGGAGAAAACATTCAAACAACTATGAACAAACCAGATATATGCAAATAGGACAAAGTAGGGGAGTCCCAGAGGAAAGATACTATGATTAGGGGATCAAGAAAGACTTCTTCAAACAGATGGGACTTTGGCTGAAACTTGAAGAAAGCCAGAAAAGCCAGGAGGTAGAGATGAGAAAGGGAGATCATTTCTCAAGAAAGCCAGAGAAGTCAGAAGACAGAGATGAGGAAGACAGATGTTTCTGGCAAGTAGGGGATAAACTATGAAAATGTTCTGATGAATTCTGGAGATAAGAGGTCCAGCTGCTAGAATAACAAGGAGGTAGGGGAAAGAAAGGGAGCATTGGGTTATAGAAAAGGACTTGTTGCTGGAGCAAGCTGAAGACCTGGGTGTGAATCTTATTTCTGATATTTGCTTACTCTGTGACCTTGGGCAAATTACTTAACTTTGGTAAGCCTCAATTTCCATTTAAACAAACTAGGGAATATGACCCTAATAAAAGTACCCACTTCATCTCCTCTCAGGGTTCCAAAGATCAAATGATATGGTATGTACAAAAAGCACTTTTGTGAAATGCTAAATTAAAGTCATTTCTTAGATCCACAAAAAATGTTTATATATATATATGTTCTAGGAGCATAGGCAAAATTTATAATTTATTTGTAAGAATACACTCTCCTGTACATACCCTCTGAGCCAGCAATACAGCTACTGGGCCTGTTCCTGAAGAGATTATAAAAAAAGATAAAAATTCTACATGTACAAAAATATTCATAGCAATTCTTTTTGTAGTGGCAAAGAATTGGAAATTGAGAAGATGTCCATCCTGGGGAATGACTGAACAAATTGTAAGTTGTGGTATATATAAATATGTGTGTGTGTGTGTGTGTGTGATGGGACACTATTGTTATATAAGAAATCATGAGGGATGGGATTTCAGAAAAACTTAGAAAACTTCGATGAATTAATGCAGTGTCAAATGAGCAAAACCACAAGAACAATATACACACTAACAGCAACATGGGGGGATGATCAGACACGATGGACTTGCTCATTTCAGCACGACAATAAGCAAAGATAGTTTTAAGTCTTGTGATGGGGGCTGCACTGGCCCTGGAGTCAGGAGGACCCGAGTTCAAATTCGACCTCAGACACTTGATCATTACCTAGCTGTGTGGCCTTGGGCAAGCCACTTAACCCCATTTGCCACGTAAAAAAAAAGTCTTATGATGGAAAATACTATCCATATCCAGAGATGGAAGAGTGGAGTTTAAATGAAGATGAAAACTAATTATGTTCAATTTTTTTTTTTAGTTTTTGCAAGGCAAACGGGGTTAAGTGGCTTGCCCAAGGCCACACAGCTAGGGAATGATTAAATGTCTGAGGGCGGATTTGAACTCGGGTCCTCCTGACTCCAGGACTTGTGCTCTATCCACTGCACCACCTAGTCACCCCTATCTTCAGTTTTTAAAAGTTGTCCAATGTGTTGTTATTTTCTCCCCTCTATAATGGTTTCTTCTGTTTGGATTGGATTTTTTTCTCACAACAAGATCCACATGAATCTAAAAAAATGGAAAGGACTGAGGAAGAAATCTCTGAAGACGATGCAGACTGAGTAGTGCTCAGCTTGAGACAGCTCAGTCATCCCTGGAAGCTCTCTAAGCAAACCCCAAGCTGGCATCCACATTCTGGAAGATCACCCCCCCCCTCCAGTTTTTGTGGCATCGGACCACCTGGCTGCAGGGCTCGGTAGTCCAAGCCTGCCCTGCTCCAGTCAGCCGGGAGATCCAGGGTGCCGAGCTTTCACTGTTAGCGCGTTCATGCCAAGGGTCGGCCCCTCCGTGCGCGCTGCCCCCGAGGGCTGGGCCTCGGGGTTCTGGCCCTGTGCCCAGCTTGGGGGCGCTGGGTGTGCTCCGGCCCCAGCAGACACACACGGGGGAGCAGGGTCTGCGGTTTCTCCGCAGCCGGGCTCCCAGACCACACTAGGGCCCGGGGGGCGCGGAGCGGAGGCGCAGGGAGCCCCCGCGGCCCCGGCGCAGGTGGGGGGAGGGGGCAGGATGGAGCCCGGCGGAAGCCGGGAGCCGGAGGAGGGTCCTGGGCCCGCGGAGCCCCGGGCTGCCCATAGGCGCCGCAGCCCGGCGCTGACATCAGCGCTCCTCCCTCGCCTCCCAGTACCCTCAGCTCCGGCCGGACCCTCCCTCCTTCCCACCACGTGTCCCTTCCTCCCTCCCTCTCTCCCGGAGGGGACGCGAGGACGGCGGGGAGGGAGAGGATCGGCGGGACCGGCGGCCGAGGAGGCTGGCGCCCTGAGCCCCGGCCCGGCGCTCCGGACACCGCCCCGCGCCGCCCGCGCCCCGGCCCCGGCCTCCGGCGGTGAGTGGGAGCGGCCCCCGGGCAGCGCGGACAGCTCCGGGCAGGGAGGGGCGTGCACCGAGGGCTCCTCCTCCCCACCCCCACCGCGATCCCGGGGGGAGGGCGGGGAGGGGCGGGGGCCGGGCTGGGGGGGCGCAGCGGCTCCGGGCCGCAGCCCGAGCCGCCGCCTTTGTTGCGGCCTTGACCGCCCGCAGCCGCGCCCGCGGCCGCCGCAGCCCCCCGGGTCGCAGGTGCATGGCGGGCCGAGGTCGGGGCATGAGCGCAGGGAGGAGGCCGGCGGGGCCATGGGGGAGCCGGACCCGGGCCCGCGGCCGCAGGACTGGGGAGGAAGGGGACAAGATGGCTGGAGAGCTCCGGGCGGGCGCGGTAAGAGCCGGCGTGTGGGCCCCGGGCCCCGGAGAGGCCCCCCCCCGGGCCGCCCGGCCCCTCCCACCACCCCCAGCCGGCCCTGGGCCCCGCTGCACGGCCTCGGCTTTCCTGCCATTTCCGTGAAACAGCCCCAGAACAAGTTGCTTTCTCCTTTGCTCTTCCCGGACGCCCCCTTTCCCCTTGCAACAATCCTGGCAGTAAGCTCCAGACAGGCCGTAAGGTGGGCACGTCCCCGTCCTTGGTAATCTCTTTCGATCCTCGCCACCACCTCCCCGGTAGGTAGGTAGGTACCGTTGTTCTCATTTTATAAACGAAGGAGGTCGAGAGTCTTGGCCAGAATGTCTGAGGTAGGATTTGAACTCGGGCCTTGAGTCCAGTGGGAATCCCCGAATTCAGCCACTTCAAACTCGGACTGCAGCTTTCAGAAGAGCATGTTCCCCATGACTTGAGACTTTGGGGACCTCTGCAGCAGGCCAGTGAAAACAGGAGGCTAGAGAGGACATTTTCCCTCAATTTACCCTATAAGTCTGTTAACCTAAAAGTAAGAACCTGAAATACAGGGGTAAAATAACAGCACCACTAATAACACTAGATTTGACGTGGAAATTTTATTCTTTGGGATTTACCAAACCCTCCGGTAGGTCACGGAGACCATCTCAAAACGGATCTCCCCGAGCTGAAGGAGATGGGGGCGGGGGAATAGACTGTGCACCACCGGAGTAGACATAACCTTAAACCCGCCTGGAGACCGCTCCAATATCTGCTATCTGAGGGATGTGACATTATTATTATTATTTGAGTGTAAGTGCCAGGAGGGCAAGGTGAGGACTTGTTTTTCAAGTCTAAAGGAGGACTGAATTGTTTCTCGGATTTGGTGGGCAGGACCAGAGCTTCCTTTCAAATTGTAAAGGATTTGGCTCTTTCCCGGATTAAAGAGGGCAAGACTCATCTTTTCAAAGTCGAAGGAGGACACATTCCATTCCTCACAATAGCTAAGAAACATCAACCTTTGACCAGGAATAGTTATAAAAACTTATAGTATTATTATACTTTCACATGCCTTTCAGTTGTGAGGTCTGGTTTAGAGAAAGCAGATTTTCCAGCCCCCTCTGAATAAACTGAGTTTATTATGGGAAAACCCTTGGTATGATAGAAAGATTTGCTGGCAGGGGATCTTAATTGGAATTCCTCGTTCTGCCATTTACAGACTTGTATGACCTTGAATAATTATTTCAAATTTCTGAGCCTCAACATCTTCATCTGTAAAATGGGAGTTGAACTAAGGTGATGGCCCACTCGAGTCTATGAGCCTATGATTCTTTGACTCCATCCTCACCCTACTCCTCATAAAATTGAATGGTATTCTAAGCCCCTTTCACACCAGAGTCTTGGTTCTCTTAAAAGTGGGTGATTTGGAATCAGAAGACCTGGGTTTGAATCTCAAACTTAATCATTGTGTAACCAATACCAAATCATTGAATTTGTTCCAACCTCAAGCCCTCAGTAAAATCACAGGGTTTGGGCCCTTGCCACTCTGAGTCCTTTGAACCTATCTCCTCTTGCTTGAAGCTTCTGTACCTGGTTCACAGGAGTTGGTGTACTATTGAATCAGCCCTCCTGTCCCAGGCCTCAGAATGGAACTCTCTTTGGTGGACAGCTCACGCTGAAATTGAGCACAGCCCTGGATCTTTCTGAAATGAATCTTCTTCCTAGACATGGACTCCACCACCTTTCCTCTCCCTTTTCCTCTGAAAGAAGAGGAAGAAGAAGAAGAAATTCAGACCAAGGAAATAGAGGATGGATCCATGGATATGCAGAGAGTGAGGATCTGTGCAGAAGGTGGTTGGGTGAGTAATAAAATCATGGAGGCCATTCACTAGGGGAATTACATTTGGTTTGAAAACAAAATTTATCAGCACTGGCCCTGGAGTCAGGAGGACCTGAGTTCAAATGCGGCCTCAGACACTTAATAATTACCTAGCTGTGTGGCCTTGGGCAAGCCACTTAACCCCATTACCTTGCAAAAAAAACTAAAAAAAAAAGAAATAAGACTTATTTTGGCTATTAACCATATTTAGTGAGAAAATAATAGTCTGGTATGCATATATTTCCCCCAAAATTATGTATACCACCCCCCAAAAAAAAGAATTATTGGGTTTTTCCCATCATAATTGCTTCCCATGTCATTTTTGAAAGCAATAATATTGCAGTTTTTTAAAACAGCTCTGTATTTGTGGAGGATCTCCCCTCCTACAAAATATTTGTTCTGTTTGTGATTGGGGCTGACTAAAGCAATTCTTTGGAATTTCTATGTGTACTGCAGAATGTATTCTGTTTGTGTGCCATACCAACATTCTTAAGAGAAAGTCCTCTGATTCTATTTCCATGGCAGTTATTTTCTTTAAGTTTGTAGAGGAAACTGAATATACATTTGTGATAAAGTGATTTCTGTAGTTACCTTGTAACTGTAGTTACCTAGTAACTACCTTCTGTAGTTATCTTTGTCTGTTTTCCTATATTATAGCCAACACACCAGCAATCCATTTGTTGAATGGTAATTTTTCTGATCAGGTGCTAGTGACTTGATATGAGTAGTCATTCATCACCAAGTATCTAGTAAACTCTTCCTATGTCCTAAGGCCTCAAGTCATATGGAGATAAGACCTAAAGGAGTTTATATTGGGAAGAGCTGATCATCCGGTAAAAAATATCAGTGTTCCTTGGACATTGCCCTGCAGTGAATAGTCCATTATAGCCTATGTAAAATAATAGGTTATTGTTTTAAATTGGGATACTCTTCCCCCAAAAGTTCATTCATCCCTTGACTCCCTTTAAGTGAGCCACAAGGGGACCAAGTGTGCAGATATTATAAATAGATAGGGCTGGCCTGATGAGTAAGAGGTATGAGATGATTTAAAAGGTACCATCTGGTATTCCCCCCACCTGCCTAAAGCAATAATTTCTAATGAAAGATTAACATTTATCATTCATTAGTTGGGCAAAAGCACCAAATATCACTGTCAAAATTCAAATAGATGATTTGGAAGACTGAACCCATTTAAATCATAAAACCCCATTAATATCTTGGTGTAGATTAATTTGTTAGATTCATGTCAGAGAACCAGACCTGAGGGAATAGGTGCAAAAGATGGAGGAGAAGGATGGGGAATGTGTAGCTATTGGCTGTTTGAATGATGTGGAGAGACCTGAGCAGTGGAGCAGAGAAACTGGCCAGTCTCAGTTTCTCACATATAAAATGAGTAGATTGGACTAGATGACTTCTGCGTTCTCTTTCTGCTCTCAGTCTATGATTCTTTTTGACTCTGGGCAGCCAGAGAACAGCAGGAATAATGTTCCTGGACCTAGAAGAGTGGAGTTGAGAGGTAGCAAGGGGCAAATCTGAGAGGAGATAAGAAAAGGGAAGCCTAAAAGGATTTTGAAATCTTCATCTCATCCAGAGAAGCATGTTCCTGCTCTTCTCATCCTTCACGATTCTTGGTTTAATTAAATTTCCCTTTAAAAGACATTAATGCCTTCATATGTAGTGTCTTTTCTCCAAAGCCCTTATGTTTGGGATGGGTGGGGAGGTTTTAGAGGCATTCCTTCTAGTTCCTGTTATTGTTGGCTTTTTAGAACACCTTTTTTTATTGACTGAACAAAAGAGCTTCATTTCAAATTGATCTGGATGTGGGAAGGGGCTTGGTGGGGCAGCTTTGTGGTATCTGCTTTGGACCATGAGGCTCTTGTTCAGTTCTCACTAAATTTGAAATGTTGTGAGTTGACAAGCATCCTATTTGAGTAAGAGAGACTATAAAAACAACCTGGGGTATTGGAATCAAATAAAACTAGAATTATATTCATATTGCATGTAGTGAATGATTTAATGTCTTTATTGTTTCGTGCCTTGAAGATCAGATATAAATAATAAAATAGTTTATGGAAGTGACAATAATTGTTATTGTTTACATACTTAAACGTTTTTACTGATTTCTCAAGTTCCTTGTTATCTAGAATCAGCAACAATGCCATTTTTCCTGGTTCCATTTGCATTTCAGTTTAATACTCTCTCTCCGCCTACACACACAGGTGGGTGTAGGTGTACATCATAAGCTCATGTTCTTTCTGACCTTCTGAAATTAAAAAACAAAGATACAATATTCATCTCACCAGGAGATCTAAATCTTTGTTCTTTCTTTTCCTCCACCCACCAACATTGGTCTGAAGTAGCCTTTGCTTGCCTTGATCTTTCTGCTCTGACTTCTCCATCCTTCCTTCTAACGTAAGGAGTAGGGATCCCTAAGCAGGAAACCTATTGGTTCCCTGTCCCCAGCTCTTGCTAAGAACTGACCAAAAGGGACCTGAAAACATCTCTGCTTGGTCCTCTCCTATTCAACATTTTTTTTAAATCAATGATTTGAATACAGGGGTAGCTATCATGCTTAACAGCTTTGCAGGTGATGCAAGGCTGGGGGGATTGGATAAAAGTCAAGGTACAAAAAGACAGTTTGGTAGTGTAGAGTAAATAAATATCCATTTAAATCTAAGAGGAAGAACTTAAATAGAAAGAAATGTAAAGTTATAAACATGAGTTCTAAAAAATCAGCTTTAAAAAAAGTGTCCCAAAAATCTTAGTGTGGTTTTTAAATTATCATTCATTAGTTGGGTAAAAGCATTAAGGTCCCCTATCAAAATACAAATAGATTCTTTGGAAGGCTTGACACATTTAAATAATAAAACCTCATTAAAGTTTAAAACTGCCCTAAGACTTTTGGGATGTCTTGTAAAAAAGAAGATATGACTGCAGGCAATAGGTCATCTAAAAAAAAAGGTGATGTTTTAGGGAACTGAAAGGTTAGTTTGAGTCAATGAGTTAGCACCCAAAAAGCTAAGTTATAAGGAGTTGATGGTCCTACTGTATGAATCATATATATACCATGGTCCAATCATATCTGCAAGATTGTGTTAAGGGTAGGACATCTCATTTAAAAAAGGAGCATCAATAAGATTGGGAGTATCCAAAGGAGGGCATCGAAGATGTTACCTCAATTGAGTTCATGCCATAGCAATATAACTGAAGGTTCAGGGGAAGTATGATCTGGAAAAAAGAAGACTTAGGGTAGGAAGGGGCATAGTCACTGTCTTCAAGATTGTCATTTAGAAGATTGCTTCAGTTTGGCCCAAGAGGACAAAATGGTGGAAAGTGCAGACAGATATTAGCTGTCAGGCAGGACCACCCACGGATTAAAGTTTACCTTAAATTGACTCACATTTGAAGTCTTCAAAAACAAAGGATGAATTATTTAATTTTGTCAAATATATATATATTGTAGAGTAGATTCTTTTTTTCTTTAGGTATAAATTGGTTCAAAAGGCTGCTGGTTTCCCTTCTAACTTGGGTCTGTGCTTCTTTGAACTTGAAATGAAGAGGTTCAAGTAAACAGTGAGAGTGGATTTTAGGTTCCCAGCATCAGGAAGTCTTGTAGTGATGGAAGAAAGACAGATTAGAGGGACTAGATCCAGAAAAAAAAAAGGAGGGTGGGAAGGGGAGACAGACCAGCAGCAAGCAGACCACTAGGTTGGCCCCAAAGAAGAGATGAAATGAGACCTGCCTTACCCCTCTTGGCAGAGATGGATTGTAGATGGGTAAAAGTGCATATAATAATTTTCCATTTGTCATTCAGTTTAACTGAAACATTTTCTTTTCTTGTTTTTTTTATAAGGTTTGGTCCTCTGTGAGATGAAGTGGAGAGAGATAGGTTATAAGAGATAAAATCGAAAGATTAATTATTTCTGAAAATTAATAAAAGACTGCATACATATAAGATATTATTAGAAAATGCTTAAAATGCTAAAGAGCTGATTGATTAGAAATCAGATAGCTAACTTAATAATGATTAGATAAGCTTTTTGGGTGGGGAGAGAAAGACAGACACCATCTATAGCTATATATTTGAAATGGACCAAAAAGGTGAGAAGGAGGGAACATAGGAGTTAAAGAAACTTCTGTGACTTAGAATTGATGACCCTTTTTTACCTTTGGCTATATTGGACATCATATCTAGCCTGTGGACTTGGGCTGCTTGAAGGGAATATTGCTTTGGAATTTGCTTCTGAGCTGCTGAACTATCTTCCTTTTGAACACCATGTGAATTGTTTTAAAACCCTCAGATCTGTTGTAAGAAAGGGAACAGATGACAACTGTACCAGCTTCCAGTCTTCACATCTTCAGTACTTTAAGTTTCATTCAGTCTAGCAATTATTAAGCACCTGTTCCTTGTATAATTATACTTGTATTAGATACTGTGCTCTGGCATTTACTATTGGTATGACCTTGGACAAATCAACTAACCTCTCTGCAACTCAATTTCTGAACCTCCATAAGATCGTAAATTCCTTGGGCAGCTAGATGGCACAAAGCAGTGGCACTGAAGTCAGAATGATCTGAATTCAAATCCAGCCTCAAATACTAACTCTGTGACCTTGGGCAAGTCACTTAACCCTTGTTGCCTAACTTGCCTGGGCAACTAAACCCAAATGGCTCTGGAGGAGAAAGTCATAGCATTGCACCCCTTTACTCAGATCCAACTCACTTGCTTGTTATGGCATCACCTTTCTGATATCATTGTCTTCTTCCAGAATAAAGGATAAACATCATCATCAAGCTCCTTGAGGGCAAGGGCTGTCTGTTGCCTCTTTTTGTTTAAAAATGTTTATTGTTTGATTGATTTGGGTGGGAGGGTAGAATACATAGTCTCTATGGTTCCATGTAGCTCAGGATCTGCGATCCTCTGACCCTATACTAGGTCCTGATTTTAAATAAGTATTTTATTTGTTTTTCAGTTACATTCAATGGAACCTTCTACCAACTTTTTTTTTGGTGAGATTTTGAGTTTTACAGTGTTTCTCCCTTCCCTCCCCCCTCCTTTCTATGGAAGGCAATCTGATTTAGGCATCTTTCCATTATTATGGGTGTGGTGTAGCTGTTCTAGGTACTGATAGGGCCTTTTAAGGATGCCAACAGCAGCCCATAGGTCCTGGTCTCCAGACTGTAGATGGGCCTGGCAGCATACAATTAGAGCTACCTTTTTAGGAAAGAAGCAGTAGGGAGACTCAGGAAGGAAAAGAAGAAAAGACCCAATTGTATAATATGAGGGAAGTTGGGGAAGAAGAGGCAGATGTCCAAATGCCTACCCAGGTAGTTGGGAAGGGGAGACAGACCAGCAGCAAGCAGACCACTAGGTTGGCCCCAAAGAAGAGATGAAATGAGACCTGCCTTACCCTTCTTGGCAGAGATGGATTGTAGATGGATCAAAGTACATATAATAACTTTCCATTTGTCATTCAGTTTAACTGAAGCATTTTCTTTTCTTGTTTTTTTGTTATAAGGTTTGGTCCTCTGTGAGAGATGAAATGGAGAGAGGTTATAAGAGATATAAAATCAAAAGATTAATTATTTCTGAAAATTAATATAAGACTATATACATACATAAGATATTCTTAGAGAAAATGCTTAAAATGCTAAAGAGCTGATTCATTGATTAGAAATCTGCTACCCAGTCACTAAGAGCACATGGGATATCTCTTCTCAAGCCACATAGGTTCAGTTTCATCACAGGCAGAAATGTCTTATTATAATGCAATTACAGGAGAGAAAGGAGCTACAGTAAAGAAGACAGTTGTTAACTCTATTGATTCAAATGTAGGGGAAGGATAATTAAAGAAATAAATTAAAGGGAGGTCAGGGAGATAGAAGACTTTTTTTAGGAGAGAAGAAGGGAAGTACTGGTCATTTTTCCCTGATTGAGTCATTGACAGTATACTTGGTTCAATTTTCAGGAATATATATATATTTTTAAGTTAAAACAAAAACATTCAATAGAAATGTGACAAAAGCAAAGTATTTAAAGTATGATTTTAATCAAGTTTGCAATTTAAAAGCAGCATCAATATATAATAAACGCCATTCTCTAAGTCAGGGATCTCAGGGGTTGGGTCCTGCCTTTGACACAGTGTGCTTCTCTCAGTTCCTCAGCAAGAGTTTAAATTATAAATTGCCTACAAAGGTATAAAGCTGAAATTCTCTAGACCAATAAAATCACAAGTTTAGA
Source organism: Macrotis lagotis (assembly GCF_037893015.1). Taxonomy (NCBI): domain Eukaryota; kingdom Metazoa; phylum Chordata; class Mammalia; order Peramelemorphia; family Peramelidae; genus Macrotis; species Macrotis lagotis. The sequence continues at coordinate 59,222,896 of NC_133659.1, forward strand.
AAAATAAAATAATAAACATTCAAACACTGATACAGCAAAAGGGTCACCTTATCTAATCTTTATGTCTGTACCTGAATTTGTGGGGAAGTGGGGAGGCAATCCTTATAAAACATGTATATAGCCAAGTAAAACAAATTCCTATATTGGACATAGCCAAAAATGTGTGTCTCATTCCTCTGCCAGGAAGTGAATAGGATTCTTCATCAGCCATTTTTCTGGAATCACAGTGGCTCATTGCATTGATCAGTGTTCTTCAGTTTTTCAGAGTTGATTATTGTTTTTATTGTGTTATTATAGTATAATTATTCTCCTGATTTGATTCATTTCTGCATCGGTTCATATATGTCTTCTCAGGTTTCTCTTAAACTATGTTTTCTTTAATTCTTATCTAAAAAATATGGATAACAGTAGTATCTATCCCTGGATTGTTGTGAGGACCAGAAAAGTTAATATTCATAAAGTTCTGCCTAGCACAGGTTCTGGCAGGGAGAAGGTGCTATAAAAATGTTAACTATTGTTATTGTCATTATTACAGCACAATATACGGGATATTGTTCACCATTCCAATTGATATGCACCCCCCAGTCTCCAGTTACTTGACACACAAAGATTTTTGTGTATATTGACCCTTTTTCTATTTCTTTGATCTCTTTGGGGGTCAGATTTGCTAGTGAAATCTCTGGATTAAAGAGATATCCCCATTAGTAACATTAGTTAGTAACTTTGTGGGCATAGGTCCAAATTGTTTTCCAGAATAGATGGGCCAATTCACAGCCCCCCCCAATAGTATATCAATGTGCCTATTTTCCTTCAACCCCTCCAACATTTTGTTATGTGTGAGTCATAGTTTGTCTAAAATGCTTTTCTCTAATTATTTGTGCTTTGGAGCATTTTTTCTGTGGCTATTAATAGCTTAAATTTCTTCCCTAGAAGACTCCTTGTTCATAACCTTTAAATATTTACGAATTGAGGAATAATAAATGCTTTATTTATTAAGGACCTGCTTACCAGACAGGATTGGCTTGAACTGGGTGATCACTTGCGGTAGGAAAAAATAATATCCTCAAGTGGTCAGCCACCTGGTAATGAACGTCAGCATTTGGCTAGGCTGTTTGTCTTAACAACAGACACAATGCCGTTCAGGCCTGTTCTTGAATTCTTTCAAATTCAGTATCATGCCAGAGCTTGTACTCCACTTAAAATTCAAGGTCACCTCCAGACCATGATGAGGCATCAAAAGAGGACTTGACTGTAGCAGCATAATGTTTTAAGCTCTGGTCGGTATATACATATCATTTAGAGGTTTTCTTTTTTATTAGGCATGAATTCATGTGGACCTTTCCATATTTCTCTCTGAGCTTCACATTTGTAAGCCACATAGTGGCCATATATCTCACCATCTTAATTTATACCCAGGCATATGATGAGTTTTACAATATAGTACAGTTAGTATATATGTATCATGCACATAGAGTTTGTCAGGCAGTGTCCGATGGGGTGAGTGGAAAAATGGAGAGAGTGAAAATGCCTGGAGTCCAGATATGAAGCGAAACAGCTCAAAGGACAATGTCACTGGATCATAGTATATCTGAGGGGGAAGGCACTAGAAGACTGGGAAGGTAAAGGGGACCTTTGAAAGTCAAACAGGATATTATATGTGTGATCCTAGAAATGATAGGGAACCACAGGAGTTTATTAAGGGATGACACGGTGCACATGATCAGACTTGTGCTTTAGGAAAATCACGTTGGTGGCTAAATGGATTAGAGTGGCAAGAGACTTGAGGAAGGCTGACCCACCAACAGGCTATTGCTATGCTTGGGGCAAGGTGATGGAAACCTTGAGAAAGGAATGTTCCAGAGATGAGGCAGAGGTGAGATTGGGGAGAAACGGCAAAGACCTCAAATTGACAAGAGGTGTGGCAGAGGGGAAACTGACCAGAGATGTGGCAAAGGGGAAACTGACAAGAGGTGTGGCAAAGATGTGAAAGTGACAAGAGATGTGGCAAAGGGGAAACTGACAAGATTTGGCAAAGATGTGAAACTGACAAGAGGTGTGGCAGAGGTGAAATTGACAAGATTTGGCAAAGATGTGACACTGACAAGAGATGTGGCAGAGGGGAAGCTGTCAAGAGATGTGGCAGAGGGGAAAATGACAAGATTTGGCAAAGATGTGAAACTGAGGAGAGATGTGGCAAAGGGGAAATTGACAAGAGATGTGGCAAAGATGTGAAACTGACAAGAGGTATGGCAGACATGAAATTGACACGATTTGACAAAGATGTGAAACTGACAAGAGGTGTAACAGAGGTGAAATTGACAAGATTTGGCAAAGCTGTGACACTGACAAGAGATGTGGCAGAGGGGAAACTGACCAGAGGTGTGGCAGAGGGGAAACTGAGGAGATGTGGCAAAGCTGTGATATTGACAAGAGGTGTGGCAAAGGGGAAGCTGTCAAGAGATGTGGCAAGGGGGAAACTGACAAGAGGTGTGGCAAAGGTGAAAATGACAAGATTTGGCAAAGATGTGAAACTGAGGAGAGATGTGGCAAAGGGGAAATTGACAAGAGATGTGGCAAAGATGTGAAACTGACAAGAGGTATGGCAGACATGAAATTGACACGATTTGACAAAGATGTGAAACTGACAAGAGGTGTAACAGAGGTGAAATTGACAAGATTTGGCAAAGCTGTGACACTGACAAGAGATGTGGCAGAGGGGAAACTGACCAGAGGTGTGGCAGAGGGGAAACTGAGGAGATGTGGCAAAGCTGTGGTATTGACAAGAGGTGTGGCAAAGGGGAAGCTGTCAAGAGATGTGGCAAGGGGGAAACTGACAAGAGGTGTGGCAAAGGTGAAAATGACAAGATTTGGCAAAGATGTGAAACTGAGGAGAGATGTGGCAAAGGGGAAATTGACAAGAGATGTGGCAAAGATGTGAAACTGACAAGAGGTATGGCAGACATGAAATTGACACGATTTGATAAAGCTGTGACACTGACAAGAGGTGTAACAGAGGTGAAATTGACAAGATTTGGCAAAGCTGTGATACTGACGAGATGTGGCAGAGGGGAAACTGACGAGGTGTGGCAAAGGTGAAAATGACAAGATTTGGCAAAGATGTGAAACTGAGGAGAGATGTGGCAAAGGGGAAATTGACAAGAATTGGCAAAGGTGTGAAACTGACAAGAGGTGTGGCAAAGGGGAAACTGAAGAGCAGGTGGGAGGCAAGGTCAGAAGGACTTGGCAGCAGCTTGGATATGGGGGCTGGGAGAGCCTGAGAGTCTTGGAGGATGGTGGCACCCTCAACAGTAGTAGGAAACTTAGGGAAAGAGATAAATTTTGGAAGCAAAGATGAGTACAGTAGAAAGAACACTGGTATTAAAGCCTGGAAACTTTTTTTTATTTGAATTCAAGACCTGAATTCACTACTTAGCAAATCATTTTCCTGTTAGTCAATGAGTGCCTAGTATTTCCCTAAGACTATGCTAATTGTTGGGATTGCAAAAATAAGTTAGTCTCAGTCCTCCTGGAGTTTACATATTGCTACTGGGTGAGGATGAGGGAAAGTTAACTAGTAACAAAAGGAGGTGTGTGTGTGTGTGTGTGTGTGTGTGTACACATACATATACATATACCATAAATAAATAGTGATTGGTGAGAGGCATCTGGAAAAGGCTCCTGAGAGAGATGATATTTGAGCTCCAGCATTGAAGGATGCTAGAGATTCCAAGAAGTTGAAGTGAGGAAGGAGAGAATTCCAGGCATGGAGAGACAGTGTACACAGATCCAGAATCAGCAGGTGGAATGTCACATATAGAGGACTGACTGTTGGTTTGGATGGGATTGTAAAGCACATGAGGGGGAGCAGTCGCTCCACATTTTAAATATAAGGAGTTTTGTACTTTTAACCAAAGGGACTTACAATGAGGAGTCATTGAAGCTTCTTGAGCTGGGTAGGGATGTTTCTGTTTGGCAGCTATGTGGACCATGCTGGAGGGGAGGAAGGGGTGATGTCAATTCAGAGACTGGATATAGGGAGTTCTGTTAAGGAGTTTTCAGTAGTTCAGGCTAGAGGTGAAGGCTGTTACTAAGGTAATTGTTATACTAGAAAAGAGAAGGGGATAAGTTATCTTAAGTTCTTTAACCGTTCCAACTTTCTGTAATCCAGTAGGAGCCAGAAAGGAAAAAAACATCGGTAAAAGAAAGTACATATTTTAGTTATGAGATGATTCATAGCCAAGAATGGGGTGGAGTTGTGAGGCTGCTTTGCACTGCTGTTTTAAAAATGACTTTCCATTCAAGAGCCCTAGAAGGTGGAGAGAAATTAGAAAGTGCAGAAGGAAGCAGAAAAGCCACCACCTTCCTCTTTCTTACTGAGAATTTCCTTGTGACTTTCCCATGCAAATGGAAGGGAGGCTAGTTTGCCTTTTTTATACAAATCCACAAATTTGACTTGGATGTTAAATACATACATTTCATATGCAAACATATACATTTCATATCCTTCCTCTGATTCCCCACCCCCCAGGAAAAAATCCTTTTTAAAGATTGGGGAAGGGGAGGTTTCAGAGTTTCATCTTTATGACTTCTGTGATCAAAAACTAGTTTTTGTTTGAAAAAAAGAGAAACTCTTGCCTTTGAAAACCACAGAGCTCTCCCATCCAGAGATGGAGCCAGCTTGTCCTATTTGCAAAACAAATCTACCCTCAGGGAGAATGATTGTCTTCCTCTGCTGTCTGTGAGAAGGGTCGAATTGGGCACTCTTGTAAAAATTAAAAATCTATCTTCTGCCACATTTTATGACTTCTGCAGAGGGGAGATGGGAAAAGGGAGGGTGAAATTCTGAGGGATTGGTTCCCTAGAAAAGAGCCTAGACTAGGCATCTGTGGGCCCTAGGCAATATTTAAAAATCGACCCCAGAGTGCAATTTGAGCCTTCACTGTAACACGTGACTTGGCTTATCACAAAATAAATACCTAGAAGCTTTGGAGAGGGGACTTTTCTGGCCTTCATGAATATCATTAAGGAGTACCCCATAGCTGTGCAGTTTACTAAACTGCCTATTTTGTCAACCCTTAATCTCAGCTCTGCCCTAAGGCCCAACCTTATCCTTTATGTACTGCTCAGTAGTTTTCTTTCCTTGAAGATCCCATTGTCTCCAACTCTTCACTCCCCACTTTCTTTTTGACCCCGGACAATAAGATTCTTTGCCCACTCCTATCGATTAGTCTCTCCCAGTCACCTGTGAATTTCCACTAAATTGCTTAATCTCACTGCTTAATTCCCAATCTCACCTCAGTTTCTCCATCTATAAAAATGTGAGGTTGAATTTAATTCCTTGGGATCCTTTCCAGATAAAACCATATAATCCAATGATCCTAGGAAAAATGTGGTGTGTTTTTTTTACTACCCAATTTCTCCTGAAACTTCTTAGCTAATTCCAACATTGCCATATCCAAGTCCTTAGTTTTCTTGACCTTCTACAACATTTCATATCACTGACCACCCACCTTCTCTCCTTGTTCAATTCTAGTACCTTTCCTAGCTTTGAGGCCTCTCCTGACTTTCTTCCTGGCTCTACCTCCATTCTCCCACAGATCATTAACATTTACTTTTTTGCTAAGTTTGGGAATACATAAAGAGTCAACAGAGAGTTCCAGTCCTCTAGGGAATTTAACATCCTATCAGGAGGTGAAAGGATGCTAGGGGGAGCTACCTGTAAGCAAATATATACAATGCAATTAACAGAGGGAAAACATGGGATTGGGGAAAGCTTCCTATAGAAACTAGCATTTTAGTTGGGATTTAAAGGCAGTCTAGGAAGGCAATCTTTATAAGGTTTTCCCAACTTCAAACCTGTGACCCTTTGATCCTGTCTGTATCTATCCAGACCCCAGTTTTAATTGGTCCCTCACTGCCTTATTGACATCTCTATCTGCTCGCTTCCCTTAGCATGTCAAATTCAGCTTATTCCAAAATAAACTCATCACCTTCCCCCCAAACTTATCCCTGTACTCGCCTTTTCTGTTTCAGCTCATGACTCTTGACCTGGACCCTTTCTACTTTAATTTATTTTTATTTTCTTAATTCCCTCCATATACTCCAAGATCCAGTAATACTGGCCTTTTGCCCAACTCTGGGCATTTTCCCTGGCTGTTGCCCCAGTCCTGGACTCTGCCCTTCTTCTTTTGCACCTCCTGCCTTCCTTCACATCTCAGCCAAAGCCCCACCTGGTAAAAGAGCCCTTTTCCAATTCTCCTTAATCTTTGTGCCTTCCCTTTGTGGTTATCCAATTTATTCTTTGTTCTTTGGTACACAATTGTTTTCATGTGGTGTTCCTCAATCTGCTATGAGCTCTTGGAGAGCAGAGACTAGTTTTCTTTTTGTTTTGTCTTTCTATGTGTCCCCAGAAATTAAACATAAGTAGGTATGGAATATAATAGGCACTTAATAAATGGACTTGAATGATCACCTCTGAATCATCCAGGTTTGAAACCTTGGACTTGCTCTTTAGCTCATCACTCCTTGGCATCTATGATCTATTCACAAGCATGTCTTGTTGGTTCTATCTTCATACCATCTCTCTTTTGTTTCCCCTCAGCTAACCACCACCCAGGTACTGGATGATTCTTTTTTTTTTCAAGATTTTATTTGAGTTTTGAGTTTTACAATTTTTCTTCCAATCTTCCTTTCCTCCCCCCACTCACCTCATGGAAAGCAATCTGTCAGTCTTTACTTTGTTTTCATGTTGTACATTGATCCAAATTGAGTATGAGAGAGAAATCACATCCTTAAGGAAGAAACAAAAAATATAAGAGAAAACAAGATCAGACAATAAGATAATTGCTTTTTTTTTCTAAATTAAAGGGAATAGTCCTTGAAATTTGTTCAAACTCCCCAGCTCTTTATCTGGACACAGATGGTATTCTCCATTGCAGACAGCCCCAAATTGTCCCTGATTGTTGCACTGATGGAATGAGTGACTCCATCAAAGTTGATCATCGCCCCCATATTGCTGTTAGGGTGTACAGTGTTTTTCTGGTTCTGCTCATCTCACTCAGCATCAGCTCATGCAAATTTCTCCAGGCTTCCCTGAATTCCCATCCCTCCTGGTTTCTAATAGAACAATAGTGTTCCATGACATACATATACCATAGTTTGCTAAGCCATTCCCCAATTGAAGGACATTTACTTGATTTCCAATTCTTTGCCACCACAAACAGAGCTGCTATGAATATTTTTTTACAAGTGATGTTTTTACCCTTTTTCATCATCTCTTCAGGGTATAGACCTGTACTGGATGATTCTTAACTAAATTCTTTCCTTCCATCCAGTCTCTTCTCAAGTCTGTTCTGCACAAACCACCTTCATGTATGGATTTGATAAAATAATTATATATTGATTCTGTATTTATGTACATTTATATATATACATATATATATATATCTCATGTATACATATATGTATTCATGCTGTTTTCATTATTAGAATGGAAACTTGGCTAGGTGGCGCAGTAGATAAAGCACCGGCCCTGGAGTAAAGAGTAAAGAGTACCTGGGTTCAATTCAGGTCTCAGACACTTAATAATTACCTAGCTGTGTGGCCTTGGGCAAGCCACTTAATCCCATTGCCTAGCAAAAACCTAAAAAAAAAAAAAAAAAAAAAAAAAACAAAACCCAAGAATGGAAACTCCTTGTGGTTAAGAGTTACTTATTTCATTTTCACTTTTGTATTTTCTATGCCTGATTCTGACTCATAGTTGATATAAAATAAATGATTCACTGGATTGATTTACTGCCTTACCCCAAACCTTCAAAGCTCCCTATTGCCTAAAGAATAGGCAATAGAATGAAATAAAAACCCTTAGCTTGGAAATTTAGGTCTTCCACAATCAGATTTCAACCAAACAGAACTATTACCTATTCTCCAATTCCACTCTCCAATCTCTTACCTCTAGAAACCATTTTCTATGCCTGTCTCCTCATTGAAACCTCTATGAAAACTATTTTCCTTCAAATGCCCCTTGTTCCTTGAAACCTGTTTCCCTTAGTTGAGAGTTCTCTTCCCTCTCACATTTTCTTAAAGTACACTCTATCTTTTGCTTCCATCAAACTTTGCTTTGTTTTATGACTACTTATATATGTTCCTGCTATTTTTTTCTCAATGACTATAAACTCATTGGCTGCAATAATTAAATTATTTTTTAGTGTTTTTTTCACCAACCACTAACAAAGTACCTTGCTATGCTATAAGTACCTGATAGATGTTTATTGGATTCAGTCAAATCCTTTTAAACCTAATGAGCAAAAGCACCTTTTCTTTGACCCTGGATCCCTTTGGCAGGCAACCTGACTAACTCTGGGTAGCCCTTTTCAAAATTATGTTATAAATGAATAAAATAGGATAAGAAAATAACATTTACCAAAATAAATATATTTTTCCCAATCATATACAAAAATAGTATTCAACATTAATCCTTTTGCAAGCTTTTGAGTTTCACATTTTTCCACCAACCTCCTTTCCCACCCCACCCCCTCTCTATGGCAGGGAGTAATCTAATATGGTTTATACATGTTCAGTCATGTATAATATTTTCATATTATGAAAAGAAGTTTTGAAAGAAGAAATAGAACTAAAGGAGAAAAACATGAGAAAGAAAGGAAAAGTATTAAAGTTTTAAAAAGTGAATGTAGTATGCTTTGCCCTGCATCCAGATTCCATACTTTTTTCTGTATGTGGATGGCATTTTTCCATAACAGGTCTCTCAGGACTGTCCTTGATTTCTGAACTGCTGAGAGGAGCTTCATCCACCACAGTTGATCATCTCACAATGTTGCTATTGACGTGTACAATGTATTCCTGATCCTCCTCCCTCCACTCAGCATCAGTTCTTTTTTTTTCACAATATTATTTTTTATTTTGAGCTTTTTTTTTTTACAATTTTTCCTCCTAATCTCGCTTCCTTCCCCCCACCCCCCACAGAAGGCAGTCTGTTAGTCTTTACATTGTTTCCATGGTATACATTGATCTAAGTTGAATGAGATAGAGAAATCATATCCTTAAGGAAGGCATCAGTTCATACAAATCTTTCCAGGCTTCTCTGAGTTCCCATCCCTCCTGGCTTCCAATAGAACAATAGTGTTCCATCACATACATATACCACATTTTGTTAAGCCATTCCCCAACTGATGAACATTCACTCAAATTTCCATTTCCTTGCCCCCAGAAACAGGACTGCTATGAATATTTTTGAACAAGTGATTTTTTTATACATTACTAAAATATTCTTGTTTAAGAGTAAACATTACCTCCTTCCCAAAAAAATATAGAACCTCATGAGAAATAAAGCAAAAGAAAGAGAAAGAAAAATGTGTTTCAGTCTGTGTTCTGATACTATCAGCTCTGTCTCGGGTGGATCATATTCCTATCATAAGTCCATCACAGAAGTTACTTCCATATTTTTCCACAGTTGCTGTTGCTGATTGTAATTCCCGCTGTCCATTCCTCCCCACTACTATATATTATATTTTCTTTCTCCTTTCACTCTGTCCCTTTTCTAAAATATGCTGTAGGGTACCTGTGTGGCTAAGCACTGCAGACTGAGCACTGGCCCTGGGACCAAGAGGCCTGAGCCCAACCACCCCTAAGACCTAACAACCACCTGGCCCCGCAGTCCTGGACAGGCCACCTAATCCCAGCCCCTTGCAAGAAGTTAAAAAGAAATGTTTTATAACTGACTATTCCCTCCTATGATCTACCCTCTCCTCTTATCACCCACATCCCCCCTCCCCCTTTCCCCCTTCTCTCCTCCTTAAGATGTGTATTCCTCATTGAGTGTGCATGCTGTTTCCTCTCTGATCCATTTCTGATGAGAGTGAGGGTTCCCTCATTCCCCCTTGCCTTCTCCCATTCCATATTATTGCAATAGCTCATTGCAATAATAATAATAATAATATAAAATAAAATTTAAAAAATCTTTTTAAGGAAATATCTTAGCCTATTTCCCCTCTCCTTTTTTTTTGTTTGCAAGGCAAATGGGGTTAAGTGGCTTGCCCAAGACCACACAGCTAGGTAATTATTAAGTGTCTATGAGACCGAATTTGAACCCAGGTACTCCTGACTCCAGGGCCGGTGCTTTATCCACTGTGCCACCTAGCCTCCCCTCCCCTTTCTCTTACTCCCAGTACATTTCCCTTTTAGCCATTGGCTCCATTTTTACAATATACTTTATCTTCAAATTCAGCTCTCTCCTGTGCTTCATCTATATAAGCTCCTTCTACCTGCTCAATCACATGAGGGGGCTCATATGAGCATTATCAGCATCATTTTTCTATTCAGAAATACATACAATTCATCATCATTAAGTCCCTCATAATTTACCCTTCTCCTTCACCCTCTATGCTCTATCCAAGTCCTGTATTTGAAGGTCAAACTTTCTGTTCAGCTCTGGTTGTTTCAGCAGGAACATTTGAAATTCCCCTGGTTCACTGAAACTTCATCTTTTCCCCTGGAGGAGGACGTTCAGCTTTGTGATTCTTGGTTGCATTCCAAGTTCTTTTGCCTTCTGGAATATTATATTCCAAGCCCTACGAGCCTTTAATGTAGTTGCTACTAAGTCCTGTGTGATCCTGATTGCAACTCCACAATATTTAAATTGTGTCCTTCTGGCTGCTTGTAATATTTTCTCTTTGACTTGGGAGTTCTGGAACTTGGCTAAATATTCCTGGGGGTTGGGTTTTTTTGGATCTCTTTCTGGGGGAGATCAGTGGATTCTCTCAATTTCTATTTTGCCCTCTGCTTCTAGGATATCAGGGCAATTTTCCTGTAGGAATTCTTTAAAAATGATGTCAAGGCTCTTTACTTGATCATGACTTTCAGATATCCCAATCATTTTTAAATTATCTTTCCTTAATCTGTTTTCCAGATCAGTTGGGGTTTTTTTTTAGGTTTTTTTGCTAGGTAATGGGGTTAAGTGGCTTGCCCAAGGCCACACAGCTAGGTAATTATTAAGTGTCTGAGGCCGGATTTGAACTCAGGTCCTCCTGACTTCAGGGCTGGTGCTCTATCCACTGTGCCACCTAGCTGCCCCCGATCAGTTGGTTTTTCAATGAGATGTTTCACATTTTCTTCTGATTTTTCATTCTAGAGGTATTGAAGTTGTTGTATCTTGACTTCTCATAAAGTTAACAGCTTCCTTTAGCTCCATTCTACATCTGAAGAATTTGTTTTCCTCAGAGAGCTTATCTCCTTTTCCATCTGGCCAATTCTGCTTTTTAAAGCATTCTTCTCCTTAATAACTTTTTGAACTGTTTTATCCATTTGACCTACGCTGGTTTTTAACAAGTTACTTTCTTCAACTTTTTTTGAGTCTCCTTGACTAAGCTGCTGACTTTTTTTTCATGTTTTTCCTGTATATCTCTCTCATTTGTTTCCCAATTTTTCTTCTATCTCCCTTACTTGATTTTCAAAATCTTTTTTTTGAGCTCTGTCATAGCCTGAGCCCAACTGCCACTTTTCTTGGAGTCTTTAGATGAAGAAGCTTGTACTTCCTCATCTTCAGATTGAGTGTTTTGATCCTTCTTGGGATCATAGACAAAGCATTTGTCAATGGTGTTCCTCTTTTTTCTCCATTTACTCATTTTCCCAGCCTGTGCCTGGTTTTGGGGTGCTTCCTGAGCTTTTGAATTTTAATTGGGACACCACCACAAGGACCTCAGTGTGTGAGGCTCTGACTGTCCTCCTGGTCTGTGAATGACCACAAGCACACCCCTCTGCCACAGGGCTTGGGGGTTCCTGATCTATGGGGGTCCTAGACTGTGATCAGGATCTGACTGTGGTCAGAGTCCCAGAGTCCTGTTCTGGGGACAGAGGACAGACCTAGGCAGTCTCTCTCCACTCCCCTACCTTTAGTGGGCTGGGCACTCAGGGGGCATCTGCCTGGAGGCTCCTGCTTCCATTTCCTGGATCTGGGCCGCAGCAGCCACTGCCCTGAGGACCTGGGATTTATGCTTGCTCTGGCAGAGGTCTCTCTGCTGATCTTCCAAGTTGTGCCTGGTGCTCCCTGGGATGCAGGTCAGGAAACTGCTTCTCCTGCTGGGAACCACTGCTCCCAGGTGTCCTAGGACTGTTTCCAGGAGGCTGAAGTTTTTTCACTCTGGTGGGGGCTGCCCCTCTAATCCCATGGAGTAGAGTTTTTCCACTTTTTTCTAGGTTAGGGGCTGGAGAATTTCCTTACTGGATCTTTCTGTGGGTTCTGTCTCTTGAAAATTTAGTTAGAGTCATAATTTTAAGATTTTTAAAATATTTCGGAGAGAACACCTAGGAAAGGCTCTTCTCCTGTTGTCATCTTGACTCTGCCCCTCAGCATCAGTTGCAAGACTTTCCAGGCTCTTCTGAAGCATAATACAATAGTAATAAATACATTTTTAAAGCAAGTGTTTGGACTACAGGCTAAGAACTTATTAAGGGTTAAGGAGCATCTTATCCTTCCAGCCCTACCTTATGTTGTAAGCACCTCACAGAAAGGGATAGTTTTATTTTTGTCTTTTGGTTTCCCCAGAACTTCTCAGAGATGATGTCTTCCATATTCTAGGTCAAATATTATCCAATTACATGAAAAGACAATAATATACTTTTTTTATTGAATTGCAAACTTTTCTTCCTTTCCTTTCCCTTCCTGAAGATGAGAAGCAATCTGATAGAGTTCATACTTTTTTGTGTTTGTTAATTCAAGACAATGGGATTTAGTGAGTTGCCCAAAGTCACACAACTATTTATTAAGAATCTGAGGTTAGATTTGAACTCAGGTTCTCCTGACTTCAGGGTTGGTGCTCTGTCCACTGTGCCACCTAGGCTGCCCCATACTTTCTTCTTTTTTTTTTTAAGATTTTTTAAGTGGTTTGCCCAAGGCCACACGGCTAAGTAATTATTAAGTGTCTGAGGTCATATTTGAACCCAAGTACTCCTGACTCCAAGGCGGGTGCTCTATTCACTGCACCACCTAGCCACCCCTTGCCCCATACTTTCTTGAGAGAGTGAGTATGTTTATGGTTCCCTTTCCTAGAATGTTCTTCCTCCTCATCCTCCTTATCATTGTATCCTCCTATCCTTTAAAGCTCAGTTTGCTCCCAAAAGCCTTATTTGATTCTCACAACTATGGTGACTTAGACATCACCTAGATTTTGTTTTAGTTTTGTTTTTTGTTGTTGTTTGTTTTTCCAGTTTAACATGTTTATTGAGTATCTACTGTATACAAGGAAAAGCCCTTGTTAGGAGCTCTACTCAAGATATATGAACTCTACAAAAATACAGTATAGATGGAAGGAGGGAAAATTATTAAGAACAGTAGGGGAAGAAGCATAGTTTGAATGATGAAGATATGGTCAAATAGAGGAAGGAATTTTTAAGGAGTGTGAAGAACCACATGAGCAAATATACAGAGGTGGAAAATGGAATTCTGCCTTTGGGACCTCACATAGCTTTTTTTTTTAAGGTTTTTGCAAGTCAGTGGGGTTAAGTGACTTGTCCAAGGTCACACAGCTAGGACATTATTAAGCGTCTGAGGTCGGATCTGAACCCAGGTCCTCCTGACTCTGGGGCTGGTGCTCTATCCACTGCACCACCTAGCTGCCCCACATCATCACTTTTAAAAAGCTAGGTGAGGGGCAGCTAGGTGGTGCAGTGGATAGAGCACCCGCCTTGGAGTCAGGAGGACCTGGGTTCAGATCCGACCTCAGACGCTTAATAATTACCTAGCTGTGTGGCCTTGGGCAAGCCACTTAATCCATTTGCCTTGCAAAAATCTAAAAATAAATAAAAATGATAATGTACTTTGTACTTTTACTTAATATTCTGCATTATAGCTCTCTATAATGATAGTATTCCTCTACTAGATCCTTAACTTCTTCAGGAAAGAAATCTTGTTTTAGAGAAACTGTTTCTAACCCAAATACCTATCACAGTACTCTTTACACAGTAGATACTTAAATATACGTTTCTATTATATTGTCTGGTTGGAAAATGGGGACTGAAGGGGAAGAATCTGGAGGTATAGTTAATAACAGAACTGGAATGGAGGAGACTTGGGTTTTAGACTTGCCCTTATCCTCGATTAGCTCTATGCTTATGGGTAACTCTTTTTATAAAATAAGGTGCCTGGATCAGATGATTCCCAAGGTTTCATCTGGCTCTAATATTCCATGATTCTGTGATGTCTAAGATCCATTACAATTTAGTGATCCTACCGCATTGTCTTTTAGGTGCTGAGTAAAGGATATTCTTTTTTTTTTTCAGGTGCCAGCGCTATTTGATGAGGTGGCCATATATTTCACTGATGAGGAATGGGAAGTTTTAACTGAGCAACAAAAGGCACTCTATCGGGAGGTCATGAGAATGAATTATGAAACCGTACTATCCCTGGGTAAAGATTTGCTTTCTTTTGTTTCATAGAAGATTGTATCTATGTCTCTCATTTCTGTTGTGTCAAGATAGCTCTAGCCAAAATTTGTAATCTCTCTCCCCAACTCTTCATATTTAATTTCTTGTTTAAAATATTGGTGCTTAGAGAGTGCCACTTAACTCTCAGTCTTACCTCTGGGTGAGCTCTGGGCATGCTCCTTGCTGAGAGCATAAGAAGTATGACATTAGATCAAACATGGTGCTTCTGGACCCATAATCTTTCTCTCAGTGACATCAGCACTTGGATTGGGTTGTACCCCAAGTATTCTTTGGTTTCATATGAATGTACTTTGGAGCATCCATTTATTTGGAATGAATTCCTAACTTGCCCATTAAACATATCAAATTAAAATTTTATTCTGTTTACCAAAAGTGTGTGCGCATGCTCTCTTTCTCTCTCTTCATGGGATTGTGCACTATGAAGTAGATGGAGCAATAGTCTCAAGAGTCAGGAAGAGTTTTCAAGTCCTTCCTCTCCTGGACTTCTGGGCCCCTCAAGTCTCAGTGCCCCTACCTAAGTCTCCCATACCTTAAACTGAAGAATAGTTACTGAGTGGCATTATTGGTAAAGGGAGTTTTCTCACTGAAATTTCATTATACCAAGAAAGTCACATTCAGACCAAAAGAGAAATAAACAAATAAAATTAGCTTTTTTTGAATTATAAAGATTTTGTTTATTTTGAGTTGTACAGTTTTTCCCCTGATCTTACTTCCCTCTCCCCATCCCTCACAGAAAGCAATTTGCCAGTCTTTACATTGTTTCCATGTTGTACCTTGATCCAAATTGAGTGTGATGAAAGAGAAATCATATCCTTAAGGAAGAAACATAAAGTATAAGAGATAGCAAGATCAGACTATAAGATATTAGGGTTTTTTTTTCCTAAATTAAAGGTAATAGTCCTTGGTCTTTGTTCAAACTCCACAGTTCTTTCTCTGGATGCAGATGGTATTCTCCATCACAGACAGCCCCAAATTGTCCTTGATTGTTGCACTGATGGAATGAGTGACTCCATCAAGGTTGATCATCGCCCTCATGTTGCTGTTAGGGTGTACAGTGTTTGTCTGGTTCTGCTCGTCTCACTCAGCATCAATTCATGCAAATCCCTCCAGGCTTCCCTAAATTCCCATCCCTCCTGGTTTTTAATAGAATAGTGTTCCATGACATACATATACCACAGTTTGTTAAGCCATTCTCCAAATGAAGGACATTCACCTGATTTCCAATTCCTTGCCACCACAAACAGGGCTGCTATGACTATTTTTGTACAAGTGATGTTTTACCCTAAAATTAGCTTTTTTTAAAGTGGCACCTTAGTGTATTTGATTCTTGTGTTCCAAGATCTGAGTTAATTTCTGATACTTAAGTTTGGAGTCTCAGTCTATTCATCCTTAAAATTTAAATAATGTTCACTCTCCTCATGTTAATCATGTGACATAGGCAAAGTTGTTTTGATTTTTTTTGTCTTTTTTGCAAGGCAATGGGATTAAGTGACTTGCACAAGGTCACACAGCTAGGTAATTATTAAGTCTGTGAGGCCACAGTTGAACTCAGATTTTCCTGATTCCAGGGTCGGTGCCACCTAGCTGCCCCCATTGATTTTTTCTTAAATAAGCCATAAAACAGTTGTAAACATGAATTATCAATGATATTATTTGTCTATTTTCTAAATTCAGTTGCTATCTTGACTTTTCCTAATAATCTATCATCAACTCTTGCCCCTGCTGGCAGAGATCCTTCAATTCCTGGATAGAAAGTACATATGTTTCCTAGTGAACATTTCCTTCAAGGAAATATTGAACTTTCATCCCCCTTACTTGGTTAAATTGTGTAATTCTTCCTTCCACCCCTGCATGTGCTAGCAATGAAGGGGAGGAAATTTATATTGCTGGGGTGGTGGACTATAATGAAATCACAAAATTACTGTGACCCATTCTTTCCTGTTTTATTCCCCATGAACAGAATTTCCATTTCCTAAGCCAGATGTGATATCTCAACTGGAAGTAGAGGAAAACCCTTGGGTTCCTTACTCTCAGAACTCTAAGGAATGGAAGCTCCAAGGAGGTTCTTTCACAGGTGAGAGAGTAAAACAATTCATAGCTGACTTTGGAGGAATTATGCAGTTGGAGTAGTTGTAATTCAGACACCAGGATTGGTCAGAGTAATACGATAGTCATCAGAGTATGGTACCAGATATCAGAGAAAGGTGTTTTTTTTTTTTAATTTTGTGTGGGGGAAAACCAAGAAGGATGAAACAAGCCCCTGAGGACTGTGGGACACCCCTTTCTTTTTTTTTTTCCTCTTTTCATTTATTTATTTAAGGCAATGGGATTAAGTGATTTATTTGCCCAAGGCCATACAGCTAGGCAATTATTAAGTGTCTGAGACTGGATTTGAACTCAGGTACTCCTGACCCATTTCCTTTTTAGTTACATTGGGAGTAGACTCAACAAACAGATAAGCTCCTTATGAGTATACACATATCCAAAAAACAATAGGTTTATGCACTAAGATTGTCAGGGCAAGTTTATTGGAATAAAATATGGCTGCTAACCTCAAGACAGATAAGATAATTTGATTGGCTCTTTATGAATAGAAAACAGGGCTTAAAATAGTCTCTTAATTATGGTCAGTTATTGTATTCAGAGTCTAGAATGCCCTGGTCCCCATTAGTGCCAGTAATGAATCCCCTGAAATGATCACTTGTATTCAATTCATTTTATTCAAAGCTGAAACCATTGGTTCTAGACCAATGGAAATATGTAGTTTCAATTTGAAGGATATAATCACTTCAGGGGAATTTTGAATGTATTATTCTGATCTCTGGTTATATTGAAGTGCTGTAGAACTGACTAGTTCACGTATTAAGTTTGGAGTCAGGAAGACCTGGGGTTCAAATCCTGCTTTTGTCACCTGATAGAGCCATGTGAATTGAGGTGTCACTTCCCAGCTCTCTGTCTCAATTTCCTTGTTTGTAAAATGGGGACAAAACAGCATTCATTTCCCAGGATTGATGTGAGGATCAAATGAGGTAAAATATATATATATATTAAAAAAAAACAACTTAGCAAACCTTAAAGCTCTGTGTAATTATGAGCTGCTGTTTTTGCAATGTTTTATCTGGGTTATTTTTTGGTTGTTGTTTTTGAGGTTTTTTGGTAGTGAGTTTTCATAATTTAGGGGGCTGCTTGAGCTTAGAACTTGGGTCACTTTCTTGGGTTGGACTGAAAACTGGGTGGTGGAGGGGAGCAAACATTTAAAATGCCTTCTGTGTACCAGTCCCTCTATTAAGAGCTTTATAGATACTTCGTTTTTTTAGATTGGAGCCTATTTTCTATCGGGTTGCACTGGTTAATGTTCCCAGAGTAGAGCCTTCTGTACATCAGAATACGTTGGTAGCTTGAGATTGCAATGAGAATAAAAAAGAGAACTTTTCAAGTACTAGAGATCTGGAAGAGGAAAGGAAGAAAGATTTTTTGCATACTTCAACTGCGTATTTCTTTCCCTATAGTTAATTTTTCATTAAATGTAGGAATTTTGGAATTTTAGAATTGTCATTTATTGTTAAGAAACCATGCCTTATGGGCTCAGAGAATTTGGTGGTAAGTGTGGTCTCAAGAATTTGTGCCTGAGCTCTGTTTAGGGGCAAAATAAGGGAAAGATTGATATAAAATACTTTTTTAATGATATTGTTTCTCCCTTCCCCCTTGTATTTAATGAAGAAATATTTAGAACAAAGGCATCAAGAGATTTAGACAGTTTTTTTTTTTACTTTGTGAGTTCTGAGAGGGATAAATTATAGTAAGAGATTTAATTTTGGGGACAGAGTAGTGATAAGAGATGCCTAGCTGTTATCCCCAGAAGCCTAGATTGGCTGAGATTGCTAGTGATTTTAGCCCAGTAGAAGTTCTTGCCAATGGATCTAAGCAAAAAAAAGGGGGGGGGGGGGGGACAAAACCACATAGGCAAAATACTCTTAAATTATTATTTATTTAAAAAATTTTAATTTATTTTAGGCAATGGGGTTAAGTGACTTGCCCAAGGCCACACAGCTAGGTAATTATTAAGTGTCTGGGGTCATATTTGAACTCAGGTCCTCCTGACTCTAGGGCCGGTGCTCTATCCACTGCACCACCTAGCTGTCCCAACTATTAATATTTTTTGAGAAGAAAGTTAAGGGAGTCAGTGGTTGGCAAATCCCTCTAAATGAATAGTTTAGTATGAAGATAAAAACTTTGGTTTGAGAGATTCACATGCCCCATGGACTTAGCTATTTCACCTTTCTAAGACTCCCATTTTCTCATGGTCTGTAAGAAGATAGATTTAGACTAAAGGCACTAAGGTTTTATGACTGATTCTGTGACATGATCTAAGCAACCATGAGACATTAATGAGACATGTCTCAATTCAGATTTGCTCTGTGGGTTATATCCACAAGACTTCCACGCTACTGGTCTTAGGGTCATCTTTCAAGTGTGTTTAAGGGATTATTAAAAAATCATGCCAAAGGTGAGGATGTGATATCCAGGCTACATTTAAGTTCAGTTAGAAATATATTGTTCTGAGGGCAGCTAGATGGCGCAGTGGATAGAGCACCGGCCCTGGAGTCAGGAGGACCTGAGTTCAAATCTAACCTCAGACACTTAATTAGCTATCCAAAGAGGAATTAATAATGGCTTGGCCCATTTGGCACAATATATTTCTTTTTTTTGTTTGTTTTTTGCAAGGCAATGGGGTTTAGTACCTTGCCCAAGGTCACACATCTAGCTATTTCTAACTGAACTTATGATGCTGGCACTTGTAGAAAACTGGGGTATAAAACAGAAGTTTATTTGTAGACTAATAGTTTTTAATTCCCCTATTATTTTCTAGTGAATGAAGAATCTGATCTAAAGCATCCAGAATGGACACCCCCACTGAGCATCGCACCTCATTTCTCCCAACCCCAGCATCTTGATAACTTTGCTTTCCATCTGCCTCAGGACATCCCAGAAATGTCCGAGTGGACTGAAGGATACCACCCATTCTTCATGGCCATGGGTTTCCCAGGGTATGATCTAGGAATAGATGACATAGCAAGTAAGTTTCAGTTGAGTCGGGGGATCCGTCGGAGCTATGATGCAGGCTTCAAATTAATGGTTGTGGATTATGCAGAAAGTACTAATAACTGCCAGGCTGCCAAGCAGTTTGGAGTGTTGGAGAAAAATGTCCGTGACTGGCGGAAAGTGAAGATGCAACTCCAGAATGCCCATGCGATGCGACGGGCTTTTCGAGGTCCCAAGAATGGAAGGTTTGCTCTGGTGGACCAGCGGGTTGCCGAGTATGTGAGGCAGAGACAGGCCAAAGGAGATCCAATCACAAGAGAGGCAATGCAGCTCAAAGCCTTAGAAATTGCCCAGGAAATGAATATTCCTGAAAAGGGATTCAAAGCAAGCTTGGGATGGTGTCGAAGGATGATGAGAAGGTATGACCTTTCTTTGAGACATAAGGTACCTGTGCCCCAGCATTTGCCTGAAGACCTCACGGAGAAACTCATCACCTATCAGCGTAGTATCCTGGCCCTGCGAAAGACACATGATTACATGGTGGGACAGATGGGGAATGCTGATGAGACTCCAATTTGTTTGGAGGTACCATCTCGAGTGACTGTTGACAACCAAGGGGAAAAACCTGTTTTGGTGAAGACCCCAGGCAGGGAAAAACTGAAAATTACAGCAATGCTTGGAGTCTTGGCTGATGGAAGAAAATTGCCTCCATATATCATTTTAAGGGGAACATATATCCCACCTGGAAAGTTCCCCAGTGGAATGGAAATTCGCTGCCATCGGTATGGATGGATGACAGAGGATTTGATGCAGGATTGGTTGGAAGTGGTGTGGAAACGTAGGACTGGAGCTGTACCGAGGCAACGTGGGATGCTGATCCTAAATGGTTATCGTGGCCATGCTACTGATTCTGTTAAAAACTCCATGGAAACCATGGATACAGACATGGTCATCATCCCAGGAGGCTTGACTTCTCAGCTACAAGTGCTAGATGTGGTAGTCTATAAACCTCTGAATGACAGTGTGCGTTCCCAGTACTCTGATTGGCTCCTCGCTGGCAATCTTGCACTCAGCCCAACTGGGAATGCCAAGAAACCTCCCCTTGGCCTGTTTCTAGAGTGGGTCATGGTTGCGTGGAACAACATCTCAAGTGATTCCATTGTCCAGGGATTCAAAAAGTGCCATGTCTCCAGCAGCATGGATGATGAGGATGTCCTATGGGAATTAGAGGGTGACTTGACAGGAGGAGGTGATCCCCCAAGAGAAGGTGAAGCTAACAGCATGACTGAAAGCAACTGAAGCAAAAGTTAAGGTGATAACATAAATGAACAGTGCCTTTCTAGCTGATGTGTTCATTTTTTATAAATTTCCATTCTCATTGTGATCATCATTGGGTAGATGGTAGGCTAAGGACATTTTCTCCTTTATAGGGGATTAATTTCTTGATAGGTTATTTCATGACCTAGGAAGATTTTATAACCAAAAGGAATAATGAGTGAGCCACCAAAACAAAAGTTATGTTGAAATAAAGTATACTGGCTAAAAACAGCAGAGAATGGTACTCAGTTAAAATCAAAAATCTTAATAATGTGATCTTATGCCTGAAAGCTAATTTTTTTTCTCTCTTCCCTATATCAGAACCTGAGAAGTTATGTTTTTTTTGTTCATGTTGTTTGATGTTTGTGTTAAGTACTCCCAACTCTCAGTGGCTTGGGCATACATTGGCAGATAGCCAAAATTCAGTCTGACCTTAGTGAATATGAAATCTTTGCTTCAGTGACTTAATTTAGTTAGTTTGTCTTCCCAGTACTAGGGATCTTTTACTTGCGAACTACTGCAGCCTCACTTGAGAAGCCAATTCAGTAATTGTGAATTATGAATTTTCCTGCCTGTTTGGCACTATATAAGTCCCTCAGGGATACAGAAAATTTAAATAAAACGGGGTCCTTGCTCCTTTTGAGTACACTGGATAACTATAATTACTTGGTATTCTGGAAGGTGTTTTTTTTTTTTGTTAATCACCACAATAACAAGGAGCAGGGCAGTAAATGACAGGGATTTCCTTTTAGGTCATAGATATCTGAAGAGACAGCAAGAACAAAACAAGTTATGGACAAGAGCTATGTGAAAGAACTTTTTAAGCTAGAAAGTTGTTTTGGGTTTTTTTTTTAATTTATGGCATTTTCCCTCTATTTAGAGAAGCTAGTTAACTAGGGCAGCTATGTGTATACGTAGAAAATACAAGATTATAGGTCCCCAAAGATGATTTAAATAAGGAAGAATAGAGATTCCAACAGACACCAACTAATTGTACAGGAAATGGGGCTGTGTCCTGGAAGGCAAGGAGGGTGATTCTTATAACCTCCTACAATAGGAGCAAAGAAGAATTATACCAACAGAGATACAATCTCATTATATATTGTTATCTACATGTTCCACCTTATAACAATTTGAATTGTTCTTCTAAATACATTTTTTTGAAGTCAGGGACAATCCCACTTTTTTAGTGAGATGAAACAATATTGCTATTTGAAATAATATTGATACTTGTTAAACCTCTTAAACTTTAGGAGTACCTCTCCTTGGTTTCTCCAAAGGAATCCCCCTCCCACTCCCCCCCCCCCTTTAAATTGTGGAACAGTAACCCAATTACCCAGTTTAGTTCAGAGTTTATATTTAGTGGAACCAGTAAAGAGCTGATTAGAGTTTAGGTTAGGGTAAGTGAGCCTTAGGACCTTAATGGTTTCAGGGAAGACCATTATCTGGTTCATAACTGTTCTTATATTGTCTGAGTGTGTACCACACCACTAGTCCTATAACTTATTCTATCTTGCCATCATACTTGCCTCCTCTTCCCAGAACCTGTTTCTAGGATTATGAAACTGAATTTAGAAAGCAGGTTTTGTTCTTTCCTTTTCCTTTTTGTTCTTTTAGTTGCATTGGGCATAATTTCCTGAGAAAGGTACCTATTAGATTTGGCAAATGGACAGGACCCAGACTTTCTCAAGGATGGTTTATTCATAGCAGAGAATCAGGGTGTGTAGTATCTTGTTCAGATATGATTCATGAGTTCTCATCTATCTAGACCTGTCATTTCTCATCACATCTTTCATTCCTTTATTTGAGATTAAGAAAACAATGGAGGGGGAAAGGGGCAAAAGAGACAATGTGGAAGAATTTTATGTTTTCCTACCACACCATTTTGAAAGTCTGACCATGATTTTGGGGGGAAAAAAATCATGAAGAATTTTGATCTGCACTTTATTTTCTTCTAAAACCAAGGACTGATTTGTACTTGGATTCTCTCTTTATTCCAGCAAATGGAACTGTGAATGGAAACAACTGAGGAAGAAAATCCTCAGGAAGATCCAAGGGATGAAGATGCACAGGAAACATCAGGAAAATGCCAAGTTGGTCAGAAAAGCCTGGGTAAGATGAGCCACGAGTGCATCCCCTCCCAAGAACGCAGAGCCCTTCCCCTCAGGAGAGACATTTTCATGTGAAATTGGATGTGGAAAAAGAAAAACTGAGCTTCTGTTCTGTCTGTGGCACTGTCTCGAAGATTACCAAGTGCCCACCAGAAGCAGCCTGTAAATATCATGGGTGACAGAGGCATTTCATGGAGAAAAGCCCATTTGTGCATCACCAGAAACATCACATAGGAGACAAGCCCTACCACTGTCCTTTCTGTGGGGAAAAACGTCAATATTATTTGTTTTATTCTGCCTTTGAGAATGTTCCCCAAACGCCATCCCATTAAGTCACAAGTGGGAAGGTGGTTCTGTAGCTGCATGTAGTTATCACTTAGGATTTCTTCTTTATATTTTCCTGTCTTACTGGAAAAACCAGATACTGTTAATGGCAAGATAAGGAAAAGACATCCAGAACTGGTGCCGCAGGATAAAATGCTTCTATAGACACTAAACTAGGTTAGGATGGAAGACATAGGATAAAATAGACTATTCTGTACTTATTTACCCTCCCAAATTAGCAGGCAGCTAGACTTTTTCTAGTCTCAAAACATTGACTTCCGGGATATTTTCCCCATTATATTTAAAGCCAAGGCGGCAATTGATACAAAGGCTATTCCGGCTGCCAACAGTAGTTCCCATAAATTATCTACTGTATATGGTACAAAGTCCATGAACTTCTCTGTTACTCATTTTGCTAGTTTTTGATAAGTTTTATCTTTACAAGGGCAGTGAGGAGACTTGAGCCTTTGCCACTGCCATTTAAAATCTTGAAGGTAACACCACCACCCCTTGAAAAAAAGAGGTGGGTTCATTTTATCTTTACAAATTTGAGAGGTAGGAAAGCTTCTGTTCAAAGCTGCCTATACCTGGCAAGTGTAACAGAAGCTCATGGACAAAGCTACAATCAGAAATGCTAATTCAATACCAAATCATTGTATCTTATCTAAATACCAGTTACCTTTCTCTTGCTGTTTTCTCAGCTCACTTTTCCACTGCTAGTAAACCGCTCTTGCCTTCCTAAAACTCCCTATTTCTGACCAGGGACTCAGGTTCTCTACAGGGACATAACCTTTCGAATGCCTTTTTCACTTATTTTTCCACCAGGAAAATGGTGGCTCCAATTCAGTCTAACTTCTTTCTGCAGGATAAATGACATTTGACTAAATTTCATTATCTTCCTTTGAACTGCATTTTTGCAGAAGTGCTTCTCTCCCCTAGTATATCTTCACATTCCCTCTCAACTGTTACTGGAACTGGCTTTCAGTTCCAACTTCTTGTCACATACCCCCTCCAATTTTAGCTAGTCTTATCCCTTCCCTTATCCCCTTTATGTTACCCTAAATCATCTGTAACTGAGAGGTTATCTTGTACTGGGAGGTTCAAGAATCTTGTGACCTAAATTTCAGGATTATGGGTTAGAGGTTAGGTAATTTTTTTTTTCCACTGGGAAAGCTGGGCAGTGAATTAATCAGCATTTGTTACATTTTGTGAACAATCCCATTTCTTCATTGGCATCTTTTTGGTGGTGGTTGATCCAAACCTGTGATTGCCCTGGTAGAGGGAATTGCCCCCAGGGTGGCTCCTTTTGCCAGTGTAGATCTCAGAGTTGCCTAGAGCACTGAGAAGTGACTTGCCCAGGGTCACACAGCCAGCATAGGCCAACTCCTACACCACACTGCCTCTCATCAGCATCTGACAGGGTGCATCATACCATAGAAATCTTTTAAAGTAACAGTTCTAATGTCAGGGTTTTTCGGGGCTCACATGTTCTTCCACTGATTTAATTATGATCTATGCCTCAAAGCCCCAACACTTTTACAGAACTATTACTTATAATGACTGTAGCATATATTTGTTTTCCTGGACTCAGAATCAGAGATAGCTGAAATAGAAGGTAGGTAGAAATTAACCCCAATAAAATTTGATAATAAAAATAAAGACTGGTGGTTTTATTTCACTTTTAAGTTTTGTTGTCCCCTCTTCAGGATATTGCACATCCTCCTTCATTTTACATTTTGAACCTCAAATCAAATATGAAACATAAGAAGAATAGAGCTTCTCAGGGTGACAACTTGGCTCAGATGATTAGTGGAAGTATATTTATATCATGTTGTCAGTAAAGGAAACAAACACGTGTTTTTTATAAAAGTCAATGAAAAAACAAAATCAATGAACCAGTTTAATGACCTGTAAAATCCATTTAGGCATGGTCCTTCCACTGACAGAACACAAATGTAGAATTACACCTCTTCCTGTTATCTATCATAAATATAAAATAAAATCAGAAGCATCTTAAACAAGGTTTTTAAGTCTGCTAACCAAGAGCAGCATGAAAACACAGGAAAAAAATTAACTCTTGTTTAATCTTTACTATTCAACTATAGCTATTCAAGGAAAAAGGTTTAGATAGGTAGATCAGTTAAAAAAAAAAAACCTTCAAACCCCCAGACTATAAAGTCCATTTTAAATCCAGATTAGCACTTATTTTAGACATCACAAAACCTCATAGGTGACTTGGGAAGTTCTGCTGAGTACACATAAAGCAGTATTCCATGTAATGTTCAGTCCCGTGGGGGGGCAGTATTTACCATATTTTTTGTCATTTTTAAAAAAATTATTCTTAAGAGTCCCAATTTATAACATCAAAGGATAATGACTTCATCAGAACAACATTTATAGGTAATATAGGTATATGTATACATAAAATACAACTGTATTTTTAACTGGTCTGCCTACATCACTTCAATTTCCAGATGGCATCAGAAATACAGCTAGAATTTATTTTAATTAAAGTCATGTAACTTTAAATCAAGAAGACCCAACTACAAAGCACAAATTATTCTGTATGTGTGACAAAATGGTGGTCCTAAGGACTTGGCAAAAAGGCTAACTCCATGGAGAAATGTTAATTTTGAAAGTAATTTTGTGTTTATTACTACATTCCTGAACAGTAGATTTAATACAAAGTAAAGGCATGTAGCCATCTGCCACAATTATGATTGTATGGAGCTAAAACAACTGGATTATAAGGGGACTATTTACATCATTTAAATATAACATTGAAATGGTTTTTTGGATTTCTGAAAATGCCTACTATTGTTCTGCTGGAATGTGGAGGATCAACAGTCCTTCACTCAAAACCTGGATCTTTCTTCTGATCATAGAAAAGAGGGCACATAAAAGCTTTTCAAACACAATTACTCACACAAAACAGACAAACTAACTGCAGGGCCCAAGGCTACATTCCAGCTAGTCCTTGGTACTAAATTTCTCAAGTGAATAGCTTTGAATTCCAAAAGCAGAAACAGCATCTGCTCTGGGAAAGGGGGTTAGTTGGGGGGGGGGGGCACAAGGATGGTATCTGGGATAGCTCATCAACAAAGGTCAGGTTTATGCTATGGCTTCATAGTAGCACATAAATACATAAATACAATAAACAAGTCATTTCCATAGGAAGTGATTATGCACTGCACATTTCAGCCTTGAAATGTAGACACAAAATCCAGTTCTCAGACATCCGTCTGCTAAAGGTCGCATCAACAAAGCAGCAGCCCCTCCCGGGCTGCCAGGCGCTGGCGATGAATTTTGTCCTGTTGAAGTTCTTCATGATTTGGATGCCAGAGCTTCATGATGATCCTTTCAATGTTCAAGGCATATACTGTATGGGTAGGAATCACTTCTCTGTGCACCTACAATTTAAGATAAAATATTCCTAAATATGTTTTGGCACCTATTTTCATTAATAAAACAAAAGACACACAAATACCATGCAAATTAATAGACTCAAATCAGAACCAGGAATAAACTGACCATGTTATCATTAACAATTTTTAAATAAGAAAAGAAAATAAACAACATTTCTTTAGCTATATTAAAGAATGCTGGCAGTGGCAATAGCTTCTGAACAGGACTTGTGCAACATGCCTGATAACTGGCCAATGTGGAAAAGTTACTAGCCTTTTCAAGCTTAGAGAATTCTTAAATCTATCAATACAGCTTCATATTCAGCAGGCAGCAATTTACCTGTAAAGCTTCAAAAAGGTCATACATGTTTACAGGAGGCAGTGAAGCTGGTAACGTATCCCCTGAGCAAGCTAACAGGAGAGCGGCCTGCTGCTCGGCATCGTCGGGGGGTGGGTGGGAGGCTGGGTTCTGACCGATAGAAGGGACAGAATATGCTGGCGGGCTGAAAGAAAGCAAAGGCAAAGCCTTCGTAAACAAAGATGTGACCACACTTGAGCAAGTTGGGTAGCTGTGGACCTAAAAAACGGGCTTCATTTTATAAGCACAACAACCTCCTTTCTGTCTAGTTTGTGGGACCCTGAAGAGGCTCCATTGATGGGTGATTTTAAGCAGCTGTCTGTCACTCCAGGGCAAGTGTGTCTCAGATCCTAGGTAGTTTTCTAACACAAATATTTTGTGCAGCTCTAGTAAACTGCTGATGCCGGACATGGAAAAGCCCTACCTATCCTACAGCTTCTATTCATTGCGGTCACTTGAGCAAATGGAATCTCTATGCGCTTGTTATACATCATTCTTCATTTAAAAAGCAATTCTTTTAACATTCTCTGGAGAACCTACCTCCCTATTGAATTTGTGAGCACTTGATCAAGGCCAGAGATAGAAAGACCTAGATATTTCTACTTGGCAGCAGCTGTCTGCCGGGCTCAACAGCTGTTTCTAGGCCACAGTTCCTCAAACCAAATTTGTCTACCAGGCTTTGTTAACTTTTTCAGTATTAACACTAACATGTTTTATGTGGCTATTAGATAACAGATGCTTGAAAAGCATAAACCCTACCTATTACAGTTAACCCTATTCAGAACAGTATAGTACTTTAACTTGTACTTTCCATCAGAATTCACTGGGTTCCCAGTAAGGATAAGGCACTGACCTAAGCCGTGAGACACTGATAAAAGCAATATAAAATTTGGTTTCATCCTTCTTTATCTTGTAATCCAGATTAAAGAAATGGAATAAGAGAGGAGATGAAAATGAGATGTACTAAAGATATCAAATATGATTAGCTGTACAACTTTAGAAAACATATTAGGATTTTTCTGTGATTAGAAAAAAAAAGCCAAGAAAAGCAAATTCATCACAATCCTTTAGGATTAGGGGCCATGAGTACTCAGGATACCTAATACACACAATTTTGCAATCTGCCTTTAATAGAAATCATTCTAATTCTATACAGAATGGCAAACAAAAAATCTCATACTTGAGTCTGAGAAATTTGAGTCCCTTTTTTACACAGTAAAAGAACTCTTAACATAGACAGAGGGTCAGTTCAACAGTTCCCTAAATCACCTTGCCATCCTGATAAGCATTTCAAAGTAAAGCCACAGCAGGGCCTGGCTGGTGAAAAGGAGGGGACACTGCCCTCTCCAGGAACACTGGTGTCATATTCAAGTTGGAGAAAGGTGGCTTTTCCATAGAGGGAAAAAGAAGCTTAGAACACCGCTTGCTGCCAGAGGGGGATCAAAACAAAAATCTAAGAACTAAAATTCAGAACAACAATATTTTTTTAAGGTTTTTTCAAGACAAATGGGGTTAAGTGGCTTGCTCAAGGCCACACAGCTAGGTAATTATTAAGTGTCTGAGACCAGATTTGAATTCAAGTACTCCTGACTCCAGGGCTGGTGCTTTATTCACTGAGCCACCTAGCTGCCCCAGAACAACAATATTTAAAAGAATCTAAATTACTTTCCTGTCTCCAAGATAGTGCCTCTACATTGATACTGATTAGATACCTCCTCCTTTCCACTCTCACACTCTTGCACTCATCCTTTTCATTACCTTATTCCCTGCTTTGTCTTATTATTTCACTCTCCATGGTCAGTATCTCTTGTCAAGCCTTACTATTAGCACCCTGGTTCTCCCCCCCTTCAACTTGAACTATAGAGAAAAAGACCAGTGCTCAGATAGAAACTTAGCTTCTGCTGAAAAGAAAATATTACAATATCTTTTTCCCCAATGGTTGAAAAAAATATAACACTTTATTTGAAAGGAGGGTAAGTTGTATTAAAATATAAAGAAGCTGTCAATGGGTCCCAGAAAAAATATTAAAGAAATAGGTACATAAGTACAATTAATTTGATAAAGCAGTATGATGGCATTCAACTGAGACCAGTAAAGAAGGCTAAAGAAAAGAAATATAAGATAGAAAGCAGGAATTTCCCAATCCCTCTAGGTCTGGATTCTGCCAGCTTGGAGGTACTGCCCTTCCAATAGGGAATGAATTCTAAAAACAAATCTTCATTTCACCCTAGATACTTTGGAGAGGGAGGAAATGAAGTAGATGTATAGGGTAGGGATCATGACATTGAAGCAAGTCAAACTCTAGAACCTCTCACCAAATATAAGAATTCTGAATTATGCTACTGAATGCAACATAAGGATGAAGGAAAGAAGAATGAAATGGGGAAAAGGGAGTGAAACAGAATTGTCCAAAGTACTCTGGCTGGACATGATAATTAAAATAATCGTTTATCTTTTAGGAGCTGGTCATTTATCTCTTAGTCATTGAATAATGAAAAGAATTTAATAGGCAATTTTTCAAAATTCCACTTACCATTCAATTAAGTTATTGTAAGCTACCACGCTATTCTTTAGGTAAGGCTGTGGATTCACATTGCTACCAAATGCATATTTAAAATGACCATCTCGTAATCGGTAAGCTTTTCTTCTTGATACCACTGATGTCAGAATATCTTTTAGGTGATTCTATAAAAAAATAAACACATATAGCTTTGAATTCTCTTTAAGAAAAAAATCATAAAACTGTCACTGATCTCTTAACTATTATTAGAATTTATTAGGTAGGAAGAATAGAACAAATTAATTCATATTGGAAATGAAGCAGAAATTCATGAGACTGCTATAGCTGCAACATAGTTGGAGAGTGTAGGGGAAAGAAAAGAATGACAATCTTTTTTTTTCTTTAGCCCTATTCTAAGACTGGCTTGCTCTGTATAACAATCTAATTTTCAAAGAGCTACAATAAAATAAAAGCAATAACCTTAAAAATTCAATTTTATTCTTTCTCCCAAACCCAAGTTCACATAGGATGAATCAATTTTATTATAAGACTAAATACACTAAACACCTGGAAACAAATCTGGCCTTCTTTTCATTTGTAAGTATGGTTAGTTCAAACAACAAGACTTCTAAATCAGCACTAGGTAGCCAATTCTGCAAAAAAGAAAGAAAACCTTTAGCAAAATACAACTGAACTTTTATATTTTAACACAACTAAAAGGAAAAAGGAAATGAGCAAAAGACAAAGTGAAAAATAAGTTCCATTTCCCCACTACCAATAAGGAAAGATTTTCAAATGCAAAGCATCATTTCAGGATCTGACTAGTCAAACCCCCTAAAATGGTAATTCAATTGTATTATGACATTTATGAAACCAAATACCTTTTATCTGTTTGTTTGGTTAAGTGGCTTGCCCAAGGCCGCATGGCTAGGTAATTATGAAGTGTCTGAGGTCACATTTGAACCCAGGTACTCCTGACTCCAAGGCTGGTGCTCTATCCACTGCACCACCTAGCTGCCCCAACCAAATACCTTTTAAAACCTAAAACGTATTTTTTATAGTCTTTTTTTATAAGGGTGGTCTATTATTGGTTGAACATGGCAATTAAAAGCTTAATGAAATCCCCCAAATCTATTTTGAGGTGCACAAATTTTGGCCATTACAATTTCTATTAAAGAAGAAAAGGCCTACAAAAAAAAAAATCTAAGAGGCAAATTTAAGGAAAAACTGACCGATCAAATTAAGACATTCAATAAATGTGTGGCTCATTTCCTATGTGTAAGGCATCCACAATATTGCCAGGTCTAAGAGGAGGATTTTGTCCAGGGATCCCCACCCACAGATTGGTAGAGACCTTTAAACTGTTTGCATTTTTCACATAATTGTCCTATTTGATCTCCTGACAACCATGCAAGTCTCCTTATCTCCATATCAAAGATGAGAAATCAGAAGTTCAGAAATATTAAGGGATTTTGCCCAAGGGCAAAGAGTTCAAAAAGCAAAGGAGTTAGACCAGAATAAAGATCTTAATTCTAAACTTTGCCATTGTACCATGTCCATTTTCAAGGAAAACTAAATATTAAGAATCATGATTAAAAATTAAGAATTAATAAAGAATAAATACTTCTCTTGAAAGCTGCCCTTCTAAAAATGCACAGGAATATTTTAACTGATGACCTGGTAATAACAAGGATTTTAATTCTTAGAAATCAAAAATTGGAGAGGCAGTTTTATATCTTATTCTGTGATATCATCATATCCTACATTCTTTTTTTTAGGTTTTTTGCAAGGCAAATGGTGTTAAGTAGCTTGCCCAAGGCCACACAGCTAGGTAATTATTAAGCATATGAGACCAGATTTGAACCCCAGTACTCCTGACTCCAGGGCTGGTGCTTTATCCACTGCGCCACCTAGCTGCCCCTCCTATAAACATTCTTCTTAATAAAATATGGGACACACTTTTATTTTATGGCAACCACCTAACCTCCACTGCATATACAACAGCAGTCACTGCCTCTTCGGTGACATTGTCCAGGCCATGCTCATACGCAGTTACTATCATTCTCCCTTCCAGTTGGCCCCGAGTAGGAAGCATCATTGTATGAGAACAAAGTTTCAAATCATCATCATCCTGTGGATCCTTTGCCACAAACTGCTGGGCTCCTGACAATGGATTCTGAGGCTGGAATCTATGCTGTGGGGGTAATAACAGATGTTGTTACTCCTAAGAGTGAATTAGAACAAAGTACAAACAGAAATGACCAACAGAAATTCCACATGTATTTTAAATGGACTCAAGTTTCTCAGTGTACCAACTGTAACTATATGTATCCAAAGGAAAACTAAAAAAAAAAATAACATGTGCAGAAGCAATCACTTCAATCAATCACTAGCAATACTGAAAGCAGGCATCTACTTGCTTATTCTAGCTTAGAAATAAACTTTCTGCACTTTATGAAACATAAATGAAATTTAAGAAAACTAATGAGCATACAATGTAGGAGGTTCTATTGTAATCAGATGGCTCTCAAGTCATTTCAATTATTTGGTGCCTACAGCTGGCAAGGCCCTCCACTAGAGAATAATTATAGGTAGGTGGAAAATAAGAGAAGTACATAAAAGGGTTCTGAACTGAAATAACAAGAACATTTTTCCTGGATTAAGCTTGTCAGTAACTAAGTTTCAAGACTATATGAAGTATCAAAACTTTCCTTACATATCAAAAATGCTTATATAATCAATTAAACAGTCTTGATGACAATGTTGAAGAAGCACGAAGTCAGTTTTCAAACCTGGGGTTCTTAGTCTCTTATTTCTGTCAGATCACTTTCTCAAGATAATATTTTTAAGTGCATAAAATAAAATAGATAGCAACATATACTAAGTACATAATTAAAAGCAAAGCATTGGGGACAAATTAGAGTACTCAAAAGCTTACATTCTTTGCAGGGAGGCGAAACACATTTATAAAAAAGAAAAATTACAAAGAAAGTTGAAGATGAGAATATCTACAACTGGGTGAAGGGGAGAGGGAAGATGGGAAAGACCAAAGAAGGCTTCAGGAGGTACACTTTAGTCCTGAAGTGGTTTCTGAAATGTGAACAAAAGGGATGTAGTGTGTGTGTGTCCAAGGCATGAAAGCATGAAAATGAAAACTCAAATTCAAAGACAGGATTAATCTAGCATGAATGAATACAGAATATGTGAAGAAGGGCAATACTTAAGCTGAACAGCTAGAATGAAGCCAGTCATAGAAGCTAATTACAAGTCCCTATTACTCAAGGTAAGTACAATAATACCTGGGACAAAAGACAAGTCTTACGACATACCTTAAATATAGAATATACTGAAGTACTAAAACAAAATACAGACATGAAGACCACCATGAGTGTTAAGATTGATTCTAAAACACTATTGCAGGGGACAGCTAGGTAGTGCAGTGGATAGAGCACAAGACCTGGAGTCAGGAGGACCAGAGTTCAAATCTAGCCTCAGATATTTAAAAATAATTACCTAGATGTGTGACTTTGGGGAAGTCACTTAACCCCATAGCCTTGCAGAAAAAAAAAAACACTATAGCAAAGTGCAGGGGAAAGAGCAAAAGTTTAGAGTCTAGAAATCTGGTTCCTATCTCATGTCACTCTATCACTAACTAGCTATGCAACTCTAGACAAGTCACAACTTATTTCTTCATTGAAAATAAAGAGCCTAAAAAAAAATGAATTCAAGAAAATAAAGAGCCTGTTGGACTTGGTCTTTATGGCCCCTTCTGTATACGTATGACTAGCAAAGTTTAAATAGGTTTTGCTTTTGGTTAACTAAATATTCATAATGATTACAATAAATTGGGATGCAAACAGTAAGGGAAAAGAACTGTAAACACACAAGATATATTGCACACACAAGAATTTATAAAACCAATTACCACTTTGAAGTAGCACATCTTTTTTTCCCCCCTAAAGTTAGTGTTTTTTGAACATTCTACTTCTTTGGAAAAATACTATTTTAAAAAACTAAATGAAATTTCTTAAACTGTTAACAACCTCATTCAGAAAATAACTTACATCAAATTTCTGTCGAACTGAAGAAAGTTTTTTCTTTCCTTTGGGTTTTCCAGGTTTAGCTGCAGAACCTCCTGTCCAGGGTAAAGACCCAGCACCCTCTAAAAGGCAAAAAAAATAACATGGATTCATAACAACAATAAAGATACTAACAGCAATGAAATATATTTTTCTTAGAAAATATAAGACATGTAAGAAAAAAGATTGTATGTACTTAGATTCTAATTCACTCTCCAAATCATTTATTTTCTAGGACCTCAGTTCCAGATCTGCAATTTCAGTGGTATTGGGATCTAACTCCCAGGTGAGGAAATTTCTTCCACCAATCCAAACTGGCACCTACTCTGCAACTTGTAATCTTAGAAATAAAATCCACCTAGAGTCAGGGTTGGCAAACTCATGCCAGGTCTGGTCCATCACCTGTTTTTGTACAAGCAAGGAGTAAAGAATAATTTTTACCTATTTTTTAATCTTTTAAAAATCATTCTTATTTTGGGGCTGTACAAAAAAACAAAAAAAAAGGCTAGATTTGGTCCCCTAGTCTACAGTACTGAGGGTTAAATGTCTTGCCAATAGTCACACAGCCTATTAGAGGTATAACCTGAATTCAACTCTTCCTAGCTTGGAGGATTCTATCCAATCCATATGGCAGCTTGCTCTATGAAAGATAGTTTTCACAGAAATTCACCACTGTCTCAGAGTCTTGTGGGCTGCAAAGATAGAGTCCAGACAGCTAACTCTATCCTCTCTTTGTAAAGGGGTACAAGGAAAAAAATGGCTGAAAAATGAAAACGTCAATGGAGAAAAGTGGGATGAAACATCAGTCCCAGAATGAAGCATTAGGCTTTTGATGATCCAGTTCTCAAATATTTAATTTACTGATAAAAAAGACAGAAGGATACAAACAACCTAACAACGTGGACAGTAAAAGTCTCTGCCACTGGAAGCTTAAGTAACCTGGGCAGAAGAACTACTGCTCCCCCATTTCTCTACCCAGATTTCTTTCAGCTCTGAGGAGAAAATTAACGAACCACACATCTCTCATCTCCCCCCGATCATTTCATCATCATTTCATTTCCAACAACCCCCCTTTTGACAGGTAGTGACTGGAAGCTCCTGGAGAGGCAGCGGAGGATTTTTTGTCTTTGTATCCTCAGTGCTAGACAAGGGGTGACACACAATTTGTTGACTGACATGAGAATATGATGAACTCTGAACAACATTTCAGAGGAGGATACTTTAATTATTAAAGGAAGATATCACATAAAAACCCAACCTCCTGGAAAGTCCTGGGTTCTCCTAGACTACTCCCACTTGATTTTTCATTTTATCTGTACCTGACCTAGAGCCACTGCTCCAAACATCCATCTCTTTCATTCATTCTTCATCTTTTTGAAACCCCATGAACCTGAGTTTGATGTCACCCCTGACTAATTCTCCACTGTTTCACTTTCCAACCATCTCCCCAAACAAACTGATGCCCAAGAAATAAGTAAGAAACTAAATAGAAAGAAAAGGGTGGGCAGCATAGTAGTGCATAGAGCACTGGCCCTAGAGTCAGGAGGGACTGAGTTCAAATTTGTCCTCAGACACTTAATAATTGCCTAGCTGTGTGACCTTGGACAAGTCACTTAACCCCAATGTCTTAAATAAAATTTTTTTAAGAAAAGGGTAGATTTAAGAAAAGTATTCCAATGAAATTTGAATTGAGCATTTTTCTTCTTGGGTATCAAAGGACACATCAAAGGACAAAGGCATTAAAACCGTCTATGAAATGATGACACAGGAGTAATTTTACTAGACTGTGTTTGTCATTCCCTGTTCCCCTCAAAAAAAAAAAAAAATCCAACTTACCTGGTGCAGAAACTAAAATCTGACACCGAGTGAGAATAGCCAAGAGGAAATCATTGTGGGAATGTACTGGAAAAGTAAAGTTTGCCGCAAATTAAATACAACACCACTATAAGCACAAATAAAACACTACTATAAACACAAAAGCATTTGCAACGTAAGGCAATTACTAGGTAAATCTAGACTTCTAAGAAAATTTTGGATTCTCCAAGTATATAATTCTAGTGTCTTTGCTCAATGTACATTTTGAAAGAATAACTTTATCTACACATAAATTAAAATTTTATGCAATTACATTAAATAGATGTGGCCCATTGTACCTCTTTTGTGGGGGAATAGAATCAGAACAAAAACAATTTCCAATAATTATGAGACTTTTTTTAAATACCATTTTCCTGTGTGAGAAGTCGATGAGCTTCCAAGTCAAATTCTTCTTTGCTGATCTTCTGCTTGAACCACAATTTCAAGTTAGCCCAATATCTGCATGGAGAGGAGAGAGACAAGAAGTACACATTTTGATTCTTGTCAAAATATAACTTTTGGCCTTAGAAAGTATTGTCTTACAAACACCAGGAATAGAACTTAAGACTTAATTTAAAACAACAGAAAGACCTTTTTTTTAATCAAATGTTAGGCCTTGACATATTGTAGGAGTGAGTAAAAACCAAAAGAAAAAGAGAAGAATTTAGTTCTCAAATAGTTGGTCATCCAATTACTCCCTTAAATCTTTCTAATGCCTTATATTTCATATTTAATATTAATAAACAAGGGTAATGATTAAATTAAATGAAATCAGTCAGGCATTAAGCTGAACAGTTCAAATGCTGGATTTTCAACACCACAAAGACTCAGTTTCTTGGGAATTCCCAAAGACCTGCAAGTCAAAGTTATTTTAAACACAGAAAAAAGTCAGCTCCTAGAAATGAAAAGCAGTAAATTCAAAGACTTTTATTCTCTAACTTATTATTATAACTAGTAATATCTGTTTAAGTGACAGGAAAGAATTTTTATATTAACACCCATTTAGCTGCACACTTATGTAGCTGTTACTCCCATTTTCACACTAAAATTCATCCAAAAGGCAATTTATGGTCAAGTTTAAGTGGATCCTTACCCAATTTTCTAATATTTACATCATCTCCTAAAAGTTCTATGTGAAAGATCTGTAATAAGACAATTTAGTGAACTCAGATTGTCTTGTAGACTGAGGAAAGAAATCACTCAAACCTAGTTTCTAGGCAGACTAGACCACCCCACTAATGTAATACCAATTTGAATGGGTCTTTTTCTCTAAAAATGTTGTTATTCTTCAAGCACTCTGAGGCCTATTCTGATTCTCTTGGTTGTTTATTGTGTTTCTAGTCTCAACTTACATTGTGTTTACTTATTAAGGGTCATGTTTCAATAGGAAAAACACTACATTTGGAAACAAGACAATTTGGGTTCTGGGCAAATCACTCTCTGATCTGTAAAATGAGAGGGTTAGACTAAATCAAGAATTCTAACTTGGACTTTATGAATAGATTTTGGGGATCCACAGATTTGTACAGGAAAAAATATACCTTTATTCTAATATAATTGGTTTTCTTTGTAATGCTCAGTATTTCATTTTATGCAAAAAATTATAATTCATGTTTCACCAGACTGCTAAAGGCATCTGTGACACAAAAAAAAACTTCAGAACCTTAGACCAGATGATACACCTAAAAGTCTATGACTTCTCTTTATTGGGGATATCAAATTCAAATAAAAAATAGAATAACTAAACTCTATGCAAGGATCTATCTCTGTGGCACACAAGTGGATCACTAATATCTTTCATTCTCAAAGACCATGACATCAAGGAAATGATCCCACAATATACACATAAATTGGATTTGAAGGAGAGGGGGGGAAAGGCTGTGCTGAGTCACCAGCCTCACTTTCTCCTCTAGTCATCTGGATTCCAGGGGCCAGATATGAATCATGACAACTGGAGATGGCCTAGATGGGAGGCAAAGTTAAGTGACTTGTACA
The DNA here is from genome assembly GCF_037893015.1 of Macrotis lagotis. Taxonomy (NCBI): domain Eukaryota; kingdom Metazoa; phylum Chordata; class Mammalia; order Peramelemorphia; family Peramelidae; genus Macrotis; species Macrotis lagotis. The sequence goes on from NC_133659.1 coordinate 59,260,338, forward strand.
AGGTCACAGAGCTATCAAGAGTCAAGTGTCTGAGACCAGATTCAGAACTTTCATTCTCCTAATTTCAAGGCCAGTGCACTATGCACTGTGTCACTTAGCTGCCAGCTTACCTGATAAAAAGATTAGAAGTGAAAAGAAAATTTGATCTCCAAATACAAAACTCAAGAGATGCATAAAAAGGTAAATAGAAACCAAGGCCCCACAGCTAGGTAATTATTAAGTGTCTGAGGCAGGATTTGAACTCAGGTACTCCTGACTCCAGGGCTGGGGCTCTATCTACTGTACCACCTAGTTGCCCCCCAAATGAGTTCTGGATATGCACATTTTTGTTGTCCTTTGGGCATAATTCCAAATTGCTCTCCAGAAAGGTTGGATGAGTCCACAGCTCCACCAACAATGTATTAGTGTCCCGGACTTCCCACATCCATTCCAACATTGATCATTGTCCTTTCTAGTCATATTGGCCAGTCTGAGAGGTGTGAGATGGTATCTCAGAGAGGCTTTAATTTGAATTTCTCTAATAAGTAGTGATTTAGAGCAATTTTTCATATGACTATAGATCGCTCTGATTTCCTCATCTGTAAATTGCCTTTGCATATCCTTTGACCATTTGTCAATTGGGGAATGGCTTGTTTTTTTGAAAATTTGACTCAGGAAGAACTTTAAAAGCAGTCTTCCTCAAAAACTTATAAAAACTTATAAAACAAGGTCAGAAAAAAGGTTTAAACAAGAGAGTAAGAACTCTAGCAAGAGAAACAGGTTCCACCATGAAGGAGGTTCAGGTGTTTTCTCATTCTTCTCTGACTGGAGAGAACATGCAGAGTCTTGAATATACTGTAATCTAAGATATATGAAGTTTTTAAACCAAGAAGAACCTCTGGAGAGATTAGGTATAATCTATAACATATCCCAACCTGGAATATTCATAGCTGGGGGGGTAGGGGAGAGGAAACACTAAGGATTTTTAAGTAACTATATTATCCTACTAAAGTCAATTTCTTTATTTTTCTTCTTATATGCACATGAATGATAATTTTCTAGAATTTTTCTTTCATATTAAAGACAAAGTTAGGTAAGATTTTTAAGTGTATGTGCATGGGAAAACTCAAGAATTTATTTCTTTTAATATGGAATATAGGGTAAGAGGCAATTAACTGAAGGCTAAGAGGTACAGGAACTAGAAATGGTTCAGAATACCTTAGTTGTCATAGTATTAAGAGAAGGGAGAGCTTCTGAATTTAGAACTACTAATGAAGTTATAGATTTTTGAAAACCAAGCCCTTTATGGGATGAGGAAGTCTGGGTTCTTTGACATAGGCACCTGTCAAACATTTAATGACTTAACTCTGTGCTTTGGCATTGAGTCTTTGTAAACATTTATTCTCACAGCCACAATGATATCCTGGCTGTATTTTACTAGTCTACATTATAGGTAAATACTTCCTTTCCATACCTAATCCTCTTTTATCATGTGTATTTCTACAATTATACCTTTAATTACATTAATGTGTATTTTGAAAACAGGGAGAGGGGAGTGACATGTACCCTGTTGTTGTTGCTGTGTTGATTCCAAGTGTTTGTGAACCCATAAATCATACTGCCCATAGGGCTTTCTTGTGAAAGACACTAGAATGATCTGCCATTTCCTTCTTAAGTAGATTAAGGCAAACAAGTGAAGTGACTTGTCCAGGTTCACCAAGTTGGAAAGGGTCCAAGGCCACATTTGAACTCAAGTCTTCTTGATCCCAGATCTAGAGTTCTATTCATTGAAACAGCACAATGCACACATGCACAAGTACACACCCTTACCTATCTGATAAAGATATGTGTGTGTATGTGTGTTGTGTATAATACAAGGTAAATATAATATAAGGATAAAATTATATAAGAGTAAAAAGAAGTCACTGAAAGAATTTTGGAAAAATTTGGAAGGAAAGAGAAGTATAAGGGAAGAAAAGAGATGGCAGTAACTCAGGAGAGACAGAACAATTTTAAACAGGCCAAGGTGAGGTGGGAATATATTCCCTCATGACATGAAGAAATGTTTATGCGCTATACAAGGTCCAGGAGATTTTATTAGTCCTCTCCCTCTTGGGAGATCCCACTCACAGAGTTTCAAGTAATACCTTTTTGTAGATGCCTCCTACACCTTTGTCATAGAATCACATACTTAGAGCTAGAAATTACTTTAGAAGTCACCTCCTTAAATGCCTACATTTTACAGAGGTCCAGAGAGCCCAACTTACTCAAGATCAAATTGATAATTATATGGCAGAGCTTGCAGTGACTGAACTTAAAGCCAGGCCTTCTGACATTTCCCTTGTCTTTTCATTGTACTCTAGTGCCTAATAGTCTTGGACTCACAAGTTTTAAACAAATTTCTTAAGTGTATTTTTATGTCTGCCTCTATCACTTGTACCTCAAACTCAATGAGTCCACAACCAATCTCATCATCTTTGTTGCTCCTAAATTTCCCCCCCTTTTTAAAATTTACCAACATTTTCCCCAGTCACCCATAAAAACGTTGACTCCTCTTTCTTTTTACTCCACCCCCAAACAATCCTGCATATTCTTATGATCTCTTCTAAAAATCTTGTTCCTTTCAATCTTCAGTGCAGCAGTCCTTGTTTCAGGCCTCATTACCTACTGAATGAGCTACTTACTGAAATTGCTTCCTAACCAGTCTTTCTCCACTTAAATACATCCTCCTCACAGCTGCTAGAATGCTAATGCACAATTAAAATCATATCAGTCCTCTACAGAATCTTCCCCCTCTGCTCACAGAATGCAAACTACTGAGCTTGGTAGTCAAGGTTATCTCATGCTACTTTCTTTCATGTAAGCTACCCTCTACCCCAACTGGATTACTCCTGAGATGGCTCTGAGCTGGAAGTCAAGGTTTTCCTGTATTAGTGAATTTGTTCCCTTCATTCCCTACTCCTAGACTGCCCTCTCCTAGTCTATGCTTGCTGAAATTCCACCCATTTTTCAAGGAACAACCCAAGTGCCAACTTCTTGAAGCTTTCCTTGTTCCATCCAACCCTCAGAGAGTGCTCAGTTAGACTTGAACTTTCCCTATTGTGATTTCAATTTACATTTCCAGGATAAATTATACATTACTCTCCCCCTCAACACACAAATCTAAACTACTTTACAGTACCTATAACTTGTGTGCCATCTTCTAATTTCATGCCTTTGTACAGGTGATTTTTCCCCTCTCCTCACCCATGCTCATGAAACCCCTAACTCTATTCAAGGTTTAAATCAAGTGTCACCTCCTTTAAGAGGCCTTTCTTGATTTCCTCAATTGTCAGCATTCCATGACACACATTCAAATCAGTGAGCTAGGTGGCAAAGTGGCTAGAATGTCTGGTCTGGGGTCAGACTCATGTTCCTGAGTTCAAATACAGCCTCAGACATTTGTGATCCTGGGAAAGTCATTTAATCCTGTTTGCCTTAGTTTCCTCAATTGTAAAATGAGCTGGAGAAGAAAATGGCAAACCACTCCTGCCAAAAAAAAAAACCCAAATGGAGTCACCAAAAAACTCAGACATGAGTGAAACCAACAAAAATGCACCCCATCTTCTACTCTGTAGCGTTTGTCAGTTTCTTAAACTGATCTTCCCTATGTGAATAAGGCAAAAATCTGCTATTACTCATGCTTGTACCAGTCAGCAACAGCACAGGGTCTTATCAACAGTAACTCACAATCACAGAGCACTGAAATAAGGTACTTTTTTTTTTAGGTTTTTTTTTTTTGCAAGGCAAACGGGGTTAAGTGGCTTGCCCAAGGCCACACAGCTAGGTCATTATTAAGTGTCTGAGATCGGATTTGAACCCAGGTACTCCTGACTCCAGGGCTGGTGCTTTAGCCACTGCGCCACCTAGCCGCCCCCTACTTTTCTCACTAAAAACAACAACAAAAACCCTGTGAAGCAGGTACATGGTGATCATCCCTACTTTACAAATGAAGAAATTTTGTGTCAAGACTTGAATGAAGGGGCAGATAGGTGGCGCAGTGGCTAAAGCACCGGCCCTGGAGTCAAATCCGATCTCAGACACTTAATAATGACCTAGCTGTGTGGCCTTGGGCAAGCCACTTAACCCCGTTTGCCTTGCAAAAACCTAAAAAAAAAACCTTGAATGAAGAGACCTGAGTCTTTTACATGTTAAACACCTATATTATGCCAGATGGGGATAGCCCTGGGATACAAAGGTAAAATTCACAAAGTCCCTATCTTAAGGAGTTTCTTAATGTTTTTTAGTCCCTCACTATGCCACTGAGGCCCCATTATCCAAACCAGACTCCTAGAGAACCTGCCAGGAAATGTTAAACCCTCAGCTCCCTGACACCTGCACCCTGCTCCCACCCTCCAAATTCTTGCTCAGAGAACTGTATTAAAATATTACAACCAGGCACAGTTAGGTGGTGCAGTGGATAGAGCACTGGCCCTGGAGTCAGGAGTACCAGAGTTCAACTCTGGCCTCAGACACTTACTAATTACCTAGCTGTGTGGCCTTGGGCAAGTCACTTAACCCCACTGCCTTGCAAAAAAACCTAAAAAAAAATATATCAAGACCACTACCACTGAAAAGGTCATTCAATTGACTACCTTTATTTCCACTTTTTGGAATTTTTAGACCAAAACAGCCTTACCAGATCTACCTCTATTTGAATGTAAACTCCTTGAGGGCAAGGACTAGCCCACTTTTATATGTGTATCCCCAGTACAAGGACTCCCACTTTACCCTGGATTGTGCTGCAATGGATCTCCTCCACCCCTCAAGATGTCAAGCCCACATCTTACTGCTTCTTTACTATTTATCATCAGTTAATTAGCACGTTAGTTTCTATTATGTATCTTTCAAGGAATTGTGAATGATTCTCATGTATAGATGAGACATGCTCATATATGCATATGCACATACTGTATTATTTATTATATATTACATACATAATACAGTAATGTTCATATATGCATGCATGTACTGTATTATTTACTGTACATTATAGATTGCATATGTAATACAGTACATGTTCACAATACATATGTGTACTGTATTATTTGTTATATATTATATTATACATACATTATATATAATAAACAATACAGTACATGTTCATATATGCATGTGTACTGTGTTGTTTATTACACATTATATTATATATGTTACATATATTATGTGCATATTATACATTATATATATTTTATATATAAAAAGTCTGTGCCAAGCTCTTTACAAATCTTTATATAAAATATATATACAAATCTTTATATAAAATATAACATATTATTTATGTAGTATATATGATATAATGTGGCATAATATGATGTGACAAAACATAATATAACATTATGTTATATTATGTTATGTTATATTATATTATACATTATATTGGATTCAAGGGCCCAGAGTTGAAACAGAGAATAAAAGCAGGTTAAACTGTTTTCCAAAAGCAGTCCAAGCTCTTCAAAGTTTTTGGTGAGAGTACCCACCCTGGAGGCAGAAAGACTCATCATGAGTTCAAATCCAACCTGAGACACCTGCTGTGTGATTCTGGAAAAGTCACTAAACCCCGTTTGCTTCGATTTCCTCTTTTGTAAAATGAACTAGTCAAGAAAATGGCCAACCTTTCCGGGATCTGTGCTAAGAAAACCCCAAAGGGGGGGGGGTGTCACAAGGAGTCAGAAACAGCTGAAGTGACTGAACAACAATTCCCATAAGACTAAGAATCCCCCGAGTTCAGGGACGCATCTTTTTTGATTGCCTTTGTTTGGATATGCAACGCCGGGCACGTTGCTAAACATACAGTGGATACTTTGTTACTACCGAGAACAAGGAAGAGAGGCGGACACTTTGTTACTACCGAGAACAAGGAAGAGAGGTGGACACTTTGTTACTATCGAGAACAGAGAGGTGGACACTTTGTTACTACCGAGAACAAGGGAGAGAGGTAGACACTTTGTCACTACCGAGAACAAGGGAGCCAGGTGGACACTTTGTTACTATGGAGAACAGAGAGGTGGACACTTTGTTACCACCGAGAACAAGGGAGACAGGTGGACACTTTGTCACTACCGAGAACAAGGTGGACACTTTGTTACTACCGAGAACTACGGGGAGAGGTGCACCGGCCGCCGGGTCCACCAGAACCTTCTGGCTGTCCTTGGAGAACGGAGGAAAGCCCCCAGCCCCTTTTAGCAAACTTTGGAAAGCTAGCTACAAGTGCTCTCGATTATGCTCGAAGCCCTTAGCACCCCTGAAGGCGCTCAATGAGAGGAAAATAAGTATTTAAATAGCGCCCTCCACGTGACACTGCGCTAAAAGCTTTTTTACGAATATTCCCTGATTTTTCGGTAAACGTGCATTTCTAATATGTAGCTGTTCTTGACGCTGCATACAGGCTCTGCTTTATATCAATTCTTCACCCTCCAGACCCGGCTGCGGAGCCACTAACAGGACTCCTTCGGGGCTGGGCAGGAGGGCGGGGACTCGTCGCCATGGAGACGCCGCCGGGGCCCAGGGGAAGGCAGGAAGGGGGCAGCAGGGCTCGGCCGGGGCCCCGCGCATGCGCCCCTCCTTCCACTCCCTCCCCGCGGCCCAAGCAGCCCCGGAAGAGGCGAGAATGAAGGGCGGGGGCGGGAGGAGGGGTCTCCGGCCGGGCCCCGGGGGTCCCCAGCGGTAGGAAGGGCCGCACTCACTGCTTCACGTTGTCGCCCAGCGCCTCGCTCAGGTTCTTCTTGGCCGCCTCCAGCTCGCTCACGAAGGTAGCCATCGCTGCCCTGACTCCCGGCCGCAGGACCGCGCGTGTGCGACCGCAAAGACCAATCGGAGCCGACCGGGGCTCGGGAGGCTGAAGCCGCTTCCGTCTCCCGCCTCCCGCCGAGCCCGCGAGCCCTCCTTTATTTAGTTCTCGGAGCCTGTTCCCTTTCTCGCGAGAAGGACGAAGGCAGCCGCGTAGCGCCCACGTGTATGCGTGCGTGCGTGCGCACTCCCCCAAGCTCCCGTTTTCCCCGCCCTCCGCATCACGTGACCACGGACGTCCCTCTCCGGGGCGCTTCCTCCTCAGCCCCCTTTTGTCTCTTTCCCACGGTGCAGCGCCACCTGCGGGGCTGGAGCTGCCGCCGCCGCGCTCCGCGCTACCAACTAGCGCATCGCTCCCGGCCCTTGTCCTCGCGCCTTCGAGCCTTCCCCCCGAATTCACGAGAAGCTCCAGGGCCTCCACGTGACGCCCTAAGCCTTTGGGGACAGCCTGCCTTGGGGTACAAGACACGCGCCACAGAGATACAAAGTAACCGCGGGGGGCGGGAGCTGTCCTGGAGCCGGACCAGCCCGGACCCGAGGCCGGGAGCTGGGCCGCGAGGAAGGCAGATGAGCCGGGCACGCTCCGCGGGGCCCCCTGCCGGAGGGGACCCAGGCAGGGTCACGGGCCGCAGGCTGGACCAGACGAATCAAGTGGTGGCTGGGGGGGAGGAGAGCAAGGAACCGGAGCGCCTTTGGCTGTTTTTTTGGTCCCCTAGCTCTCCCTTACTTCATTTCAGGGCACATGCCAAGGAGAGGGAAGGGAATAGGCATCGTGCCAAACTCTTTACAAATCTTTATTTATTTATTTGTTTTTTTCTTTAAAAAAAGCTATCTTATTATGTAATTTTGCTATCTCTTATACTTTATTTTTCTTCCTTAAGGATATGATTTCTCTCTCATCACATTCAACTGAGATCAATGTATACCACGGAAACAATGTAAAGACTAACAGACTGCCTTCTGTGGGGGGTGGGGGGAGGGAAGCAAGAAGGGGGGGGGTGAATTGTAAAACTCAAATAAATAAAATCTTTCTTAAAAAAATCTTTGGGGGCGGCTAGGTGGTGAAGTGGATGGAGCACCGGCCCTGGAGTCAGGAGTATCTGAGTTCAAATCCAGCCTCAGATAATAATTACCCAGCTGTGTGGCCTTGGGCAAGCCACTTAACCCCATTTGCCTTTCAAAAACCTAAAAAAACCCTTTATTTGATCCACATTCCCATTTTACAATTGAGGAAAATGAAGCAGACAAAAGAAGTGATTTAGGGGGCTTGTAGAGTTAGGAAATGTCTGAGGCTGGATTGCCATCCTGTCTTGTTGGTGGATAGAATCCCAGTCATCCAGGGGGACTTGGTATATTTGTTACTCACTTCCAGATCCTTCACTTAGTGACCTCTCCTCCTTTGAATTTCACTCTGGATAGACACATCACAGAATCCCAGACCTTGGGAGACAGTTATCCGACAAGGCCTCAGTCATTTTCTTCCTTTCCCAAGGAGAGCAGTTACCTAGTTCATAGTATTATGTCCCTATATTAGTGGATTTCAGCATACAGATCAATGACTTTTCAAACATCCTGGTCCCCCAAATTCCTCAATAATCTTGTTTCCTGTGACCTATTCCTATCAATAAAATTAAGCATCAAATAATTCAGAACTTCTTTCTGACTTCAAGAAGCCTACATTCTCCTAGGGTAAACAACATGACTTTGGGAGAGCCACAACTTCCTTGACTAATTTGGTGCCAAGGTCAGCTGAATTTCTTTCCACAAAAACAATTATATCTATCCCCTTCGAGGTCATCACAAGATCAAACCAGTCTTCCCTAATTGATTTCAAGACATGGAGATGCTGGCAAAGAACTATCCAGCCTGGCATGCCAGCATCAAAGGAAGGACCATGCTCTATAAGCACAACAGAATTGAAGTAGCTCAAAAGAAACACAAGTTGTATAAATTTTGAGAATTTACCCCAAAAAGTTCATATGGACTATTTGTGCCTAATCTGTGGTAGAACATTCCACTGGTCTGATCAGCCACAATACATTGACCTGACACAATGATACTATTTTGGTCCTTTTTGAGAACAAAGGGCAACAATGAATCATTCCCATTCAGGCCCTCATTCCTCTTTTACCTGAAGTGGCAATTAAGTCTTCTTGAGGGCAGGGACTGCCCCAACTTGTTATTTTAAAATCAGCTATAATTATGATTTGGGAGGAAGGATACATTGCTTCAGATTAGCCATATTTCATGAGGTTAATTGACAGTGGAATATTTGTAATATATTTACTGTCAGAACTTCTATTTGTCAAAATCCTCCAAACCGGTTAATTTACACAACTGAAACAATTGAACAACAAAAAATGCAAATATATATATTTATAAATTTTACATATAAATACCCAAATACAGGCAGCTAGGTGGCACAGTGAATAGAGCACCATCCCTGGAGTCAGGAGGACCCGAGTTCAAATTTGACCTCAGACACTTATTACCCAACTGTGTGACCTTGGACAAGTCACTTAACCCCATTGCCTTGCAAAAAAAAACCCAAATACAAGTTGCTAGAAAATAATGAGTCAAAAGACTTGTGAACTAATTAAAAACTTCATACTTATGAATCTTATTCCCCCCCCAAAAGAAAGTCTGAAAGCATTGAATATACATAGTAAGCAAGCAAAGAAGGGAGGGGAGGATGAAAGAGAGGATGAAAAGAAAGGGAGAAATCGAGAAAGGAGGTGGGGGGAAGGAATGAAGGAAAGAAAGAAAAAAGAGAAAGAAGAAAAAATTATCAGTGAATGACTGCTTATTGGCATGGCTCTTATAGATTCATCAGGATATATAAAAATTGGAGCAAAGATCAAAGCCAACAACAAATTAGGAAAAAAGTCAAAATTGAGAAGAAATTGTAAACAATTATAACTGCTTTACAGTGACCTGTCTGCATGAGACATTAAGGACCTAAAAGCAGAAAGTGAAAAAAAAAAAGGCAAAGATGTCATAATTTCCTGCAAAAGTTTGACCAAGTTAAAATGAAACAAAAGAAACCATAACTCTTTCCTCCTCACAAACCTCTCTTACTGTTCCTAGAGAACAGTGACTTTTTGCAACTTTTTCTTCACTGCTCTAACATCTAGCACAGTGCCATGGACCTAGTAGATACTTAATAAATACTTGTGGAAATTAAATTAGCCAGTAACAGTTGAGATCCCTGCGAAGCAGAGAGCCAAGGACAACTCTAGCTCAGAATAAAACAATTTATAAAACACTACAGAGGGGGAAAGGCAGCAGATCATGGGCAGAATCACCTTATAAAGCAAGAAAATACAGTGGGAGAGAAAAACAAGCTTACAGAAAACTTGGCGAGAGACCCAAGTGAGCTGCATCATCAACCCTGGAACATTTACAGACAAAACTGGCAGAAGTACAATAAATAGACGTAAAATGGAACAAATTTGTGCAAGTTTCTGTAACAATCTACTTTCATCATAAGGGACAGAAAAACTTCCTCATTTGGAACCTCACACCTTAATCTCCCAAGTGCTATTTAAAGAAGTAATCTGTCATTTGGAAAAATAAAGTTTGTAAGAGAAACAGAACCAGAAAATCCACAGAGAAGAAATCCATGTAGGATATGAGAGTCTTAAAAGAATTGAGGGATCATCTCACACAATAGTTCAAAAGGGGAGGGGGAGAGGAGGAGGTAGAAAAAATAATGAAGAAAAAACTCACAGCATTAATATCCCCAAAAGGCAATCAGGGGATAATAAGCAGCTAGAAAAGAAAACCAGGATCTCCAGGAATGAGCATGACTAACTATTTCCTTTTTAGTTATAATTACTAAACTATACCCAACAAAGCCCATTGTGACATTGAAGCTGTCCTAAATTCTTCAAATTTATTGCCCAAACCTCTAATTCTACAGATGGAGAAAATGAGGCCAAGAGAGGTTAAGTGAATGGCCAAGGGTCACAAAGGTATTAAATGAAGAAGCCAGTACCCTGACTCTAAAATCCAAAACGTTTCCACTATGGGTCCTCCCTTAACAATCTTGGTATTCTCACCATAGATAAAAATAAAATTAAAATATTTGGAAGCCCAAAGGAAGTTGCAATTAAATGGGATTGATAGGTATATGGAAAATATGTGGGGGGATGGGGAAAGGAACAAGCATTGAGTATCTACAAATATATAAGCACAGGCACTATTCTTAGCACTTTACAAATATTTTCTCACTTGATCCTCAGAACAATCATGGGGGTTAGGAGGTATCATAATCATCATTTTACAGATGAGGAAACTTTTTTAAAGATTTTATTTATTTTGAGTTTTACAATTTTTCCCCTAATCTTACTTTCTCCCCCTCCACCCCCCACAAAAGGCAATTTGCCAGTCTTTACATTGTTTCCATGGTATACATTGATCCAAATTGAATGTGATGAGAGAGAAATCATATCCTTTTTTAAAAAAAATTTTTAAGGCAATGGGATTAAGTGACTTCCCCAAGGTCACACAGCTAGGGAATTATTAAGTGTCTGAGGTCATATTTGAACTCAGGTATTCCTGATTCCAGGACCGGTGCTCTATCCACTGCGCCACCTAGCTGCCAGAGAAATCATCCTTAAGGAAGAAATATAATGTAAAAGAGATAGCAAGGTCAGACAATAAGATATCAGGTTTTTTCCCTAAATTAAAGGTAATAGTCCTTGGTCTTTGTTCAAATTCCACAATTCTTTCTCTGGATACAGATGGTATTCTCCATCGTAGACAGACCCAAATTGTCCCTGATTGTTGCACTGATGGAATGAGCAAGTCCATCAAGGTTGATCATCACCCCCATGTTGCTGTTAGGGTATACAATGTTTTTCTGGTTCTGCTTATCTTGCTCAGCATCAGTTCATGCAAATCAGGCTTCCCTGAATTCCCATCCCTCCTGGTTTCTAATAGAACAATAGTGTTCCATGACATACATATACCACAGTTTGCTAAGCCATTCCCCAGTTGAAGGCCATTTACTTGATTTCCAATTCTTTGCCACCACAAACAGGGCTACTATGAATATTTTTGTACAAGTGATGTTTTTACCCTTTTTCATAATCTCTTCAGGGTATAGGCCCAGTAGTGGTATTGCTGGATCAAAGGGTATGCACATTTTTGTTGCCCTTTGGACATAATTCCAAATTGCTCTCCAGAAAGGTTGGATGAGTTCACAGTTCCACCAACAATGCATGAGTGTCCCAGATTTCCCACACCCTTCCAACAATGATCATTGTCCTTTCTGGTCATATTAGCCAGTCTGAGAGGTGTGAGGTGGTACCTCAGAGATGCTTTAATAAGTAATGATTTAGAGCAATTTTTCATATGACTATGGATCACTTTGATCTCCTCATCTGTAAATTGCCTTTGCATATCCTTTGACCATTTGTCAATTAGGAAATGGCTTGTTTTTTTTAAAATTTGACTCAGTTCTCTATATATTTTAGAAATGAGTCCTTTGTCAGAAATACTAGCTGTAAAGATTGTTTCTCAGTTAACTACATTTCTTTTGATCTTGGTTACAGTGGTTTTGTCTGTGCAAAAGCTTTTTAATTTAATATAATCAAAATCATCTAGTTTGTTTTTAATGATGTTCTCCATTACAGATGAGAAAACTGAAGCAGAGTGACTTGGCCACAGTCACACAGCTAGTTAAGTGTCTGGGGTCAGATTTGGACTCACGTCTTCCTGACTTTAGACCCAGCACTCTAACCAGCAGAATATAAAAGGTGACTTTGAAAGAAAGACACTAGGAAATGATTTATTGCTGATGTGGGAATCATTTCTGAATCATCGACTTTTAAAACTAAAAGTCAATGTTAATAACAGACTAAAGAAAGAAGAAAAGAATAAAAAAAGAGCATGATGTACCATTTAAAATGTCAATCTGGGGCCAAGATGGCAGAGAGAAGACAGGCACTGTTTTAAGCACTCCCTGTGTCCTCTCAAAAATAACATGAAAGAACCCTCCTAACGGAAATTTGATCAACAAGACCCAGAAAAAGAAGCTAGGAGATGAACACCTTACAATTATGTCTGTCTCAGGGGAAAGTGGGTGAACCAGGAGAGGAAACCAGAGGGTCAGCACAGGGACAGCAGCCAGGGGGAAGTCAAAGGAACTGTGCTAGTCACAGATACTTTGGTGAAAGGCAAGTCGAGAACCAATTTTAGCCAAGGAGTCTTTGGCCAGAGTGCAGGGAGGTCAGCACCTCTGGAAATGTTACAGCTCGGTGAGCGCCATACTTTTGGAGCATTCTTCCAGAAACAAATGGTAGCTGCACCCCTTCCCCCCATACTAGTTGTAAAGATTGTTTCTCAGTTTACTACATTTCTTTTGATATTGGTTACAGTGGTTTTGTCTGAGCAAAAGCTTTTTAATTTAATGTAATCAAAAATCATCTAGTTTGTTTTTATTGATGTTCTCCATTACAGATGAGAAAACTGAAGCAGAGTGACTTGCCCACAGTCACACAGCTAGTAAGTGTCTGGGGTCAGATTTAGACTTAGGTCCATCACTCACCACTCACCCATCCCCTCAGGTGTGGACTAAGGAGCACACTCAGTTGAAAGGGAGATTGGCTTCAGCTCATTGTTCAAGGTCAGCTCAGACCCTGCTGCCCCTCCTCCCTCCCTCCCTCCCTCCTTACTCTCTCCAGGATTGGGAGAGGGCTTCAATCACTCCAGAGAAAGCAACCAGCACTCCTTGCTGGCCAGACCTTGGAATTAGTAAACCAAGTGAACAAAGCCTCTTAGGATCTTCAAAAACAAACCTCTGAGAGTCAGCTCCTCCCCCCAACACAAGATTCTAAAGAAAAGAAGAAAAAAACATTGAAAAGGGGGACCTATGGAGAAATATCTAGAAGGATCAGATTCTAACCCAGAGAGATCTAGCACTTATGAGGAGAATATGAATTGGTCTCCAACCCAGAAAGACTTTCTTGCAAAAATCACAAAGGAGTTTAAAAATCAATTGGAAAAGTTGGGAAAAGAAACTCAAGAGAAAAATATCACATTGCAAGAAAAAATTAACATCTTGCAACTACAAAACAAAACATTGGAAAATACAACAGGACAAACACAAAATGAGAATAATTCTCTCAGATCCTCAATTGGATAAATGCAAAAAGAAAGTAATTCTCTCAAAACTACACTTGGGCAAATGGAAAACTCTTTCAAAAATAGAATTGATCAATTGGAAAAGGAATTGCAAAAAGTAAATGAAGAAAATTCTCTAAAAAAAAGAATGGAATCTATGGAAACTAATGACTTCATGAGACAACAAGATTCTGTTAAAGAAAACCAAAAGATCGAAAAAAATAGAAGAAAATGTAAAATACCTCATCAGCAAAACCCCTGACCTCAAGAATCCATCAAGAAGGACAACCTGAGAATTATAGGATTTCCTGAAAACATTGAAGAGAAAAAAAAAAGCCTAGACTCAATATTATAGGATTTAGTGATGGAAAACTGCCCTGATATCATGGAACTAGAGGGCAAAATAGTTATTGAAAGAGTACATCGATCCCCACCAGAAAAAGATCCTAAAATGAGAACACCAAGGAATGTTGTGGCCAAATTCTAGAACTATCAGATAAAAGAGAAAATCCTGCAAGCAACCAGAAATAAACAATTTAAATACCAAGGAGCCACAGTAAGGATTATTCAGGACCTAGCTGCATAAACATTAAGGGATTGAAGGACCTGTAATGAGATATTCTGAAGAGCAAGGAAGTTTGGAATGCAGCCAAGAATACACTATCTGGCAAAGCTGAGCCTTCTCTTCCAGGGGAAAAAATGGACATTTAATGAACTGGGGGACTTCCAACATTTCCTGATGAAAAGACCAGATTCAAATAGAAAATTGGGACATCAAATAGGAGGCTCAAGAGACACATGAAAAGGTTAAAAAAGGGGGGGGGAGTAAAGAAAAAAACTGCTATCCAATAAGATGAAACTGGCTATATCCCCACTTGGCAGAAAGATTTTCATAACTCTTGAGAATTGTTTAGCCATAAGTGACGGTCATTCATGACTTGTCTGTGAAGCTGCTATCTAATAAGATGAAACTGGCTGTATCCCTTCCTGAGAGAAAGACTCTAATAACTCTCAAGAATTGTAACTCTATTAGAGAGACTATACTTAGCCATAAATGATGGACACTCATAACTTTTCTGTGACTCAGATAGAATGATTTAAAAACAATACCTCCTTAAAAGGGGGGATAGTATCAAGACGGGAAGATGGAGGAGACTGAATGAGGTAAATCACATTATATTAAGAGGTATTAAAAAACCTATTGCAATAGAGGGGAAGAAAGGAGGAGGTTAGAAAGCACCTGAATCTTCATCTTATCAGACTTGGCTTTAAGTTAACTTACACACACTCAGTTAAGTTAAGAAACTTATCTTACTTTTCAAGTATTAAAAGGGGAAAAGGGGAAGGGGAGATGGGAAGGGGGGGACAAAGGGGAATTAACAAAAGGAAGGGAAGGAGGAAGGGGAAAAGAGAAAAGGGGAAAGAAAGAGGAGGGGGTTGATATAGGAGGGCAAACACACTGAAGGTGGTGATATTCAGAAAAAAATACTGGGGAATATGGATAAAGGGGAAAAAGGGGAAAATACAAACAGAGGGAAGAGAGCATGGAGGGTAATAAAGAGTTAGTAATTATAACTTGGAATGTGAATGGAATGAACTCTCCCTTAAAATGTAAGTGAATAGCAGAGTGGATTAAAAACCATAATCCTACAATATGTTGCTTACAAGAAACTCATTTGAAGCAAAGAGATACATATAGAGTAAAGGTAAAAGGTTGGAGCAAAATATATTTTGCTTCAGCTGAAGTGAAAATCCTTATCTTATTATATAATTTTGTAATCTCTTATACTTCATTTTTCTTCCTTAAGGATGTGATTTCTTTCTCATCACATTCAACTTAGATCAATGTATACCATGGAAACAATGTAAAGACTAACAGACTGCCTTCTGTAGGGGGTGGGGGGAAGGAAGCAAGATTAGGGGAAAAATTGTAAAACTCAAATAAAATTTCTAAAAATTTTTTAAATGTCAATCTGATTTTAAAATAAATTAATGACACTGAAAAATGACAAATAGCTGGAGGAAAGGACACTATAAAGATTTCATATGGAAGTTTAACCTATGTTCATCTAATGCAATAATAATAATAATAATAATAATAATAATAATAATAGTCTCCAATAAGGAGACTTTCCCCTTCTTCCAGAAGGAAGAACCTATTGACCTGAAACACTAGACTAACTGATGAATCTTTAAGTATGAGCATTGACACCAAAAGAATTATTCTAATCCCTTTGGTTACCTAATCTTCTCATAAGCAGTGTATCTATGGGTGTCTGTGATCCTTGTATCCTTAATCTACCACTTCCTTTGTTTATCTCAGTAAGACACAACCCATATCAGAACATTCTAATAAATTCTCAATTCTGTGTGGAGCTGATGTTCTGATTCTGTGGTTTTGTTTATGGCTTCATTTTCCAGAATCAGAAGACTGAGAATCAAGACCTGAAATGAGGCAAAGTCATGTTTCTTTGTATCTTTTTTTAAACATGTTTTTAATGTCATTCATAAAATTTGTCATTAGATTAAAAGTGGTGAAGTGATGTCTCTCTTTCTTGAAATTCCAACCTGGTTGAGCACATCTGGAAAAGAGGATCCCAGAATATTAGCTCACTGACCTCATTTATAATGTGGACTTCTTGGTACAATGATATTAATCCAAGGTTGAAAGACCCCAGATCTATTGTTATACATGGTCTATTATTATAAACCACTATTATTATCAAGAAGTTTTTTAAAAACAGCTGCATATGATTATATTGGACAAAGGAGAGCATTTTATGAGAGGAAATAAATTTGGAAGGGTCTAAAGAGATGTTCTGAATACAGAACTGGCATTAGCAAATTTAAGTACACTGAAGAAAGATTCCCTGTAGAAGATGAGATCCTCCACAGTCTGGTGAATGTGGAGAAGATTTCATGGATTGCATTCTGCTCAAGAATCCTACAATATCTCCTTAGTGAAATCAGTTATTACTCAAAGTAATCTGGCCTAATTATTTACACAGGAAAAACCAAGTCAATAAAATCAATCAATCAACCAATCAACAAATGAGTTAACACTTATCAAGCACCTTACAACCATTAAAATGCTATATAGATGCTTGCTATTATTATTTACCTACCATGTACCAGGCACCTTTGTGTTAGACTCTAGGAATATAACTACAGCGTCTACAATCCAATGGAGGAGGCCAATACATGTAAAAATGTATAATACAAATATAAAGTTAATACATACAAGTGTATAAAAGTAGCTACATACAAAGATAGTTTGGGACAGTGGACATAGTCTCTGGGGGGGATTAGGAAAGGCTCCAAGTAGAAAATGATGCCATAATTACATCTTGAAGGAAGAAAGGGG
Organism: Macrotis lagotis; assembly: GCF_037893015.1. Classification (NCBI taxonomy): domain Eukaryota; kingdom Metazoa; phylum Chordata; class Mammalia; order Peramelemorphia; family Peramelidae; genus Macrotis; species Macrotis lagotis. The sequence goes on from NC_133659.1 coordinate 59,277,637, forward strand.
CTATTTTAGAGGGAAGTAAGGAGGGAGAGTATTCTAGGCAAGTGAAAGCATTGAGGTAGAAGATGGGAACAGAGGAAATTTGATGTGAGAAATAGAGATAAATCCAGTTGGGTTAGATTGCAAAGTAGGATGGGAAGTAGGGTCCAAGGAAGCAAGAAAGAGGGGTCAGGGTCCAAGTTACTTAAAGCTTTCAAAGCATATCATTTATACCAGAGGCAACAGGAAGCCTATGAGGTTGGTTGATTATGGGAATCCCATGGTCAGATTTGAAAATGACTTTGGCATCATGGTGTGGGATGGAAGGTTAGAATAGGGGGATCACTCAGGAGAGAGGGAATGAGGACCTAAATGAAAGTGGGTAGCTGTGCTGTGTGTGAAGAGAAAGGATCAGATGGTAGATGTGTTGTGAAGGTAGAAATGACAAGATTTGGCAACTGGGTGGCTGTGCAAAGGGAGGGCAAGGATAATTAATGCCAGGACACAGACTTGAGACGCTGAAAGGATAGTGGTGCCTTTGACCAGAAGGAGGAAGAGAGGTTTTTTTTTTTATTTTGGGGGATTTTTTAGGTTTTTGCAAGGCAAATGGGGTTAAGTGGTTTGCCCAAGGCCACACAGCTAGGTAATTATTAAGTGTCTGAGACCAGATTTGAACCCAGGTGCTCCTGACTCCAGGGCCAGTGCTCTATCCACTGTGCCACCTAGCAGCCCCAGAGGAGAGATTTTTAATGGAAAAGATAAATGAGTTTAGTTTTAGGCAGGTTGAGTTTAAGATGCCTCTGAGACATCCAGTTTGACAACTGGTGATACAGAATGAAGAGTAAGAGAGAGACTAGGATTGAATTGGGAGCAATCTGCATAGAGATGATGGATATAATCATGAATGCTGATGGTTTTACTTAGAGAAACAATAAAGAAAAAGAGGACCCAGATAGAACCTTCAGGAGCTCACAAAACTAAGGGAAACTATTATCTAAAGTACAGGTGTCAAATATACTACCACGGAGCTCACACTCTCCTAAGTACAGCCCAAAGCAAATTAAATTATAATTGGGAAATATTTAACAAAATACATAAAAATACAGAAAATAATTATAACCTAAATGTGTGGTTTTTCTAAGTTGATATGTACCCTCAGAGATCTTTATGAATCATTTAGTAGTTTTCTGTTTGAGTTTACCACCACTAGTCTAAAGTATAGTATTCAGTCAGGTGATCAACCTACAGAACTAATTGCTACATATCTCTTGGATGGGCAGTCATTTGACAGATATTTATTTAGTGCCTATTTGTCAGCCACTGTGTTAGGTGATAAAAGTGCAAAGACAAAAATGGAACTCTCTGGCCAGTCCCACCCTACCTCTTCAAGTATATTATACATTGTTTCCCTTTGTGCACACAGTCAGACCTGTGGGTTTGGAAACTATGGTGGAGCCGGAGAGACTTGGTGAAGCAGCCCATTTAGTTGAACCTGAAAGGTCATGTAACAAACCTAGAAAGGTAGGCTGGAGACAGGTTCTAAGGGCTTCAAATGCCAAACGGAGGAGACTGAACTCAATCCTAGAAGTAATGGGAACTCCCTGTAGCTTATTGAAGATGGGAATTGGCATGGTCAGACCTGTATTTTAGGAGTATTGCTTTGGCATCTGTGGGGTAATTGAGTTAGGGAAGAGAGTTGAGGCAGTGAAAAAGGCTTAAATTAGGGTAGTAGATATGTGAACTCAAGTTGTGAACCTGCATGACCTAATGTTGTTGCTTTTAATAAAAATAGTAAGTTCAGAACAGAGAAAGGGCATAGAGGAGAGATATGTTTAGAGGGAAGATATCATGTTTAAAAGATGTTGAGGGGTGGCTAGGTAGCTAAGTGGATAGAACACTGGCCCTGGAGTCAGGAGGACCTGAGTTCAAATCCGACCTGAGACCCTTAATAATTACCTAGCTGTGTGGTCTTGGGCAAGCCACTTAACCCCATTTGCCTTGCAAAAAAAAAGGAATAAAAGATGTTGAGTTTCAGGTGTCTCTTGGATATCCAGATCAAAATGTCCAATAGGCAATTGGTAATATAATCATGGAGATCAGATGAGAAGCCAGAGCAGGAGATTTAGTAATCTTTTATACCAAGGTTATAATAGAAACTGTGTAAACTAATGAGTTTACCAAGAAAGAGAGAAGAGAAAGAATATAGAACAGAGTCTTGCTGTATACAGTCATAGTTGATGATACAACAAAGAAATGGTCAAATGCATTCATGAAGAGCTAAGAGATTGCCAGGTCACAAAAGAGTCAAGAGATTTCCAGCTCTCCTCTCAGAGAGGAGAAAGTTTATGCAAGAAAAATAGAGTTGACACTATAAAATGTTGCAAAGAAGAGGGTGGCTAGGTAGCATAGTGGGTAAAGCACTGGCCCTGGAGTCAGGAGTCCCTGAGTTCAAATCTGGCCTCAGACACTTAATAATTGCCTAGCTGTGTGACCTTGGCAAATCATTTAACTCCATTGTCTTGCAAAAAAAAAAATGGTGCAGAGAAGTCAGTTAAGAACTGAGAAAAGGGGGCAGCTAGGTGGCATAGTGGATAAAGCATGGTCCCTGGAGTCAGGAGTACCTGGGTTCAAATCCGGTCTCAGACACTTAACAACCTGGGTTCAAATTCCATCTCACTTAATAATTACCTAGCTGTGTGGCCTTGGGCAAGCCACTTAACCCCGTTTGCCTTGCAAAAACCTAAAAAAATAAAATTAAAAAAAAGAACTGAGAAAAGAAAAAATTGTTTTGGCATTTGATTTGATAAAGAGGAAGTCATTGGTAACTTTGGAAAGCAATTTCAATTGAGTGACGAAGTTGAAAGACAAATCAAAAAGAGGTTAACTAGTGAAAGAGAAGAGAGGAAATGATGTAGAGACCAAGCATTTAGACAGCTTTTTTTTTTCTGGGAGTTTGGTTATAAAAGGAAAAAGAAGTATAGAAAAATAGATTGAAGAGATGGTAAGGTCAACTGAGGAATATTTTTAATAATGGTATGTTTTAAAATTGAAGTATGAAATGGTATGTTTTTAGATAGTACAAAAGTTAGTAAATGGGGGGAAAAGGAATATTAGTTATATTCTTCCAAATAGATTAGAAGAAAACACATTTGTATTTTTTTTTGTGCAAAGAGCATCTCTTTCACAAAAGGCCAGAACACCACACTTGTTTTTTGTTTTTTATTTTTTAAATTGAATTTTATTTTATTTTTTTAGAGTGGTGGATAGAACTTGCTGCCTTTTTTAATTTTTTTATTAAACATTTTATTTGAGTTTTACAATTTTTCCCCCAATCTTACTTCCCTCCCCATCCCCCACAGAAAGCAATCTGTCAGTCTTCACTTCGTTTTCCATGTTGTACATTGATCCAAATTGAGTGTGATGAGAGAGAAATCATATCCTTAAGGAAGAGAGACAAAAAGTCTAAGAAATAACAAGATCAGACAATAAGATATCTGTTTTTTTTCTAAAAGGGAATAGTCCTTGAACTTTGTTCAAACTTCACGGCTCTTTATCTGGATACAGATGCTATTTTCCATTGCAGACAGTCCAAAATTGTCCCTGATTGTTGCACTGATGGAATGAGCGAGTCCTTCAAGGTTGAACATCACTCCCATGTTGCTGTTAGGGTGTACAGTGTTTTTCTGGTTCTGCTCATCTCACTCAGCATCAGTTCATGCAAACCCTCCAGGCTTCCCTGAATTCCCATCCCTCCTGGTTTCTAATAGAACAATAGTGTTCCATGACATACATATACCACAGTTAGAGCACTACACTTGTAAAGAAAAGGCAATTATGATCACAGAAAGAAAAGTTTTTGTAACCTGGCAATCTCTTGGCTTAAGGCTGTGGCAAAGCACCTTCTACAAGAAAGTTTGAGCCCACCATGGCAAACTCCTAGAGCAATCCTCTGTACCTTGTACTTGGAAATGATCTAGTACCAGGTTTCCCACTAACCTGACCCCCCAAAAGGGAAAAAAAAGTTGGTATTGGATATGGTAATGATGGTCAACATGAGTATTAAAATGGATTTTGAGCCCTCCCCAATGCCATTTGGGATAGGAAATATGCCAAAATCATTCCTGTGTTGAAGGCAGGAATAGTGATGGATAGCTATACTTGTTCAAAATCCAGAAGGATACACTGACAAAATGGAAGAATGGGATGTGAGTCAAAATATTCATGAAATCATGATAACTAGAGAGGGCACATTCCTTTAAGGGCTTATGACTCAAAATAAACAGTAGACCCTACTGCAAAGATAGATGATGGATACAATTGAAGTCTCTTAATCAGGGTGATACCCATTATTGGTCTGGTTTCCATTCATTTTTTTTTTGCAAGGCAAACTGGGTTAAGTGGCTTGCCCAAGGCCACACAGCTAGGTAATTATTAAGTGCCTGAGACCGGATTTGAACCCAGGCACTCCTGATTCCAGGGCCGGTGCTTTATCCACTACACCACCTAGTTGCCCCTTTCCATTCATTTTTGCAACCCAGAGTACAAACAGGGAAAGGCTGAAGTGATTGAATATCAGTTGGCCTTCCCCAATGGGATGTCTTTTTGGATTTAAGTACTTTCTCCCAAGGTCACATCTAATCCAGTCAATTGCTGAGACTTGAAGGGGGTTTCATTGAACCCAGGTCCTAAGATTCCAAATACAATACCATGTTGCTTCTCTATGTATATATGAATATTCCACTGGTGAGTGGTTTGTGTGCTAATGATGAATGATGCAGTTAAATTTGAGATGAGTGTGAATGAATGAGCCATAGGCACCTGTAATCTACCTTCATATTTTTTTCCAATTCAATTAAATAAACATTTATTATATGTCTACTGAGGTCAAGTAAGTATAGTGGTTAGAGTACTGGAGTCAGGAAGACTTGTGTTCAAATACAACCTCTGACTCTTCCTCACTAAATGACCATAAAGAAACCAGGCAATTCTACAAGCCTTCTCTACTAGTTATATATTTAGAGTTTGTATGACAACAAAATTATAGGTCCTTGACAAATTGATATATATTCAAGGCTCTTTGCTACAGTGGTAACATTCTTCCTATTTCAATACTTAACACCAGGCAGCCATCTGGTCATAATTCCAAGTATAGCGTGTGTGTATCCATAGTTACTCTTCAAGCTCCTGTTGCCATAGTGATAGTTCCATGTCTTTCACAGGATTTAGCATTAAAGACTTTTCATCAAGTCTCAAATAAATAGTGACAAGATTTTCCAAACCTGGTTATCAAGAAATATGAGTTTAAGAGTCCCTGCATTTATCCTTTCTGAATGAACAGGATATAGAAGGAAGGGAGGAGTGGTAATAAGAGCATTATATTCAATGGAGGAAATAGAAAAATAGAAAATAGAAAAAATATAAACATTTTCAGAATGGTTCTAGGGATTCAAGCAAAAGATAACTCAACTAATGGAGCAATTGAGGGTCAAATCTAGACTCTGCCTTTCACTACCTCTGTGTCCCTGGACAAGTGACAACCTCTCTGGCCCTTAGTTTCTCCATCATAAAATAGTGAGATTAAACTAGATAATACATAAGTGAATTCCAAGGGAAATCTATAATCCTCTCGTATAATATACCTCATGAGAAAGGGCTCCTATACTTTCTCTGGGATTCTTCTCTATGTCTTCACTATCTTTATATCTTTCCTACTCTAAATATCAGTAGAGACTTGGAGGAAGTGAAGGAGGAAATAAAGGATGAGGAGGAAGAAGAGGAGAGGAGGAAGAAGAGTGTGTTAGAGAACCAAGAGAAGGTGACAGTGGTGGAAACTGGAATATTCTTCTGATTATATATTACATTATATATATAACAAATATAAATATATACACACACATATATATGCATATATCTACACACAGACACACACACATATGCATCTCGGTACATACACACACACTCAAATAACCTTGAGCTGGGCTCAGAGAGCTGCTCCTGATCCTAAGAGAGCAGCAAAATTCAAACACTTTATCTGACACTGCCTAATATTAAAACAAGGTAAACTAGAGTTAGGGTATGACTTAAGTTCTCAGGTCATGTGATTGGCCCAAAGTCCATAGACGACTTAGTTCTAGGACAACTTTTTTTTTTATTTTTATCTTTCCTATTTCATGCAAAGATAATTTTCAACAATCATTTTTTGGTAAATTTTTGAATTTCATTTTTTCTCCCTCTCTCCCTTCCTTCCCCTGCCCCAACAGTAAGTAATCTAATATAGGTTATACACATATAACTATGTTAAACATAGTTCCATATTAATCATGTTGTGAAAGAAGAATCAGAAGAAAAAGGAAAAAAACAATAGGAGGGAAAACATAAAACATTAAACAAATTTTAAAAATTGAAAATTGTAAAACTCCATAATTACTTCTCTGGATGTGGATGATATTTTCCATCACAAATCCTTTAGAATTATCTTTGATTATTGTACTGCAGAGATGAACAAGTCTATCATAGCTGATCACCACACAATGTTATCTAGCACTACTATTAACTTGAAATGTGATCTTGTTTCTATATCTGTTAGATATAGATACCTTGCATTAGCCTTTATGGGTGTTCTGATGTTGAACTAAAGCCAAGTTACATTTTAGGTTGACTTGCCACTTTTATTAATAATCATAGCTAGCTTTTATATAATGATTTAAAGTTTACAAGAATACTTTACACATATTATTTTATCTTATTTTCACAATAGATAGATGATATTTCTATTCCCATTTTTTAGTTGAGGAAACTGAGATGGATAGGAAGTTAAATGATTTTCCCAGGGTTACGAAGTTATTAATATCTGAGGCTGCATTTGAACTCTGGTCTTCCTGACTCCAGATCCAGTTCTCTATGCACTTTAGTGTCACCGTGCAGCAGCATTTCTCAAAAGTGGATTACTATTCTACTTGCCCACTAGCTTTCCCTCACACACAAACCTCCAGCCCTGCCTCTCTAGAAGAGATTCCAGGTGTCTGGGGCATACCCCCTCCCACATCCTCCAAAACACAGCATAGGCAACACTTTTTACACTGTCTTTCCTGCTTCTCTTACTTATTCTGTCTGAAATTATCTTCAAATCCCAAATTTAGAAGTGGAAGAGACTTTGTGACATGATTTTGCCCAACCTTCTCATTTTGTAAGTAAGGAAAATGAAATTCAAGATCCTGACCACAGTTACCATGGTAGAAAGTGGCAGGGCTGTAATTTAAACCAATATTCTCTGACTTTTGGAGTCCATCACTCTTTCCTCTGTACCAGAATCCCATTCTGCTAATAGGTGCTGAGACACCTGTAAAGACAATTACCATTTGGGCCCTAAATTCAAAGAATCAAATGGGAGAAATAATAATTATAAAAGCATTAGAATTATATTAGAATGTAATCAATTCAATAAACATTTATTAAGAGTCTACAATGTGCCAGATACTGTGCTAATTTTAGAAGCTACAAATAAGAATGATGGACCCTCAAGGAGCTTAAAATCCAATGGGGAAGACAATACACAAAGAACTTGGCGGGGATATATCAGGGGGCTTCTTGTTCTGTAGAGTTGAACCAGAAAGAGCTGCAGTTTCGTACTCCATACTCCAACGAGAGGGAAAAGGAGGTTGAGGAGACAGTATTCAAGGCAATTAGCAGCACGGTAATGAGATTAGAACTGTTCTAATATAAAGATAATTATTAATATAACATAATAAATATTTCTCTCAAAGCAGCAAAGCATGAATTTTAAAGGAAACTAAAAAATTTTTAAAACAAGACAAATATGAATTAGAGCAATTTAATTAAAATTTAATTTAACTTTAATATAATAGATTTAGCCTATACAATCCGAAGGTAATCAAATCCTATTTTAAGATACTCTTTGTGAAAGTCTCATTACTTATTTTCATAACAACTAACACAGAAGGGACAACTAGTGGCACAGTGGATAGAGCACTGGCCCTAGAGTCAGAAGCACCTGAGTTCAAATTTTAACTCAGACACTTTAATAATTGCCTAGTTGTGTGGCCTTGGGCAAGTCACTTAACCCCATTGCCTTAAATAAAAATAAAAAAATTAAAATTAAAAATTAAAAACAAGTAACAGAATGCTTCTTTTAAAAATATTGACATATAAAAGAAAGTTAAAATAACTTATCTACTTGTTTTACTGAACATACTAGAAATCCAGTATAAATGACCTCAACTAATAACAATTTATTTGTTTCAGTTGGAATGATTTCTCCAATCATGGAGCCAGATTGATCAGATGTTCTAGAAATGGGATATTTCTTTCAACTTGTTTTATCAGTTAGTCAAATATTGCCTCTTCAATCCCTACAGAATCTGTTGGTAGTTTCAAGAGTACTATCATTAATATACCTACCAAAGAACTAATTTGACTCATCATATACAAAAGCAACTAGATTTTTCAAAACAGCTTATCAAACCTCATAGCAAACTGATAAAGTCCTGGTTATATCTAACAACACAAATCATGGTGGGGGCAGGGGGAAGGAGTAGGAGAGGGGCACAAGAGATATTATGATGGGGGTGGCTAGGTGGATAGAGCACTGACCCTGGAGTCAGGAGTACCTGAGTTCAAATCCAGCCTCAGACACTTAATAATTACCTAGCTGTGTGGCCTTGGGCAAGTCACTTAACCCCATTTGCCTTGCAAAAACCTTAAAAAAAAAGAGAGATATTATGATTTCCATGTGAAATGACCCTTACTACAGGAACAACCTGACCACAACTTGAGCCTCCACTTTCATTACAATTGGCAGATACAAACAGGTAGAAACATTTTCATCTCTTTGATGCAGTTGACTGTCTTCCAATTCTTTTCTTCTGTTCACTCATTTCCCCAGCCTGTGCCTAGTTTTGGGGTGCTTCCTGAGCTTTTGAGTATTATTGGGATACCCCCACAAGTACTTCAGTGTGTGAGGCTTTGACTGTTCTGGTCTGTGAATGATCACAAGTGCACCCCTCTGCCATGGGGCTGGGGGGGGGGTCCCTTTTCTATGGTGGGACCTAGACTGTGATCAAGATCTGAATGTGGTCAGGACCCCAGAGTCCTATTCCAGGGACAGAGGACAAACCTCGGAAGTCTCTCTCCACTCCCCTACCTTCAGTGTCTGAGCACTCAGGGTATAGCTGCCTGGAGGCTCCTGCTTCCATTTCCTAGATCTGGGCATGCTGACTGCCACAACTGCCCTGAGGGCCTAGGCTTTGGGCTTGCTTTGGCAGAGGTCTCCCTGCAGATCCTCCAAGTTGTACCTGGTGCTCCCCAGGGTGTAAGTCAGGAAATTGCTTGTGCTGCCGAGAGCTGAGCAGGTACTCTAGGGCTGTTCCCAGGAGGTTGAAGTTTCTTCACTCTGGCAAGTCACCCCTGTAACCCCATGAAATGGAGTTTTTCCACTATTCTCCAGGTTACCTTGGGCTAGAGAATTGCCTCACTGGATCTTTCTGTGGATTTTGTCTCTCAAAAATTTAGCTAGAGTCATAATTTTAAGATTTTTTGAAATATTTTGAAAAGAGCACCTAGAAGAGGCTCTTCTCCTGGCCACCATCTTGGCTTCACCCTCTAATCCTATTCTTACAAGGAATTCACAAAGTCTTGATTTGGAAAATGAGTACTTCTGTCTCAATATTATCATATGATTCAAAAATAGGGAGAAAAGACATGAATTTAAGAGAATTTTATAATTATTAATGCAATTTTATATGTAAAACCTTTAATCCAAATATTTTGAGAGTTTATATATCTAAATATACTCAAAACAGTATGTTCCATTTTGGAACATTTTGAAAGCTAATATTGATGCATCCTAGTCCTTAGATTTCTAATTGCTTAATCTTGTTCAAAGTTTACTACTTTGAACTTTAAAACAGTTTTTAAAACGTTTGCATCTTTATCCTACCCTTTTTTGGGGATGCATTTGTGTTTGTGTGTGTGTGTCTGTGTCTGACTTGTGTAATCCTCATATCATCCTGAAAAAAAAATGAGATACTTCAAGGGCTTAATCATTTACTTGAATAATGTAATTATTAGGGGCAGCTAGGTGGTGCAGTGGATAAAGCACTGGCCCTGGAGTCAGGAGTCCTTGAGTTCAAATCCTGCCTCAGACACTTAATAATTACCTACCTAGCTGTGTGACCTTAGGCAAGCCGCTTAACCCCATTTGCCTTGCAAAAACCTAAAAAAAAAAAAAAAGAATAATATAACTATTAGCAAGAGGATGGCAAGCCTAAGAATTCATTTACTTATTTGCTAAGGGTATAGAGTTGACCACAAATTCAGATTAAAGAGATTAAGATCTCCACTAAACAGCATTACACCATCCATACATGGATCAGCTACAGCAAATGGAGAAATTTAGGCACACACTGGCAGAACTAGTTCAGTGATTGGGAGTCTTCAAAAGAAAATGTGGGAGAGAAGAGGCATTGTACTACCTACTAAATTGAAGATATATAGAGAGCTTTGTTGTATGCCTGTGAAACTTGGACAATAGACTTGCACCATGCCCAGAAATTGAATGGCTTCTATTTTAATTGCTTTAAGATTCTGATTATTCACCTATCAAGATAAATTTCTTTCTTGAGCTAAACGACCAAGCATTAAAACTTTACCATAGAGAATGCAGCTTCAACAGACTGACCATGTTTGTTCAAATGCCAAAAGTATGTTTACCTAAAAGACTGTTCTACAGAGCAAAACACAAAACACAAAAAAGCAGGTACTCCCCTGAAGGTCAGAAGAAGAGGAAATAAGGACACTATTAAAGTCTCTCTCTGAAAAACATTGTAAGACATGGATTATTTGTGCCTAACCAGTGGTAGAGCCTTCCAAGATCCTATCGGTCTGATCAGCCATAGTTGGATAGATGACTCTGACGTCACGATGTTCAAGCATCAAGGATAAATAACAGGAAGTAACTCAGATGCTTTATTATTAATCTATTAATAAATTACAAAGACAAAACTTCCATTGTATACTTGCCCTAATTATAGAAATATGCTATACAAGAAAAAGAGTCTGATTATGATGATATCAAGACTGTCCTTTCAAGGGCCAAATCTGATCTCTCTTAACTCTATTTGATTCTAAGCACAAGACATATTTAATAGTCAGTCATGATGCAAAAGTCCTACATTTATTCACAGGGCATCTTAATCCAGGTTCAGAATTAACAGGGTAGGGGCAGCTAGTTGGCACAGTGGATAGACTAAAGTCAGAAGGACCTGAGTTCAAATCTAGCCTCAACCACTTAATAATTACCTAGCTGTGTGACCTTGGACAAGTCATTTGACCCCATTGCCTTGCAACAACAACAAAAAAAGGAGGATCAGAATTAATCAAGTAATAAAATTTCCTATTCAGCAAGGAAATAACACAATGGAAAACTGAGTCAAAAAAGTCCTACCTTTGCCATACAAAGATATTCCCCTTTGCTCAGGGACAATATACACCTATAGTAGTTCTCAAGTCACACTCCCTTTAGGTAACATGTAACATTTCTCATGAATGGTAGACTACTGACTTAAAAGTGATTCAAGCAAATATACATGAAACAAAACTTGGAATAATATCAAATTACAGTCCCACCAGGAGTTGCCTCAGATAGCAAATTTATGCTAATTGCAGTGTGGGGTCAGAGTATTATCATTTTCCTCCTATTATAAGAACAGTCAGCAATGAGCACATAAAAGGACATCTTATTTATCCTTTATTTCTAATATTAGAATAACTACATTTTGGAGTTTCACACATAAAGTGAATATGTGGTTGTTGCTTAGTCATTTTCAGTTGTGCCTGACCCTTCGTGAGCCCATTTGCGTTTTTCTTGGATCCTGGAGTGGTTTGTCATTTCCTTCTCCAGCTTATTTTACAAATTAAATGACTTGCTGAAGGTCACATAGCTAGTAAATGTAGGAAGCAGATTATGAACCCAAATCCTCCTGAATCCAGGTCTGGCCCTCAACCCACTGTGCCATCAAGCCCCTACATAATAATTAACTCCAAACTGCAGAAAAATGCTAATTACAGGAAGCCTTCAATGTTCTTCTACCAGTTAAACCCTGAGACAGAATGAAGTCTTTTAATCTAAATTCTATTGTTAAAAAAAGAATTGGTTCAAAGTTATAACTTCAATTTTTTTATTTTAGTTTTTTAGTTTTTGCAAGGCAGACAGGGTTAAGTGGCTTGCCCAAGGCGACACAGCTAGGTAATTATTAAGTGTCTGAGACCGGATTTGAACCCAGGCACTCCTGACTCCAGGGCCAGTGCTCTATCCACTATGCCACCTAGCCGCCCCCCTTTGACCATTTTTGACCACATATTTAATAACTAAATTTACAATCTAACAGCATCTAGGGGGAAAAAATGTTTCTAACAGCATCCATTAACTGTTTATGAAGTGCTTAATTATATACAGGATAGGACTAGTCAGCCAAAAGAGTAGTAGAAATGAGCTCAAGATAAATGTATGCTTTCTCTCCAGAGTGCTCCATGGAAAATACAAAGGCAGTGTGAAGTGTGGATCTTAGTCCAGAATTTAAACCTTTTCTATGGGCCCTTTCAACAGTCTAAAGGACAGACTGATATTTTAGGACACCAATTCTCTTCCTTCTATCTTGAGGTTTCAGAACCCAACATACAATAAGTTCCTTGCAAGCCCTACTGATGGTTAGATAGGGGTCCCTTGTGTTCAAAGAAAATTCCTTTGCCCAGGCATTGGGAGTATCCCAGGGCTCTCTGCCTTCTCCCACTTTCCCCAGCTAGTCTGTGGATGCCAAGACAGTATTCACTCCAAGTTTTCCCCATGTGTGCTCACATGACTGCAGCATTTCCAGGCAGTTACCAAAGCTAAGCTTGAGTTCTCTTGATTTTAAATTGTAGAAAACATCATTTGCAAGCTATGAAAAAATCTTTGCTGGCATTCAAATTTGAAAGGTTTTTAATTATGCATTGTTTTATTTTCACATTCATGTTTACATTGAGATACTTGTTTAGGGAGGGAAAAAAAATAACATATTGTGTTCATATCCTTTCCCTAAAAACCCTCTAAATGAACTCTCAGCAACATGAAAGAAAACAGACAGATTACCACTATAGTATTGGTAGGTTAAGTGGGGAAGGGGGGAGGAATTGGGGGGAAGTAGTGAGCTTAATAGAAAAGACTGGCTTTGGAGGCAAAGAACTTTGGCCCAAATCCTGCCTCTGATGCTTTATACCTGTGAGATAAGGGGCAAGTCCCTTCATCCCCCTGAACCTCAATTTCCTCACTGGCAAAATGAAGGGATTAGCCTATCAATGCTCTGAGCTGCCAACTCCCAAGAGAAGGAGAGTTTCTGTTGCCTATGGAAACAATCAGGGGGAAATCCTAGGGAATATATTATATTGGTACTGAAGGGAAAAAATAATTCAAATAATTAACTCTGATTTAGGCTCAAGCTTGCTAGAAACAATTTTATTGAATTTAATGTTAATCTGTACAAGGCTTTTCTAGGTTGGAAAGAGAGAGGTGTCCATGGCCTCTGACGTGAGTCTTTGTTCCAAGAAGATTTCTGGTGACATTCATAAAAATCTTGAACAAGGAAAATATTAAACAACTGTTTAGGCTTAACATACCAGAACTACTCAGTTACTTTCCCCTGACCACTCCCCCAAGGATGGAAAAGAATTCCATTCTGTGATTAATATTTTATACTTGAATTTCAAAGAGAAGATATGATCCCCAGGTGGGACTTGACACCAGTCAATTAAGGAGTTGAAGAAGAATTGATTTTATCTGGGGAGGAGTTAAATTTAATTATCACTTTTTGCCCATTTGAAAGGAAAATGTTCTCACTTTTTTAGAGAGAAAAACCTAAAAAGGTCTTGGGCAGTAGTATTACTTTTTAATATTTCTGGAGAAACAAAAAAGGAGGTTGGTTGTAACTTAAAAGTCACATTTGTTCTGGAAAGCAGACTCTCAACCATCTCTAGAAGTCACCAATAGTTTCATCAAAGCTTTCTAAATCAAAACTTAGGTAAGAGAAACCAAAGTATGAACCTGTCCCCAATACTTACTAGATCTTGGTTGAGTCACCATAATGTCTGTGAGCCTATTGGGACATGAATACAATAAGTACCTGTCTCAGGCTTGGAAGGAGAATCAAACGAGATAATAATATGTTGTAAAGAACTTTTGTAACCTTTAGAAACCCCAAATAAGTGTCAGCAACTAGAATACATTTCCTTCCCACCTCTGTTTCTACTAAGCTACGAGGCGACTAGCATCTGCACCCATTTTTGCAATTAAATGTCTGAGGTATCAAAACATGTGTCCATTTATCTTTGTGGCATAATGCATAGAGACCTAGACTTGGAATCAAGAAGACTTGAGTTTAAATTCAGAATCAGATACTCCTTACTGACTGAGTGGCCTTTAATCTTTGTTATCCTCTGGTTCCTTAACTGTAAAATGAGAATAATGATAATTCCTACCTCCCAGGGGGTGTTGAGGATCAAATGAGATAAAATTTATAAAGTGCTTAGGACAGTCTCTGGTACATCATAGGTGCTATATAAATAATTATTCTGCCAGGATCCTTCTGAAAATTTCCCATCTGCCTTTTGTACTGCTTCTGATTAATGATTATCAAGTATTCTTCTATGGAAGCAATTCTTTCAAAGGGAGGGAAACCAGTCAAGCTAGAAGGGGCAGTCACTTGAATCTGTCCATTGATTCGCCTGATCCAGAGATAAAAATTTAGAAAGAGCAATTAAAAAAATTAAAAACAGCATCAAAGGGATATTTTTCCCTGGCTGCTTTGCTCCATTAGTGATAAAATAATCCAACCTGGGTCCAAAAGAGGGACAGTAAAGTCTTCCTTCTGGAGAAAAGATATAGAAATTTTTCTCTCTTATTATAGTTATTTCATTCCTCTTTATGGTATAGAGACAATTCTGGTTTCTTGATCTTGTCAATTCTGTTTCTTCCAAGGTGGTTTGTAGGGGCCAACTGAACGACTTTATGCAGAAGGTTCAGCCCTACTAAATTCAGAGATTTATTACCAGTTCAGTCACAGGATAATGCCTTTTATTTTCACATTGATATGGTTATGAATGACT
The DNA here is from genome assembly GCF_037893015.1 of Macrotis lagotis. NCBI lineage: Eukaryota > Metazoa > Chordata > Mammalia > Peramelemorphia > Peramelidae > Macrotis > Macrotis lagotis. The sequence goes on from NC_133659.1 coordinate 59,292,766, forward strand.
GTCTGCCAAATGATAGTTTTGGCCCTAATAAAAAATGAAACACATATGTTAACCTCCAGAGATTGCCCTAATAAAGAACAAATAGTGTTAGGACAATTTGTGTTAGCCCCCAGGATTAGATCTTAAGTAAAAACAACAGAGATTTCGTTAATGTACATGTTTAATAGTTCTCATAAACTCTGTAGACCAAAGTTCACATGAATGAGACTTTGGGGACTGGAGATCCAGAGTGAGATATTAGGACATATATATTTATGGGAAGTAGACAGAGCCATAGGATGCTTAAACAGCAGCAAATGTCATCACAGTTATGATTTGCTTCCCTTATTTTCAGGGTGACTGCCTCATGTTACATAGTCTCTGCTAAGGGAACAAGAATGCTTCTATCTTAACTCAGGATGTCTGGGCCTTGGCAATCATAAATTTCCACTAAACATGAGAGCCTCTTCTCCAGGATGTCTGTGCCATCCTGTCATAATAGGGGATTTATAGTGACTTATCAGAAATATAATGAAGCAAATTTCCTGTTTTCCAAGAAAAGAGACACTTTTTTAAATACTCATTTGAGGGAGAAAAGCAATTGACAAGAAATAAAAGTTTAAGATTTACTCATTTTTGACACAAGTCATAGAGAAATTGCAAGCTGTTGGTGAAACAATACTTGAACTGATGAAACTATATGGATCCCTAAAGTACTGAAATGCTATAATTGGAACTCCAAGGTGGGACAATGAATACAGTCCTAGAGTTAAGAAGATCTGAGTTCAATTCTAATCCTATTAGCGTTGTGACCATAGTCAAGGGACTTAACCTCTCTCAGCCTCAGTTTTCTTATTTGTAAAATAGGCATAATAGTGGCATTTACCTCACTGGTGAAGATAAAATAAGAATACATAAGGTGCTTTGCAGACCATCTAGTGCCAAATATATGAACTCTAGTTATTATCATTAGTCATAAAAATAACTAACATTTAGATAGTTAGGTATTCATTTGAACAGTGCTTTCTTCACAGTCCTGGAAGATAGGATGAGAATGGTCTTAATCCCCATTTTTATAGATTAGAAAGCTGAGATTCAGAAAGGGTTGATGATTTACCTATAAGCAAGGAGCTTGGTAGGAAGCAATCAAAGTTCAACTCAATTCTCCTGATTCCAAGTCTAATACTGAACTTTGGAAATAGTCTACTCTGAACAAAAGGAGATTCTCTCAACCTGTGACTGAAGATACATTCAGTAGTAGCATTAGAGATATCAAAGATTGGGAGGGGAGTGGATGAGAAAGACAAGGTCGAGGAGGGATATTGGGGAACCAATATTTGCTTGGAAGATACCCAAAGGGGCACAGGTGGGATGAGTAATTTCATTAAGGCCCTATAAGGAAACTGCACCAGGATGTGTGCAGGAGCTGACAGGAAAAGGAAGTTAGAAAGTTGACAGCTGTTACTAATAGAAAAAAAAGCCCAGATTCTTGGCAGAGAGGTAAGGACTATTCCTTGTGGACTCAATCTTCGGAAAAAAACAATCGTCAGGTAACATTTTTTATATTAATAAGATCCTGAAGTCAGAAGAGAGCTTAGTTTATCTAGTGGGATCCTTTACTTCATGATAAGAAAACAGAAGGCCAATATGCTACTTATGTGAGTCAGGCAGGTAGATGCCTTAAGAACTCTTGGGATTTAATCTCATCTGAAAATGGGGTCACTGATAGACCCCTTTTTATAAATGTTAGAGTGCTACACCTTATCATGCTATTAATTTTTTTATTGTAATTTGCCTTCAGAATGCAGATGGCTGATAGAAAGCTCAACTGATTGATCATTGTTGCTTTCTACTTTAGTACTTGCCTAAGTAGGTCTTGGACACTTCGTGGACTGAACTCCACCATTCCATTATATCAAAACCTTCTTCTTCCCCTTCCCCCCTCCACTTTTCAGTTCTCTTTTTCTTGTTGTTTCCCCAATTAGATTGTGGACAGGGACTGTCTTTCTCATTTTCTTATTTTCCCTAGCACTTAGCACAATGTAGGTGCTTAAAAAATATTTAATGGAGCCCTGTCTTTTCTACAATCAGAACAGATTTGCCAGATGGCTACTCCTCCAAAAAGAGACAAAAACACAAGTGACCAGGAGTGCCAAAATACAAAGGAAAAAGAGGACTTGGAAGATTCCTCAAAAGGTAAAAGAGAGTGCAAGGTCCTTGAAGGCAGGGCATATTTTACTTCTATCCTTGCATTCTAGCATATCTTTTTGCCAATACTTTCTCTGTTTCATCTCCCACTTTTCAATTTCCTTTTGCATGTTGTCTTCCCCCTTTAGATTATAAACTCCTTGAGGTCAGGAATTGTCTTTTTTTTTTTTTTTAGGTTTTTGCAAGGCAAATGGGGTTAAGTGGCTTGCCCAAGGCCACACAGCTAGGTAATTATTAAGTGTCTGAGACTGGATTTGAATCCAGGTACTCCTGACTCCAAGGCTGGTGCTTCTCACTACGCCACCTAGCTGCCCTTGTCTTTCTTCATCTTTTTTTATTTTTTCTAGCATTTAGCAAAATGTAGGTGCTTAATAAATATTTAATGGTGCCCTGTCTTCTTTCCTACTGATAGAACTGATTTCCAGGATGGCTACTCCTCCAAAAATAAGCAAAAGAACAAGTGACCAGGAGCTCCAAAAAGCCAAGGAAAAAGAAGACTTGGAAGATTCCTCAAAAGGTAAATGAGAGTGCAAGTTCTTTGATGGCAGGGCACATCTTCCTTCTCCCCTTGTACTCTAGCATCCCCACTTACCAAGACTTTCTGTTTCATCCCCCCTCCACTTTTCAGTTTCCTTTTGCATGTTGTCTCCCCACCATTTGATTGTAAGCTCCTTGAGGGCAGGGGCTGTCTTTCTTTTTCTTATTTGTACCTCTAGCACTCAGTACAATGTTGATGCTTAATAAATATTTAATGGTACCCTCTCTTTTCTACAAACAGAACTGATCTCCAAGATGACTACTCCTCCAAAAATACGCAAAAGAGCAAGTGACCAGGAGCTCCAAAACATCAAGCAAAAAGAGGACTTGGAAGATTCCTCTGAAGGTAAATGGAAGTGCAATTTCCTTGAAGGCAGGGACTATCTTTCTTTTTCCTGTTTGTATCCCTAGCACTTAGCAAAATATAGGTGTTTAATAAATACTTGATGGAACCCTGTCTTCTTTCCTACAATCAGAACTGATTTCCAAGATGGCTACTCCTCCAAAAATAAGTAAAAGAACAAGTGACCAGGAGCTCCAAAAGCTCAAGGAAAAAGAGAACTTAGAAGTTTCCTCAAAAGGTAAAAGAGTGCAAGGTCCTTGAAGGCAGGGCATAGTTAACTTTTATCCTTGTACTTCAGCATATCCTCTTGCCAATTTTCTCTGTTTCATGCCCCCACACACACACCTTTCATTTTCCTTTTGTATGTTGGCCTTCCCCCATGAGAAGCTCCTTGAGGGCAGTAATTGCTTTTCTTTTTCTTATTTTTTTTTAATTTTCCATAGTACTTAGCACAGTGTAGATGTTTGATAAATATTTAAGGGAGTCCTGTCTTTTCTACAAACAGAACTAATTTCCAAGATGGCTATTCCACCAAAAATAAGCAAAAGAACAAGTGACCAGGAGCTCCAAAAAACCAAGAAAAAAGAGGACTTGGAAGATTCCTCAAAAGGTATAAATGAGAGTGCAAGCTCCATGAAGGCAGGGCACATTTTATTTCTATCCTTGTACTCCAGCATACTCTTGCCAATACTCTGTTTTATTCTCCCACTTTTCAGCTTCCTTTTGCATGTTGTCTTCCCCCATTAGAACTTCTTGAGGTCAGGGACTGTCATTTTTTTTCTTATTTGTATCCCTAGTACATAGCAAAATGTAAGTGCTTAATAAATATTTAATGGAGCCCTGTCTTCTTTCTTATAAATACAACCAATTTTCATAATGTCTATTCCTCCAAATGGAGACTAAAAATCAAATGACCAGAAATGCCAAAAGGGCAAGAATAGTCTTCTCAACAGGTAAATGAGAATGTAAACTCCTTAAAAGAAAGAAATCAGGACTTAGTTGAGGACTTGCATACAGCTGGTGCTTAATAAATGTTTCTTAATTGCTTGAGTAGTTTAGAAGTTATTAGAGCTACTGAAGGGCTAGATTTGAATTTTCCCTTAAATACACAAGTTCATTTGGACTTCCCCGTGACCAAGAGATGAGGCACTCTTGGTCTTCCATAACTTAGTTTCTTCCTTTTAAAACTGGGAGCCATGTTCCTGAGAGAGAATCTGGAAAACTCGAGGAATTCCTGTAGGAGAAAATTTAGAAAAGGGGCAAAGTGGATTGTGGACTGTGATCAGCTGGATGATTCATTATTATTCTGAGGGACAATACCTGCCCCAAGCATCTTCTATCAGGAAAGGGTGCCTCCTCTGACTATCCTTTTCCTTGTTCTCTTCTTTGAACTTAAAGTGAAATGAAAGATAAAAGTAATCTTAATGTTCACATGTAGTTGCAGCAGAACAAATGGGATGGCTTCATCTCAACTAGGTTTGGGTTAATACACATTGGTTACCTCCAAATAGGAGCTAGGAAATGAATCCATAGGGCAAAAGTTGGAGGAGAACACCCTCTTTTTTTTTTTTTTTTTCCCTCATCACTTCATTTTCTCTTAAAGAACTTTGGTTTCCAGCTGACTTGGATCTCTTATCTGCCATTCCAAGAAGCCAGCTGACTCAAGTGGTAGTTTCTTGGCACAGAAGAATACTCAAACCCCTACAGTTTCTTCTGTTTTAAATACTAATGATTGCAATAAGGGACAGCTATAGTATTTTAATTGACCTACTGAGGCTTATGAATGTGGATAGAATTATTCCTTTTGTCTTATCCTGCCTCTGTTTTGGTCTTTTCCGTAACTCTTTAATGAGGTAGTCTTTCAAGTTCTGTTTCCTGGCTTTGCAGTGGGCTAACAGCTCTTCTCTTTCTCCATTCTGAGAAATTTTAAATCTTTTGTAATGGTTCCAGTTCCTTCTTGGATACTGACTTGACACAATTTGTGTGTGTGTGTGTGTGTGTGTGTGTGTGTGTAGAAATATATATATATATATATATATATATATATATATATATATATATATATATATATATTATAATGATAGAAGAATCTACTTTAGAGATTCAGCTACTCTAAATTTGTTTTGGGGGGTGGGGTGCAACTAGGTGATCCAGTAGATAGAGCACCAACCCTGGAGTCAGGAGGACCTGAGTTCAAATTCAACTTCAATAACTTAATAATTAAATATCTGTGTGACCTTGGTCAAATTACTTAACCCAATTGCCTTGCCAAAACAAAATACTTTAAGGGGATTGTCTTTGTCTCTTTGTTTCTTTGTCTCTTTTTTTCTCTTTCTGCCTCTTCTCTCAACCTTTTTCTCTTTCTTCTTCCCCCAACCCCACTTCAAAGTTGAGGAGATATGGAGAACTCTAGCAAATCATAATCACTTCATCCATCTGATCTAAGTTTCAGAAACCAAACTTTTACCTCCAAGACCTGGAGGCCCCTCCCAGGTGTCCCCTGATCCATCAACACAAAAGATAGATGTACCAAGCTCCCAGAAGGTCAAACCAGTTGTTCCAGCTGCTCCATCTCAAAAACCTGGTATAATGAATTCATTTACTTTGCAAACATTCCTGCTGTGGGCTGGTCTGTGTGGTGGGCTGGTCATTTTGACTATTGAAGTTGCTTTTGGAGTAGACTCCTTTAAAAGGAAGTGACTAACTTCTTTTTCTGGATCAGAAAACTAAAGACTAGAGAAGTGAAGTCTGTCTGGCTAGCTGAGACAAGGCCTGGAACTGGAGTTAAAGTTTCCTGGTCCTACTTTTTCTTTGATTCCTGTCCAAATTTTGCATTGATCTATTCAAGATTGTCAGCATGGCTTTACATAAAGAATAGGTCACGATCACTTTTTTTCTTTTGTTTTTGCTTTTGGGGCTGTGGGACTTATAGGGCAAGGGAAATGTTGTAGAGACAATTGACCTACATTTATCAAAGCATTTGTAAAAAAGATGGAAATGTGGACTAAACAGTAGTATAATTGAATTAGATTGAGTCCTGGTTGAATAAGGCCAACCTTTATTTTCCTTGTTATACTTAAAAGAGAACATATACTTAGGATGGAGAACATCTTGGTAATTAAATGCCTTTTTCGATAGGAAACTATGTGTGAAGCTAAGACTATACGTGTGAAGTTAAGATATTAGATCACTGCCCTCAAAGAGAATATTGTCTTGTAGGGAAAATGATACAAAATAAGGATTTGGAAATCACCTAGTGAGACTGCCACACAAACTAGTAGTATATAAGTTGAATCTAGATTCTACCCTTTTGTCAGATAAATGAAATGGAACATTGTGAGCTTAGAGGACAAAGGAATCATGTGACCACAGGCAAAACTTGGAGATCAGAGCTTTGAATGGACTTACTTGATTTTTCCTATCCTTCAAGAAACTTGGAGGAAGAGTAGTATTTCATCTGTATAAGGCAATGGACTAGATCAAGTTTCAATCTAGGCTCCTCATGGCTACTTGAGGTTTTCGAACAGTCCTCGAAGAGGTTTTGGAATCCCCTTGCCCAGAAATATAACAGGATTAACATGATTCTCAACTTGTGGGTAAATTGAAATGAACTCTTAATTTGAGTTTTAGACCATTGGAATAGAGTATTCCCCAGATTCCTTCCAATTATACACTTTTCAGAAATAAAAAGCTTTAGGAAGACTAACTCTTCTTTCTCCCTCTCTCTCTTTTTAGTTTCAAAAGGTGCTAAACATGAATGTGCTCCAAAGAATCCTCAGCAAGATAGACCACAGGCAACCTCTTCTATTCAAATGCAGTTACCCCTACTCAGAAAACTGAGCAGATTTCTCTCCAAACAGACCCGGAGAAGAACCCAGCCAACTGTCAGCAGAAACCAGAGGCAAGAGCCCCCTACTTTGCTTCAGGCTCCACTAGCATCTATGATCAGTAGGAGAGGAAGGTATCTCTATAGTACAACCAAGAAGCCCCGAGTTCTTGTCAATTATCAAAGGACAATGGCATCCTCTTGTCGTCATTGTAGAAGGGTTTCAAGGCCCCACTCATGTCCCTTTACAAGGATGACATCCCGTCTAAGGAACTTGGAGAGACTACTTCGATCTCCAGCTATTCAAAACTATTTGAACAGAAACTTACAGAGTCAAAGTAGGACCTCAGTTGGAAAACAACCTTGCAGCCCAACTTCAAAGAGACAGAGAAGGTTCAGGGATTTTAGAAATGAACCACGAGAAGAGGACTTTACTTTAGCATGTGAATACAGGGGCTTAAGGGGACCTTTTCAATGTCCCTGCTGTTCAGAAACCTGCAGGGATGGGGCAGATTTTGTTATCCATCTGAAAAAACATTCTGGTATCAAAGTTACTGTCATGGTTGATGAGCCTAATCTTTTTCTGTGCCCTTATTGTAAGCAAACCTTTGATGGTCAGCAAACTATACTGACACATCCATGTCCTGCCCAGTGAGCTGGGGAAGAGTACTATTCTTGGCATTTATAGATGTCATTTCCATTAAATTATAGTTTGCTTGTAGAGTGGGAGAGGACTGAGAGGAGGTAGGCAAGTTCTCCTTTGGTTCTGGGTAACAAAAGGACCTTTGTTTATGATGTAGTATCCCTGGTAGATGAGGGGATGTGGGGAATTAAGTAGACTAGTAGGAATAAGGAAAGGAAATGTAATATAAAATGGGAAACATTTGGAGGAAAGAAGTAAACTTGCCTCTGGGGAAAAAGAGATACCAGTCTCAATCCAGTCCCAGCATTTAGCTTTTATCTCTAAAATTTAGCAATTACAAAAGTCAAACTGTTAATCTACACAAGCAAAGCTATATTGAGAGGCTGCTTTTGGGGCGGCTAGGTGGTGCAGTGGATAGAGCACTGGCCCTGGAGTCAGGAGTAGCTCAGTTCAAATCTGCCCTCAGACACTTAATAATTACCTAGCTGTGTGGCCTTGGGCAAGCCACTTAACCCCATTGCCTAGCAAAAACTAAAAAAAAAAAAAAAAAAATGGCTATAGAGAGACCACATTTAAATTGGCTTTTGCCAGATTGAGGAGGTTGTTCTTAAAACTTGTAAACTTCAATTCAGAGGCCTAGTTCTCAGGTTTGTAATAGTGATATCTGACCTGACCACACTGTGTAAAGGTTAGGATGGATGGACAGAACTTTCTCTAATGTTATCTGTTGTATGGTCAAACGTTTTTAATCTAAATAAACTATTTTTCTAAAATCATATTTGAACACTACCATCTAAATGACTCTTTTTCTGAAATGTTTCCAAATGATTTTAAATGATCATTGTTAATACAGGATGACCTTAACTTGCAACAATTTGACCCCCTTGGACATCAGTGAGGCTTCATATTGTTATGTACTTGTAAGACTTTGCTTATGTCAAATACTCTCCAAGTGAGTGCAAAAACTTAGATACTAGGTACTAAAAGGGAGTAGGAGGGTCATTTCCATAAACCACGATGGACAGCACAACTCATAGTAATCTTCATAGAACATTTATTAGCGTACCCCTTCCAATAAGACTTTATTTCCTGAACCCCCTATGTGTATCATACATATGTTCACATAAACTGTGAATACCTGGTTTATATTCTGTCCTCCCTTCTGCATCATGGGATTCTTTCTTAACTCTTTGTTTTCCAGATGAAACTGAGACCCCAGAGGTTTTAAATATCTTGGGCAAGTCTCTCTGGTGTTAAATATTAGAGCTGAGATTTGATAGGTAAGGAATCAGTCCAGTTGAGCAGCAGATGAACTCCTCCTTCACCAGCATATCCTTCATGAAGGGATTGAATTATATGACTTTTAATGTCCTACCTAGCTCTGAATTTATTATCCTTTGATATCACAAATGACTATCTACCTTTGGTAAGCATATTTTTCTCCCTATTTTTAATGCCTAATGATATCCTCAATAATCATAACATTTTAAGGTTTGCAAAATACTTTGGAAATCTTATTAGGCTCTTATCCCTATTTTAGAGATGAGGAAAAGGTGCCAGAGAGTTTGACATGTTTAGGCTCCTAGTATAGTAACTGTCTGAGGCTGGATAGGAATACAAGTCTTCCTGATTTCAAGTCCACTGTACCTCCTAGCTAATCAGAGGAACATTGAACAAAGTTGTCTTTATCACATCTATCAAAGAATATTTGATTTTTGTTATAGGAGAGATTTTATAGGCTGAGTTTTACTTCGAGTCAAATGCTTTAAAGTTAACAACAAGGATAGGCATTTGTATTTTTATGAAATCAGGTATGGAATTGTCAAAATGTGATCTGCTATAGGTAATTCAATAATTGATCACTTCTATAGACTTTTTTGGGGGGGTAATGATATTACTGCCCTCCCTCACCCCTAGTCACTTGTTTTTCCTGTCTTTAAGAGGTCTTAAAATCAGTCATTCATTGCTTTAACATTATGCCACCATTAGCAAAGAATTCATCTGGCCTACATATTTTTCTTGACTACATCTCCATAAGGACTAGTTTCTTTTTCTAATGCCTTGTTACCTATTTTAGGAGCCCTAGTCATATGTGTTAAATCTGAAGCTTGAATGACAGAAGAAGAAGCCAGTGAAACAATTAACTTGCATCCAGAATACTACATTCTAAGCTTTGTCCCTAGTCACTTATCTACATAAAAGTTACTTAAAAAAAAAATAGGAAAAGTGAAAATCACCCTAAGGCAGGGATTCTTTTTTTTAAGATTTTATTTATATTGAGTTTTACAATTTTCTCCGTAATCTTATTCCCCACCCCTCACAGAAGGGAATTTGTCAGTCTTTACATTGTTTCCATGGTATACATTGATCCAAATTGAATGTGATGAGAGAGAAATCATATCCTTAAGGAAGAAACAAAGTATAAGTGATAGCAAGATCAGACAATAAGATCAGTTTTATTTTCCCTAAATTAAAGGTAATAGTCCTTGGTCTTTGTTCAAACTCCACAGTTCTTTCTCTGGATACACATGGTATTCTCTATCACAGCCCCAAATTGTCCCTGGTTGTTGCACTGATGGAATGAGCCAGTCTATCAAGGTTGATCATCGATAAGGCAGGGATTCTTAACCCAAAGTCCATAGACCTTCTGGGGATTCATGAAACAAAAAAGATAATATCTGAATTTTCACTAACCTTGATCTGAAAGTTAGCATTGCCTTCAGTGATTTAAAGACTTTATTCTGAAAAGACTTTTCATAGTCTTCTTCCAACTGTGGGAATGAGTTTTGAGTCAGAAAAAAGTAGCAAACTGAGGAAGAGACAAAGAATCTTTTCTGAAGTGAAATAAGTTGTCAAGAGTTGGGGGAATCACTTTTACTTCAAGTCTTCCTGGGAAGACTGAAGGATCACTTATTGGGGACATTGGGGAGAGGATTATCAAACAGGTCTAAGTAAAGCTATTTGACTTTATGGGCTTCTTTGTATTCATCATCATTGATTCTTAGGGTCAAAAGTAGCCCTCAAATCTATCATGAGTTGTGTCCAATTCTTCATGACCCCATTTAGGTTTTCTTGGTATTATAAATGTACTTGATCCAGAGTGATTAAAATGGCTTTTTAAAAATAAGCTTCTCTGTAGAGGAGAACCAATTTCCCTAGCAGAAAAAAGGTCCCAAATTGAGACAATGTTTGAAAGGCTTATTCCTCCCCTTTGTATCCATCATTGGTCAGGGTTATAATCTAATCAAGACACACTCACCCCCTAACATTCTCTATAATATTTTTCCCACCTTGGTCATCATACTAATGAGCTTAGGGGAGTGTACAGTAATATGTCACTTGGAAAGGACGAGGAGGACCCTAGGTCAACCCTTGACCAATTGAAGCTAATTTTTGACCTTCTGAGTAAAGAGGCTTAATGTTAGGGTGAGGAGCCTCATTCAGCTCAATGATTGGGCAGGGTCATTTCTTTTGTCTTGCACTCAAATCTCAAATACTTACTTTGCCACAGGCAGACCCCAGTCTTTGTAATGTGTGTGTATGTACACACACACACACACACACACACACACACACACATATATATATGTATATATATATATATATATATATATATGGAACTAATAATCTCTTCTTACATTCTGTAGAAGCCAAACACCCTAGATACTGGAGTGGTTTACCATTTCCTTTGCTACATTTACAGATGGGGAAACTAAGGTCAATAGGGTTAAGTAGATGCCAGGATAAAAATGTAGCAGAATAAAGGTTCAGATGGAACATGAAAGAAATCAGTAGAAGAACAACCCTGACCCTGAAGAAAGTTTAGGAACAAAAATGTTTATTCAAGAATTGCTGTGGTTAGCAGAAGCTAACAAGAAAGAAAGAATTAAAGGCAATATTTTGTTGATAGGGGGTCTGTTTTGTGCTTGAGGGCAGTGCTTACAGGATTCCTTGCCAGGGAGGGGCAAGGTACTTTACTAAAAGTTCACTGACCTCATCTAAATAGCCTGGATAATGGAATGGGGGGAGGGGGTGTCAGTCCTAATGTAAGGTATGAGATCCCAGCAGAGAGAACAGATTAATTATAGAACATATTTTTCTTAACATTTCCTTTATTTCAAATTGACCTATCCTGGTTCACACAGCTAGGAAGTATCTGAGACTAGATTTGAACTCGGGAAGATAAGTGTTTCTAATTCCAAGTCCAGAATTCTATCCACCTAGAAAGAAAGATAAGTTCTATTTTAGACATATTAGATTTGAGATACCTATAGGATATCCTCTTTGAAATGTCCATCAGGCACTTCATGAAGGATAATTCTACCTTAATAGAAACTAGGACTGACTATATTAGTTCTGAGAATCATCTGCATAGAGATAACCAAAGTGATAACCAAATCTCATATTTTGAGATTTTGGTAGCTTTCAGTACAGGAACACAGATCTACCACATTTTAGGAAAAAAGCCATAACTGAACAAATAGAGTAGAATCTAAAAGTTGTGACTATGTATTTATATTTGAATGTAGTAAAGATTTTTTTTCCTGTCCCATTCCCCCATCTCCCCTTCCCCCTTTTCTACTTCCCTGTTCTTTGTGTTCTATCATTTGAGAGGGAAAAAATGGATAGGTAGATTGGGCATGGTGTTTAATATGAGAAAATGTTTTGGAGAATTACAAGTGTTGTACAAAAAAATAAGCTATTAATGACCTGGTCACTTTAGAGCAATGAGATCTCCTACTTCACCTTCAAGGGCCCTATTGCTTTCTTCTCTAAAAGGATTTGAGTTAGAAGACCTCTAAAGTTCCTTCCAGTTCTGAGATCCTATGATTCTAGAAAATAATACCTTCCCAAATCTCTAATTTCATTAGTATTTATTCTTTTCACCTACACAGATAGCATCCTTTCTGTTACATGAGGTTCCAAGATGGAAAGCTAATCAGTTGGTGATTCACCTTCTGCTCTCTCATCTTAGATATCAGGTAACAAACTCATGTGCCCCTCTCCAGAGACCCTATCAAAGCTAGCACATCTCTGCCGTAGAACCCAGGAGAAGCTGAGGCCTCCACACAATCATTCAATCAGCATTTATTAAGTGCCAGATATTTTGCTAAGTGCAGGAGATACAAGAGATAAGACACATCACACTATAGAATGAGATGTAGATTTCAGTGGAGGCTTATTTTATCTTATTTTATTTCGGTCCCTTATAGACAAGGGACTTTTACAAATGCTATGACCTTTGATCCTCACAACAATCTTATGGAGTAGATAGGGAAAATAGAAAGTAGTATCCTCACATTATATAGGGGGAAACTGAGACTCAGAGAGAGAGAGAACCTTGACTAAATGCATAAAAGCATTCTCTTAAATTCAATTCATATGCTTGACATGGCATCAGCTCCCTGATATGTGATCTTCAAAAATGAAGGACAAGGGGGCAGCTAGGTGACACAGTGGATAGAACACCAGCCCTGGAGTCAGAAGTACCTGAGTTCAAATCTGGCTTCAGACACTTAATAATTACCTAGCTGTGTGGCCTTGGGCAAGTCACTTAACCCCATTGCCTTGCAAAAAACCCCTTAAAAAAAACAAAAAATAAAAAAATGAAGAGCAAACAAGTCAATGACCAAGTCAGAACTCCTGATTCTTTGTCCATAGCTCTTTTGCACCACAAAATGATGACTTTACTTTGTAAATATACAAAAGGTCTAAGAGGGAGCTTTATAACTTAGATAGAATTTAGTAGATAAAATAAATAAATCATTTAAATGATTTGCTCAGGATGACAAAAGTCAGTTATTGTCAGAGGAAAGATTTCATTCTTGCTCTTCTGACTTTAAGTATCTATGCTTTTCTAGTCCAGGGATTCTTTTTTTTTAATTTATTTTGAGTTTTACAATTTTCCCCCTAATCTTGCTTCCCTCTCCCCATCCCCCTCAGAAGGCAGTCTGTTAGTCTTTACATTGTTTCCATGATATACATTGATCCAAATTGAATGTGATGAGAGAGAAACCATATCCTTAAGGAAGAAAAATAAAGTGTAAGAGATAGCAAGATTACATAAGATATCAGTTTGTTTTCCTAAATTAAAGGTAATAGTCCTTGGTCTTTGTTCAAACTCCCACAATTCTTTCTCTGGATACAGAGGGTATTCTCAATCACAGATAGCCCCAAATTGTCCCTGTTTGTTGCACTGGTGAAATGAGCAAGTCCATCAAGGCTGATCATCACCCCCATGTTGCTGTTAGGGTATACAATGTTTTTCTGGTTCTGCTCATCTCGCTCAGCGTCAGTTCATGCCAATCCTTCCAGGCTTCCCTGAATTCCCATCCCTCCTGGTTTCTAAAAGAATAATAGTATTCCATCCTCTAGGGATTCTTAAGTTGGGTTTCATAGACCTTCAAGGGATTCATGGATAGATTATGAAGAGGCAGGAGGAAGGGAGTGGATTCTATAAACTTCAACAGGTTAAGAAAACAACATCTTTATTTTAGCATAATTGGTGTTCTTTGTAATAATATATGTTTCATTCCATATGCTTAAAAACATTATTTTGAGAAGTCTCTTATCTTCTTCCCTAAGGGAGAAGAATTGATAGGCATCCTATCTACTTGATGCTCTGGATCAGAACCATACAGGACAAGGATCCATATGCTTTCAGGAAGCTTGCTTAGAACACAAGGTTTGAACAGGACTGCATCTCTGAGCAATCTGCTATGATTACTGAGATTGGAAGGCAGCCAGATGGGACAAAGTAATGCTTCCCCTTACAAATGCTCAGTTCTTTCTGTTCTCATTCTGGGCATATTCATTTGCCCTTCTCACTAATCATTCCTCTTGTCTTCTGGTATTACTTGTCCAGAATTCTCAACATCACCAGTGATGATAACTGGGTTTAGAAAGAAGGAGGCAGGGGTAGTACAGAGCTGAGTGAGATTATGGGGAAAACCTAGAAGAAAGTATTCTGTTTTAATATAGGAAATGGTCAAAGATGGAGGATAAAGCACACTGGATTTGAACTCAGACTGAAGTAGGGGAAATACTGGATAAAGAAATATGTTTTATAGTTATTAATTTGTACTCTCTATACTGTCCATGTATTTCCCCCAATACACATCATACTGCCAAAGCAATGAATAAACTTGTAGTAACTTTCAGTAAAGTAACTTGCCCTTCCCAGGCAAAAGACAAGCTCCTATCAATAAAACAATGGATCCTTGCCTTAGCTTGAAGAGACTAACTCTTTCTAGTCACTGCCCCTCAACATATCTCACTTTATCTCCCCTCATCAACAACATATCTTCCCCCACCTAAGACCTCCTTAAAAAGCTCAGCTCGCTCCTCATTTGAGCTGCCAGTCTTCCTTTGGAGCAGTCTTTGTCTGTTCTGGCTGAGCCAAACTGTCCTGCCCCATACCCTTTCTTATTGCTTATACCCCATAGCTCCTCTGCCTTTAGAAGACAGCTCTGGAGGAGTGTGATCCCCTTTCTCTACTACTTATCTGGTCTCCTACCTATGCTGCTTATTTTGCAGTGGAACTAGACATCTCAGGAGGAGCTTGAAGCTTTCTCCCCATCTCCTTCCAACTCCTGTTTTGTTATTCTCTACTATTTATCCCCTGGTTGCTTGTCTTCCTGTGAAGGCAGCCCACTCCAAATAACCTCTCACACTCTTTCCTCCCTCTTAGCCCAGCTTGTGACTGTTTCTTTTTAACTCTACTGCTTCTATTAAAGCTCACTATTTTGCTGCTTCTTCAAACAACTTAAACCTGTGGACTTTTGGTAGTAACTTCTTTTTTTAAAATCCTATTTATTTAAGGTAATGGGACTAAGAATGACTTGCCCTAGCTGTGTGACCTTGGGCAAGTCACTTAACCCTATTGCCTTGCAAAAAAACTTTTAGAAAAAGAGTGACTTGCCCAAGGTCACACAACTAGGCAATTATTAAGTGTCTGAGGTCAGATTTGAACTCAGGTCCTCTTGACTCCAGGGGGTACTTGGTAGTACCTTCTTAATTATGTAGTAAATTGTGAACTTTTTGTATGCACCTGTGAATTTTTCTATAGTAACTTGTAAACTATTTGAGTAACTTGTGTGAATTAAAATTTAAGCCTTTCTTATTCTCCTCAGTCAGAGAGATTGGTGAATTGTTCACAAAACAAAGTTGCATCTATCCTTAAAGCCCTCTTCCCCCAAGTCCATTTCTTCCAGTTCCATCCTTAAGCCTCCCTCTTCCCTAGGCCCCTTTTTCCTGGTTCAAAATGACCTGGATAGGGGCAGCTAGGTGGCGTAGTGGATAAAGCACCGGCCTTGGAGTCAGGAGTACCTGGGTTCAAATCCGGTCTCAGACACTTGATAATTACCTAGTTGTGTGGCCTTGGGCAAGCCACTTAACCCCATTTGCCTTGCAAAAAACCTAAAAAAAATGACCTAGATTCATATCTAAGTACAGCTGCTTATCAGGCAGAGGATCTTATCTCTCTTGGTCTCAGTTTCCCAATCTGTATAATTTGGAGGTTGTAATAAAGATAAGATCTACTTTCCTCCCTAAATTCTATGATCCTATTTCTCAATTTTATAGCTTATCACCACCCAATTACCTTTGACATAGAAATGAGATTTTCCCAGTCATAGATTTAATGAGAAACAGGGGGGTTCTTGTCTAGTATTATAATAATAGCTAGCATTTAAAGAGGGCTTTGAGGTCTGCAAAGTGCTTTTATAAATATTTCATGCTATCCTCACAACAATTATTATTCCCATTTTACAAATGAGAAAACTGAGGCTGAGAGAATTCAAATGACTTGCCTAGAATCACATAGAGGCAACATTTGAATTCAGACCTTCCTGTGCCACCTGGCTGCATTCTTAACTAAAGGAGAAGTAAATTAAAAAAAATTAAAAGATAGGTGAAAAAAAGGTCATGGAATAAGGACAAATAATATTGATTCAGGACCTTCTACAGGGCTGACCCCAGTCTTATGAAGACAGGAACTTTTGTTTAACTTTTCTTTGTATTCCCTCTCTTCTTCCTGTAGCAGTCAGTCTATAAAGGGTTAATAAATGCTTCCTTAACTGGGCTGTGCTAATAAGTACAGTTTATCTTTAATTACCCGATATCATAAGACCCTATTCTCTTTTGCCTTTTTATTCCTCTATGGCCAACCCCCAGGACCATGAGCTTGCAAATTATTATAGAGACTCATCCCTAAATCTTGATGCCTAACCACTCAACTTAGTTCTCTCTGTGGTAGTTTCAAATATCAGTAGAACAAAGTCATATTATAGCAATATTTTTTGAGTTGCAAAGAACCTCAGTGATAATAAGATCCAATCACTTCACTTTACAGATGAGTAAACCAAGGACCAGGGAAGTAAGTGGCCTACATCGCTGTCATTCAAACCAAGATCTCTTTACTCTAAATCCATGACTTTTCCCATCTCTCCTTCCTTGTATCTTCTCTTTTCCAGATAAAAATGTTCTGTATTCTTTATAGAACATTCTTTTCCATTGTCTTGCCTTTGGTCGACTTCCTTTGGACACTCTCTGTTTCCTTATGTCCTTCTTCAAATAGGGAGGCTAGGACATAAAATTTGAGCATATTGAAGGAAGCTGAAAATTGAGCCGGGTTTAAAAGGGTTTCAACCAATATGCAAGATCAGTTTATTTTTAAGCATTTCACAGAGTGTCTCCACAGGGTGCTCTTCTCCCTCCTGCAGTAAATTCTAGGCTTTAAATACATACATAGCTGTTCTATCCATAACTGGTTTTTTTTTTTTTAAGGTTTTTGCAAGGCAGTGGGATTAAGTGGCTTGCCCAAGGCCACACAGCTAGGTAATTATTAAATGTCTGAGGCCGGATTTGAACTCAGGTACTCCTAACTCCAGGGCCTGTGCTCTATCCACTGCACCACCTAGTTGCCCCATAACTATTCTTTTTGCAAACAGTTTACCTTTTTATGAGGAAAAGGCATAAAACAGAGTTTGTAAGTAGCACCAGGGGGTGTTGTCAGTCAATATGAAGTAAATATAAGGCATGGGCTTTTGAGAGGTGATTCTCTTTGTATTGGTATGCCCACAAGGCAAAGAGAAGACAGTTTCTTTTATCAAGGTAGTTGGCAGGCTAAGAATCAGGAGGATGGGTTCTTATTTTAGGGGAACATTTCTCTTGAATCTAGCTGTTGCTCATTTTGACAAGAATACAGTGGCTTAGGCTATATCATTAGGGACCCGGATTAAATATAAGGAAAGGTTTCCAGACTGCAAGGATTTGTTTGGAAGAGTTTTACCATACTGGATATGGAATCTTCTCTACCTCTGTAGTCTTTAAAAGTAGGTGTGATTTTAAAAAAAAAATTATTTAGTATTTTATTTTTCCTAGTTACATGTAAAAAACATTTTTTAATGTTCATTTTTAAAACTTTGAATTTCAAATTCTTTTCCTTCCTCCTTCTCCTTCCCCCTCATTGAGAAAGCAAGCAATTTGATTTTAGGTTATAAATGTGTAATCATGCAAAACATTTCCATAATAGTCAAGTTGTGAAAAAACATAGCCACCCCCTCAAAAAAACCCTAAAGAAAACTCAAGAAAAAAATAAAGAAGTAAAAAAAAAAACACGATGCTCCAATCTGTTTTCTAAAAACTATCAACTCTTTCTCTGAGCATGGATAGCATTCTTCATCATAAGTCCTTCAGAGTTATCTTGGGTCATTGTATAGCTGAGAAAAAATAAGTCATTCACAGCTAATCATCAGTAGGTATGATTCTTGTGTGATTGCTGGGTAGTGGGATGGAATGATCATCTCTCAATCCTCTTCAACACTAGGATTTTGTGAAAGAATATTTGTCTGTTTAGGAGTACTGACTCACTTTAATATAGATACATTTTTACTTGGTATTTAAGTAAAAACTCTAATAATTAATTATCTAATAAAAACTCATAATTATTGTGCTACCTTTCCAGGGGGCAGATTTGCCTTCACTAGTCAATCAACAAACATTTTTAAAAATGCCTACTATTGTTGCTGGGTAAAAATTTAGCTGGCTAAAGGTTTTGGGTAGAGCATGAAATAATTCATGTAAAAGACTGACTGACCCAGAAGAAATTTTAGGGATAAAAAACCAGTTTATTTAAGTATTATTGTGATTAGCAGAATCTAGGAGTTTATGGAAGGTTTAGTGACTTTCTATTTTAGTTTGAAACCACTGCTGTGCATTATGCTCACTCTCAGTAATAGAGTAGAAGGAGAAGCTAAAGGAGAGGAAAAATAGAGGTAGTTAGAAGTTCCTGAATCCCTTGAGGGGAATTAGCAGCAAGGGAAGCCACATCTAGGACAGAAGTTCCCATGAGAGGATAAAAATAAGGAAAGGTTTGGGAGCTCCTCAAGAATGGGCTAGCTTCGGGCACCTAGGTGGCATAGTGGATAAAGCACCAGCCCTGGAGTCAGGAGTACCTGGGTTCAAATCCGACCTCAGACACTTAATAATTACCTAGCTGTGTGGTCTTGGGCAAGTCATTTAACCCCATTGCCTAGCAAAAATCTAATAAAATAAAATAAAATAAAAAAGAATAGGCTAGCTTCACTGAAAAATAACTCCACTGAGTAGAGGGTGTTTTTACAGAGATGTTGATGCTTTTTCCCTCATTCTCGAAGACCATGACATCAGCGAGGTGATGCCATGAGAAGCCCATGAATTGGATTTGAGTGAAGGGGTGCTGTGCTAAGTCACCAGCCTCCCTTTCTCCTCCACCAAAGACAGAGTATTCAGTTCGAGGAACAACAGGTAGGTCAGTGTCAGCAAATTGTAGAGCTCGTGGAGAAGATGTGAAAAGACTAGAAAAATTGAAAATTTTCTCAAGAACTCCAAATGCCAAAGAGGAATTTCTATTTGATCTCAGCATTAATGGGGAGCTGCAAAAATATCAACCAGGAGGTAACACTTTAGAAAATCACTTTAGCAGCTCCTGAATTCTAATCTAGTCTCAGACTCTTACTAGCTGTGTGATCCTGAGCAAATCACTTAATCCTGATTGCCTCAGTAAAAATAAAATAAATAAAAGGGGTCAGCTAGGTGGTTCAGTGGAATACCAGTCCTGGAGTCAGGAAGATTTGAATTAAAAAAAAAATCAGCTGAGTGGAGGATGGATTGGACTGAAGGAAGCAGAGGCAGTGAGTCCAGTTAGAAGACTACTACAGGTTAGAAGGATTGGGGAGCTCTTGAGCTGTGTAAGTGGGGACATCTAAGAGATGGAAAAATAACAAGATTTAGTCACAGATTGGATATGAGTGTTGTTAGTATACATTAGCAAGACTATTCCTGTTCAGGCATAGGAAGGACTAGAATCTTTATTTTAAAATTATAAAATCCATACTTAATTTATGGGCCATTCAAAAGTATACATTTTGCCAGATTTGACCCAAGTACCATAATTTGCCAACCCTAAGCTAGATGATGATGATGATAATGATGTCAATAATAGTAATGGATATTTCATTTTGATGTTTGCAAAATGCTTTATTATCTTCCTTGAAACTCACAACAAACTCGGTGAGGTATGAACCATGGTTATCAGTCAGTTGAGGAAACATATCCTGGGGGACCTGCTTGGTCTCTAAGATAATTCTTAACTCTAAAAATCTGTAAAAAAGCAATTTCTTCACAATGATCCATCAAAATGAATATTATTACTGCCTTCATTTTACAAAGAAAGAAATTGAGACTCAGAGATGGCTAAAGGTTGCAGGTCTTCTGAATGCTGTCCAACACTCTTCTTTTATAGAACACTGGGCTCACTTGTGATTCAGAAGAATAATGTGCCCAATCTAACTTCAGAAAGTTATTAATAGTCTGGAATTATTCAAAATACATAGTAACCTCTTAATAGTTTCAAATCAAGGGGTGTGTTTGATTCACATCTGAACAGAAAATAGGAAGTTTTCCCTACCTGGCACCCTAGAGATTTGTCCCTGAAAATCTTTTATGTGAAAATCTGAATTTATAAAAACACAAATAACAGGGTACTTCTTCCTTTTAGTACACTTAAAATTGGATGTGATTCACCAAAATAAAAGGAATTCATGGATTTTTTTTTAGGTATGTTGTACCTGCACAAACTGAGGATTAGCAACCTTTTTTTTAAATGACAGTACTTCTAACCACAAGAGATTTCACAAGTTCCACTAGATGGCATGTCAGGCAAATAAATGCCTCTTTCCCATGTGGTTCTGGTGGTTTTCTTCATATCCCATGACTTTTCTAAATCTAAAGAAATTCAGATAAACATTTCTGGAAAACTCTTATATACCCTTGGCATTTCCCCCAGCTCCCAATGCATTGTTTTACAAATAGGAAGTAGAACAATGTTGTTATATATATGTGTATATATATATATGTATATATATATATACACACACACACACATATATATATATATATTCATTTTTTAAATCATTAACTTTATGATTAAAGTCATAGTACAGAACTTTATTTTCCCGTTTCCTTCTCATCCACACCCAAACAATTGTCAAATTCTCATCCTTACTGTTATATCTGTTCTGGTTGACTCCTCCTTTCTTCTATTACTGCTATCACTCTAGTTGAGGTTCTCATTATTATAATAGCTTTTTAGTTACCTGCAGTCAGAGGACTTGGGTTCAAACTTCTGCTCTACTACTGAGAGTGAGCATAATGTACAGCAGTGGTTTCAAACTAAAAAAGAAAGTCACTGTACCCTATATAAGGATCCCTGAGGGTAGTATACAATGATTTGGAATACCACAGTATTATCTATGTCTATTGTATTTTTATTGATTTTATGAAATGTTTCCCAATTATATTTTAACCAAGAATATTGTGACCCTCAGACAGCATACTTCTGGTGTATAGTGCTGGGCTTGGAGATAGGAAGATTTAGTTTGGAATAATCACTCATTTACTGACTAGCTGTGTAGCCCTAGTTATATAACCTCTCTGAGCCTCAGTATTCCCATCAGTAAAATGGGAGTCATGAGAATCTATCTCACAAGGTTATTGGGACAAGAAATACACAATGGTGTGCTTCTTCATCTACTCCATTCAATCAGCAGGTACAAGAATGTTTTAAATATATAAGAACATTTTTGTTTCTCTTCCTTCTTTTTATCTTTCTACTTTTCCTCCTTCCCCCTTCCCCCTTCCCCTTCTCCCTCCCCCTTCCCCTTCTCCCTCTCCTCTTCCCTTCCCCCTCCTCCTCCTCCTCTTCTTCTTCTTCCTTCTTCCTTCTTCTTCCTCTTCTTCCTATGTGTTGGTCTATCTCTAAAATTCATTCTAGCTCTATGGTCACCCTGTATTCAATCTCTTTGCAATCTGTCTTTCCTATACCTTCCAAAGTAATAATTCTTAAGGCATAGGTCTAATCATGCCAGTTGCCTGCTCAAAACTTCATTCAATATTCATAGCCTATAGGATAAAATGAAAGCTCCATAGCCAGGCTTTTCAGTGACAAACACTCCCAGATTGTTTCCAACCTGATTGATTCCAACCTTTATATAAGCTTTCTCTCATGCATGACAGAATCAACTTCATATCTTTGGCTGCTGAAATACTTCTCCTGGAAAATCCACCTAATCAATGAAGCCTCTTAGTTTCCTCACTAGGGGTTATCTCTCTCTATGAATTTCTCATGTTATTTTGCATTTCTCTTGGTATTTAATTTTATTATATTTTTATTATAGTTATTTGTACAAATCTTATACCTCTATTAGATTGTAAGCTACCTGAAAGTAGGTTTTGCCATTCCCCCCCCATCTTTTTATCATCAGTGTCTAGAATCTCTAATTCCTTTCACATAATAGTCATTTAACGAGTGATAGTATGTTGGAGGGGAAAATATTTGGAATTGGATCACAAGAGTCCTGTCACCGACCCTGGACAAGTCACTTAATTTCCCTAAGCCTCAGTATTTTCATTTGTCAAATGGGGATAGCTGAAAATCTTTTCATAGGTGGAAAAAAAGACTTTTTCTTTACTGTTAAAGAAAAAAAGGATTAATTACCAAATACCCAGGGAGGTGATTACTGACTGAAACTCCTTACTGATATATTTCATTTTTCTTTTTTCAGAATCTCATTTTCCCTCAGATTTGCTGAAAGGAGCAAACAAACTAAGGCAAACCTTAAAGGTTTATGTAAAATGTCCATAACAGTATTAGAATTGAACTATTAGAATTATGAGATACCACAATTTGAAAAGAGAACAAATATTCCCATTGACTGAAAAACTAGAGAGATATCTCTGGGGCTGGACTTTTTCAAAGTACTTTATTTTTTGGTATTTTCTGGTCTTGATGAAGCTGAAGATTCTATTTGGAGTCCTTACTTGAGGTGCCGAAGGATATTCTTGCCTTCAATTCTATAGTAAATTAGAAAGAGCAGTTTCAGCAGGAAAAGGCAGATTTGGCAGGGAGCCAGAAGGATATCTGGAACTCTAGAAGAGTCTGGGTTTATGCTTGAGCTCCATCACTTTTCTTAGAATGAATATCATTTCAAACAGAAACAAGGAAGTGGACACAGGACATCCCAGAGGTGTGACATGTGACATGTCATTGCAAAGAGATGGTCCTGGAGTTCTTTTCTGCTCTGCTCCAAAATATGTATCTGTTTGGACCCATCTTAATAAAATAAGGCAGAAATTTCCTATGTCCGGGCTTTTAAAAATGTCCTTTCTGATTTTAATTCTCTGAAGAACCAAAGAACCCCTTTGGTTTTGTGTGTTCAAGAACTTGGTTCCAAACAAGCTTAGACCATCAGCGAAAAGAGTCTACCCCCCTTATATCTGAGTTTACAACTCCATATGTGTTGGAGATCATAATAGACAAACTTTGGAAACCCAGATCATATTCCTTTATTTTTCTTCACATCTTCTTGAGATGAGAATGTGTTTTCTTATTTATATCGCATGTTCTTAGGGCAGTTTAAAACCTATAGCAACAACAACAACAACAAAATAGCTAATATTTATATTGCACTTTAAAGTTTGTAAAGTGTTTTTCAAATATCATTTCATTTGAGCTTCAGGACAACCCCAGGTGATAGATGATACCATTATCTCATTTTACCTTTGAGGAAACTAAGGCAGACAGAAGATAAGTGACTTGCTGGGGGTAACTCAATAAGTATCTAGGTAGGATCTGAACTCAAAAAAAATTTTTTTTAAAGATTTTTGCTAGGCAATGGGGTTAAGTGGCTTGCCCAAGGCCACACAACTAGGTAATTTTAAATGTCTGAGGCCACATTTGAACTCAGGTACTCCTGACTGCAAGGCCAGTGCTCTATCCACTGTGCCACCTAGCTGCCCCCAATAAATGGTTTTTGATTGACTGAATGGGATATCTCTCAGCTAATGGATATAGATCAAATTATGCTTTATTCCAAGATTTTAAGACAATTCAACCAAATTCACCATGAATGTTTCAGAATAATTATCACATTGTTTCATAAGCAACATTGATGCGACATTTTTTTTTTACATCAAGGATGTAGCAAAAATAACAAATATGATGGTTAGGTGCATTAGTGGAACAGTCAGGCACCTGAATGGTTTCCCCTCCACCCAAATTTACTGCATCCCCCCCCATTCCATTTTCCATAAAATGCAATCGTTTAGAAAACTCTAAAGATCTGGGGTCTAGAACCTTTATTATTATTGAAGTTACTTCTTTTTTTATTTTTATTTTTTTGCAAGGCAATGGGGTTAAGTGGCTTGCCCAAGGCCATACAGCTAGGTAATTATTAAGTGTCTGAGGTCGCATTTGAACTCAGATCTTCCTGACTCCAGGGCCAGTGCTCTATCCACTGTGCCACCTAGCTGCCCCTATTGAAGTTACTTCTTAAAGCTAAGATTAAGAACTGGGAGAAAGTTATTCCATTCCAACCAAGAACAGGTTCCCCCACATAGAATCGATATGCTTAGTCTTTATCCCTAAACTCTCATAATATCTTTTATTTTTGTTTTTGAACTAAGATCTTAACAGTATTTCCTTCTCTTTCTTCTCTCCCTTCATTTCCAAATTCTTTACTTCCCTCTAAGAATACTTAAATGTAACCAGTAAAGGAGGTACCTGCCAGAAATTTCACCCAAGAGCCCTTTCCCAGATTTCCTGGACTCATTGAAATCTGAGGTTTGCACAGTATGTTTTTCAAGATAGCATTCTAAAGTTTGTGCAGTGAGCTGCTTCAGAACTCTTGCCAAATGTGCTCTGGAATAACTCATGTAAATACAACTTTTTGAGGTAAAATTATTTCTCACTTCTTACACCAGAATATTTCATGAGTATGTTTGACTTAATGAATGACAAAGAAACAGTCTGACTCAGAGCCATAGAATGGATCTTAGAGATAACTTATCTAGTCATTTCAACAACAATATTATTATTAATAATAATAGCAGCTAGAATTTATATTGGACTTTATCAATATTATCTCTTTTTTCCCCTTACCCTCAAAAATCTTACTTTTATATCTGAGGGAATAAACAACATTCAGGGAAAATTAAATGCAAGATAAATTCAAAATGAATAGCTATGTAACCATGGGCAAGTTATGTAAGTTCTGTTTGCCTCAGTTTCTTCAAGTGTAAAATTGACATAATAGCATGAACCTTCCAGGGAATATCATTTCTTTTGATCCTCACAATAAATCCTAGAAGGTTGATGCTATTATATCCTCATTTTACAGATAAAGAAACTGAGGCAGACAGAGGTTAAGTGATTTACCCAGGGTAATCTGAACTTAAGATCTGCCTAACTCTGGATCCAGAGCTCTCTATTCACTGTCCTACCTGGAAATTAAAGGTTTAAAGGCTTTAACGGCTATTCAAAAAAACCACCTGAAGTACCCTATTTTCATATCATCTGTGGAAGAGTGGGTGCCAAGATGCAAGACTGATCCTGGGACAATGGCAAGGATTTGGCTCTTGGGAAAGTAAATTGAATGTTCAGTCCCACTGACTCCTTTTCTTCATCTTCCAAAAGAAGTTATATTAACCTGTGGCCAATGTGTGGTAATCTCTTTTTTCAGCAAAGTCTGGCCTGTTGGGGCCTACTGTATGGCCCCTGATTAACTAAACTATAATTCATCTAGCTTCAGATGTAGTGCTCTGAAGACTGATGAGGTCATCAGACTCCATGTGACCTCTGTGAACGAAGGCCTTGACAACTGAAAAACACACCACTGTTAGTGGATCATTATCTTTCTTCTGGCTCATGAGTGACCTGAATGTCAATTCTTAATGGGTTTGTATTTTACATTTGACTTCCAGAGCTTATTAAAAAATGTCACCAGCTCCTCAAGGCTTCTTGCAATTTTAATTTTGACAAGGTGTATAATAAAAGCTTCTCCTGTTCACTTCCACTTCTGTCCTTAAAGTGTTGATTAAGCAAAGATTTTCTTGACTGCTTGGGTGAAAAAAAAAAGTCTTTTTTTTGCCATCCCCTAAGCCCATGGCCTCTTCTCTATCTGTCCCTGGTGTGACTAAGTTCTGCCCAGAATAGCATGAAGAAGATGAGAAAATTACCTGTAATTTTTGTTCTTTGATTTGACATAGTCACAACAGATCACTGCTCTGTGAATTGAAGAATATAGGTTCCTGGGGACTGATGCTAACATGCCCTCCTCTCTTCAGAAAATTCTCCAGTTAGGGACGAGACAGATAAGTGTTGTGGCCAGATTCTCTTGAAGTTTTCAGGTGGCAGACTCCCTCCCCAGATATCAAGGAGTCAACCTCTTTGTCATTCAACACAGGTCATTTGGAGATAAAATTCTGAGGCTTGATCAATGCACTGTTTTAACTTTTACTGATATTACCTAGAGAAATAATTGATAGAATGGCCCAGATTCTTTGTCTTTGCCAGAGTTTAGTCAAGCCATTTAGTTTCTACTTCAGTTTTCCCATTTATAAAATGACCATAAATTTACTAGTTATTCCTACCTACTTTATAGGTTAGCAATTGATGGCTAAATTAGATTGCTCCAAATTATTTGAAAGGTAATAGAAGCAGCATGGTAAAAAATCAAGAGCACTGGACTTGAAGATAGGCCTGCAGCCAAATCCTGGCTGCCATACCTGCTTGCTATTTGGCCTTGGACAATTCATCTTTCTAAGCCTCAGTTTTCTCATCTGTAACATGGCGGTAATAATATGT
Source organism: Macrotis lagotis (assembly GCF_037893015.1). Classification (NCBI taxonomy): domain Eukaryota; kingdom Metazoa; phylum Chordata; class Mammalia; order Peramelemorphia; family Peramelidae; genus Macrotis; species Macrotis lagotis. The sequence goes on from NC_133659.1 coordinate 59,319,485, forward strand.
GAGCTACCTCCTCTCAGGCTTTTTTAAAGAGAAAAATACTGAAGAAAAGTACAGTCTAAATGTGAGTTATTATTAAATAAGAGGACAACAATGGTATCATCTATTTTAAACTCAGCCTGATATTGTCCTGATTTGGGAAAGTTGTCCTGCTTTAGCATGACCTTTTCTACATGTGTGATTAAATAATCTGACATCTAGAATTTATATAGATTTTTAAGATTTGTAGAACACTTTATATTATCCTCAAAAGAATCCTGGGAAGGAAATTCTATTATTATTCCCATTTTATAAATAAGAAAAGTTAGAGAAGTTAAATGATATCTCAAGGTCACACAGCTAGTCAGTGTCTGAGGCTGGATTTGAACTCCTCTTCCTGACTCTTGTTTCTAGCATTCTCTCCTTTGTACCATCTGACTGCTTCCAATCCAACATTGGGTAGAGTTAATTCAGCATGGCTTAACTCTGAGCCAGAGAACTGCAGAACCAGAGAACAATCCTCGTACACAAAATGCAGAGGCCCTTAGTAGCTTCAGTCCTAGACCTCAGAAGGTAAAACATTACCCCCAAGGAGTTAAGAATTTCCCACTAGAATGGAAGCTACTTGGAGGTAGGGATTGATTTGCTTGATTATATTTATATCCTCAGAACTTAGTACAGTAACTGGCATGTAATGAGTACTATGTGATTTATTATCTATGCATCCATCTATGTGTGTGTATCCATCCTTGCATCCATGTATGTATGAATCTATGTATTTATCCATCCATCTAGGCATGTATCCATTCATCAATTTCTATCTATTCATTCAATACATTATATCTATCTATATCTATATGCATATCTATATATCATCCATCCATGTCTATCTATAGAGCTCTGTATGTGTATGTATCTGTGTATCATGTATCTGTGCATGTATCTATCTATTCTACTTCCTCTGTTAGTGAAATGCAAAACCTGTAGGTTTGCTGTATTAGCAGTATTAGAGGACTTTTCAAAGGTAGAATTTAGATTTCTACTCTGAGTTGGGCCAAGACAACTGACTAGTACCACCAAGTCATGGAAAATGCCACTGCCTTTCTAATGAGCCTATAACATTTTTGTCCTAGGATGTGTGGGCACCTCTTGAGGCTCAGACCCGTCATCCTCCCTCCCTTCAATGACTCAGCCATGAGTCACTCAAGGAGGCAGAGTCTCATGAATCAAAGGCCTATCTAGCTAAGCCTATGTCAATCCTCCAAACTCTGCCAAGCTAAGCCCTCCTTAGACTATGACCCAGTCTTAGAATGAACTCAAGATTGAATTCTGGAAAATCTGAACCTGGCTTACTAAAGCCTGCAGTGCTACAGCATGTACTGAGCCTCATGGGCCACCCATTAGCAATAAAATGCAATTTCAGGGATGCTGGGAGGACTCTGTTTGATTTTACCCATTTAAGTCTGGAGCTCCTTTAACAGAGGAAAAAGGAAAAAAAGACAAAAGTAAAAAATATTGGGAGGTGACCATTGATTTAAATACCATGTTATGATGTAATATTTTATCATTCTAAAGCCCATTATCTCATATTATCTTCATAACAATCCATGAAGGAAGCAAGGGAAGATATTATCACCCATTATAGATATTATCACCCATTTTATATATATAAATGATAAAATTAGCTAGCAGCCCAGAGAAACTAACAGATTACTCAAGGTCATAATCTAATTAATGGCTGTGTCCAGCCTTCATTATCTGATTCAAAATCTCTCAAATTTCCTTTAGTGCACGATGACTGATATCAGATCCTTTCATGAGACTGAGTTTTCACAGAAATATGGAATGAGATATTTTGAGGGTAAGAAAGAGAATTATAGGGTAGAGAGGGAAAGGTGTAGGACTAGAGAAAAGAAGTTGGAAATTTCACTATTTCCTCTTGGGCCAGTTCTGAAGCTCTTTCTTTTACTTATTTTAGAAGGCCATGACTTACTTTGAAGTGATAAGACCCTCAATGTTTTATCCAGGCCAGGTTATGGACATAGTGAATATAGTTCAAATACTTCTTAATGTTAGGGAACATATGGGATGACTCTCTATAATTCATTGAAGTCCCTAAAGCAAAGAAATAAAAGGTCTAAAGAAATGTTATAGGATTCCTAGCCAATGCACCAAGGGAAAGAATGATAACACATCTTGTTCCTATTGTGTGGGTGTATTTCACTTTGTATGATAGCTATATTCATAGAACCCTAGAATGTTAGAGATGGAAAATATTTTAATGATCCTGTAATTCAACTTCATTTTATGTATGAGGAAATTCAAGCTCAGAGATGCTCAGTGACTTTCACAAGGTCATAGAGTTTGTGGCAAAGACTAGAGCTGATGTCTACTTTTTCCTAAGTTAGTGTTGTTACATGCAAATAAATCATATTTTATATGTCATATATAGGAAGGTGGCATTGCATTAAACAAAACTTCAGTTTATTCTTTTGTAAAGTGAAAATCCTTCTGGGACATAATCATTTCTCATTTACCTATTTTCTAAATTAAGATTTTGTTGAACAGGTATTATTGCTTTTGTTTATAAGGAAGACTGGGCAAAGAAAGCCCATATTCAGACGAATAAAAAGAAAAAACTTTTAGCTTAAAAACATGTTAAGTTCTTTGACACCTTATAAACTTATTTGGAAACTTTCATCCATAACTAGTGTTATACTATTTCATATATTATCTTCGAATTGATTATTTCATATGCTTGTCTGGTTGAGCTAGCTGGATTGTTAGTTGCTCATGAGTAGAGGCAGACACATCTCCTTCTCGATTGAACATTGCTAGACAGCCAGAAGGCACTCTTTGAATACCTAATTGATTGGCCAGGCTACTCTGTAGCAAATATGAGATGATTTTGAGATCATTGGGAACTCTTTATGAAAAAAAAAAGTCTCCAATATTAGGATGGAATTTTATAATTAGAAATTAATTTATCAAGAGCTATTTCTCTTGAAATCTTTTTAAGTGAAAAGATTTCTGAACTGGGACCCACATTCAGTTTCTAATATCTTGATTGACTTTCCTGACCAGGGCTAACCTAGGGCACTGGATGCTTCAAAATGAAGGCACTGGAGGAATGGGAGGGATCTCAAAGGGAAGTCAGGTGTATTTAATGTTGCCTGGCCAAACTTGGCTTTATTTTGTCTCATTTAGTGAAACCCTCCTAGAAGCCTGGAGCCTAAGTGTAGTCAAGGAAGAACATTTTCTTTCATGTTTGTTATTGGAAAATATAGATGATTATTGAGCCCCTATAAATAAGATTACAGTCATTCTTACCCATTTTATTTCGTAAATTATCTTGTCATGAGAATAATTTTTTTCTTAGAGTGAGGTTTGCTTCATTCTTTGTATTTTTATCCCTGGGGTAAACAACACAAGGCCTGACCCACGCATAGCAGGAGCTTAAAAATGCTTGAATCATCAATTTATTATCTTATTGTTTTTATGTAGCTTACAGTCTTTTGAAATAGAGAATTCCAATTATAATAGTTCTCTTCCTCTTTCTCTTTGCCTTTTTTATAAGAATCAAACATACCATCTGCTAATAAATACATCATTTTTTTGGTCTCTGTAGCCGGTGCTATGTTTTTCTTTGATCTGTGTGAAGCTTGACATGGTGCTCACTTTAAAGAGATAATAAACACTGTAACTCCTAGCTTCATCAGGGCCCAAGCTTTCAGCTTTATCAGGACCCAAGCAAGCTAGAACCTGAAGCTGTGGTTGTCCAGGAATAGTAAACTACATAGAAGATGACAAATAGTACTTCATCTTTTTCATTTGAATAGGTCAATGATATGAACAAGTTAGACTATGAGGAAGAGGAGTAGGCAAGCACCAGCATTATGATTTGATCTTGTTATTACCATCTCTCAGAAATGGTAATAATGGGAGCTGTTGTAAGCACCCTGCCCTGTTCTGCTGCGAGGGGCAGAGCAATTTTGTGGTACTTTGGGAAGCCAACCCTGAGGATGGATATGGTCCAAACCCTCACTTCATCTATGATGTGTAGGGCCTATTTTCCCACCTCTCCAAAATGAACCTAGTAGTATTTCAACACCTACAATACCAATTTTGAGAACTGCTATAAAATACTTTGGAGACCAATGGAACATTTTCATACTTTCCTGTACATGTCCTTGGTGCTGGTGGCTCTGTAAAAAGCCCAAGTAGATTTATAAGAAGAGACTCAGTAGAAGTAAAGCCCACAGCTCTTGGGGTGGGAAATGAGATTCTTTCTGATAGTAAAGGGTAATGGATAGAGATTTCAAGATCAAGTATGATTGTCCTTTCTAAAGATTTCAACCCAAGCATGGACCAATCTACCAATGGGGCAGGGTTGATGGGTGCTCTGAACAGTTGTACTTTGTCTAATTGACTAGTGGTTATATGATGTCCACTACTAAAAAGAGGCATGAGATGTGTGGTTATAGGGCTAGGAAATCAGACTAGATATTCTCCTGTATAGAAAAGGTAATTTTAGGAGTTATCGTGCCTTCCCATGCCTCAACTGAGAATCTCTCCAAATCACATGGGTCAGGTTATATAGAGTCCAGCCCATCATATACGAATGAAGGATCAAGGAGTGATGGAGGAGTGATGAAGGTAGCTGGAAGAACCTCAAATGATATGCTAAGATCAGTTTCCATAGTGAACAAGCAGTGGCCTTTCCCATTGCCATTCCTCTGTAAACACCACAAGTAGGATCCTGGTCTGAGAAATAAGAAAGGAACCCTTACATCAGAAGATATACAAGACTGAGACTTATTAAACTTGCTCTTTCAGGTATGAGAGGAAGAGATCCTCTCTTGCTAAGAAAGCAGTATTCATTCATTCAGTCATTCACTCAATATTTACTGAGTGTCTACTAATCACAGAACACTAAGAAATTTCTAATTCAGAGAATTAGCTTGCTTTGCCAAGGACTATCTTTCACCATCCTGTGCTGACTTAGAGTTAGCAGAAAGGGAATGGCAAAAGAATTCATGGCCAAGAAGGCCTCACTGACAGAGGCACAGTTCTCTTAGATTATGCCACCCAGCTAAGGGAAGAGGGAGTGAAAGCCCTTTATTAGCCCAAGTCAAGTTGACTTGCATGTTCAAGTGAGCAGCATAAAGGAAAAAACACAGTTCATATTGTTAAATGTTACACGTGTCCCAAAAGGAGTGATCTTGGACCTATTTCACTGGTATGGAGGTGAAAAACTCCCCCTACCATTGCAGGTCACCTTTTCTCTGTAATATATAGGCTTGGAGAGCTGCCTGGAATGCTGAGAAGCTAAGGGATGTGCCCAGAGTTAAGAGTCAGTATGTGTAGGAGGCAGGGCTTGGACCCAGGTCTTCTTGGCTTTTGAAGCCAGCTCTTTGATCACTATGCCGTACTGTTTTCCTTTGTTTCATAAACTCTTATAACTTTTTCAGGAAGTGTGTTATCTTCATATTTTTTTTTGCTTCAGTCACTAAAGAATCATCACTCGGAATAGCAAACTGCCATCCTGTTGCCCAGCATGGCACCATTACTAAGACTTTCAGCAAATATGTCAAGTGATCTCCGGAGATGGTTACGAGAGCAGGGGTATTTTTTTTCTTTTTGCTTTAGGGCCATGTTCAAATGCTAGCTGAAGACCTCCCCCTAAGGTAAGGAAAGAATCCCCTTTCTTGTTCTTGTCCAAATGTATCAAAAAAGGATTCTGAAGGGGTGTTGGCAATGTGGAAAGAGTTCAATAGATAGAGGTAATATCAGGTGATAAGAGGTCGTGAGCTAGCTTTGTTTATAATTGAAAATAGCATTCTAGTCCTGGTTCTGCAAAGCAGAGCAACAAGGTTGGTGAAAAAAATGGGGAACAGCCCCAATCCTAGTTGGTTTTCTGTGCAGTTTCTTGAAGAGCTTATTCAATGGACACAATGGTTTGGGATGAGTTTCCTCAAGATAAAGCTGGTAACTGGCAAATCTTCCATATCTGATGACCTGCTGGGTCTTGGGTCAGATTTTTGTCCCTCTAATCACCTCCTGGTTTCTAGTCATCCAAAGAGATGACTTGAAAACAAGTATCAGACCACAAGGGACATCCTAGTTGGAAAGTCATTCTGAGGAGAGAAAGAAGAGAGGGACAAAGTTAAACCACAGATGAGTTAAAAAAGTTAACGATTCCTTAAATAAAACTTAACAGTCACTTAACTCCGTTTGCCCTAGTTTTGTCATCTATAAAATGAGCTAGAAAATGGCAAACCACCCAGTATCTCTTTCAAGAAAATTCCAGGGGCTGTTAGGTGGAGCACCAGCCCTGGAATCAGGAGTACCTGAGTTCAAATCCAGCCTCAGACACTTGATAATTACCTAGCTGTGTGGCCTTGGGCAAGCCACTTACCCCATTTGCCTTGCAAAAAAAAAGAGAGAGAGAGAGAGAGAGAGAGAGAGAGAGAGAGAGAGAGAGAGAGAGAGAGAGAGAGAGAGAGAAAACTCCAAAGAGTTTAATGGACTGAAATAACTGAACAACAACAAAATAAATGTTTAATGTTTGACCCGAGGACTAGATTTCCATGCTGGCCCCCAGCCCTCCTAAACTGAAAAGCACCCAGAACAGTTCTTCTTTATAAGAAGATTGTTAATCATATCCTAGGTCAGTGAAACTCAGCTGTTGGACCCAGGGTCATTCTTCTTACATCTCTTAGTTTCCTAAAGAGAAGACCTCTGCTTCTTAGCTATAGACTAACCTATGCAGCTCCCACCTCCATTTCTGTCCCATCTTGCCACTGGTTATAAGAAGTACCAGGTGAAAAAACAAGTAGAGGTGACTTACCACAAACTAATTCCTACAAAATTAACCAGAAAATTAACCCAAAGCAACATAATAATACGCTACTAATAGTTGAACAACTAATTCCTTTAGAGAGCAAGATTTTTTTTAACCTTAAGTCCACAAACTTTAATATATATTAATGATATTTTAATAAAATCAGTTTCCTTAGTAATCTTACGTATTTTATTTTGTGCCTTTACAGACATTATTCTGAGGAGTCCATAGCTTTCATCAGACTCTCAACTCTCCACGATACAACAAAGATCAAGAACCTTGCTCTAGATGAAAAACAAAACAAAAAATCATAAAAAACTACATTTTTATTTTGTTGTTGTTGTTGATGGTGATGATGGTAGCAGCTTTTCCATTTATTTGCTCATTTCCTACACTAATCTTATTGGGAAGATTGCAAAAAAGATAGTTCTTAAAATATAGGAATCATTTCCCTATAAAATCTTTTTTTTTTTTAGATTTTTGCAAGGCAAATGGGGTTAAGTGGCCTGCCCAAGGCCACACAGCTAGGTAATTATTTAAGTGTCTGAGACCAGATTTGAACCCAGGTACTCCTGACTCCAAGGCTGGTGCTTTATCCACTACGCCACCTAGCCACTCCTTCCCTATAAAATCTTAAACCATCACCTCCTATGATATTTGTAAGCATTTTTCTAGGGTTTTTGAAGAACAGTGTATTATTCTTCCAATTAATGATTTCAAAATTTGATTGTGAATTAACTTATACCCTCTTTATTAACCACCCAGAATTGCTTCTCACCACTATCTGCTTTCCTTAAAATTTCCTATACATCACCAAGAACCCCAGTTCATACTTTATCTTTGCATAGAGATCCTTTTAAAAATATGATCTCCCTCCATCAATTCCTCCAAACTCACATGATTAGTACCCTTCAATCCTGGAACCCACCCCCCTTAAAAAGCTCTTTACATTCCACTATGAGCTTTGTGCCAAACCCCTGCCCTTCAGATGTAATGTCCCCTGCCTGATGGTTCCCTTCTCATCCCACTTGGATCAGGACCACCAGACGCGGTCTCACAGTTTTCTTGGGCAGCTCCTTTTTCCTCTTCTTTTCTGAGTTGCTATGATATAAGGAATCTCGGCCCCTATAGGAAGGGCCCCGGGTCAGCTCCAGTTCACTGTAGGGTGGTAAGGTATCTTCCATCTCATCCTCTTCATCTGGCTGTGATGATTGTTGCTGTCCACCCCCTGCTTTGTAGGTTGTTGGGGGTGACCAGGCATAGTAGCTCCCACTCTGTTGGAGTGGCTGGGAACTCAGCTTTGATGGGGTCTCAAGGCTCCCACCACCACTGCTGCCCTCACCCCGGGACTTCCTCTCTAGTACACTGCTCAAATAGGTATGGTCATACTTCTGTCCAACACCTGGGGTTCGGCTCACCAGCCGAGGTAGGTGTTTATCTTCATTAGCCCGTCTTCGGGGTGGGCTATAAGACCAACCCCGATCTGAGTCTGTTAGGGGTTCCCGGCTCCGGCTCCTCTTGCTATAATATTCTTCTAGAGAACTGTCATGATATAGCCCACCATGTGCCCGTGACTCTGATCTCTCAAAGCGGCTCCCCCCACGAGGTTCTTGGCTATTGCCCTCGCCTCGGTGGGACCGCTGACTGTAGGAGTCTGCAAAGGCAGCCAACTCATCCATGGAGACAGCTGGTATCCCCATGGCAAAATTCTTCCGTGACAACATCTCTGACTTTGACCGTTGCTGGCTGTAAGCAAAGAAGCCATCAGTCAACCATAACTAATCAAGATACATTTACTATTACAAGATATTATAGCTGGCCTGGTACTTTCCAGTTTTTCCTTCCAATACTATGATCTATACTCATGACTAGGATATATGTTAAGAAGCAACATCTAACATCAATAATGTTAAACAACATTAATACTAGATTATATTTATACAGAGTTGTAATGTTCTCATTTAATCATTTACCTCATTACTTCTCCAGCAAGCTTTGCAATATTTCTTCCCCCCCGCCCCAAGGATATAGAGACAGGGGAGCTTTGGAAATATTGAGCTGAACAGAGTTTCTTTGCAAAGTTTAATTAGCCAAGGATGGAAATATATACTGTGCTTCTTGCACAGTAAGAAGACAGTGTAGAGAAAGTGTTACTTACATTGCAGAATAGTTGGGATGGTTTTAGAGGCTATGTGAGAAAATAAATGAGATGGATGAGAAAGCATGTGCATGAAGATTCATAAGGGCTTGGCATGATTCAAATTAAAATGGGAACTGATTAATGCTTTAACTAACAAAATAATTCTTGCATATGGCATTTAAAAATGTTTCATTGTTTAAAGTTATCTATGGAATGGAGAAACCCAAGTAATATTTGTTTTAGTCACCAAAGAAATATAGGTCAAGAATTCTACAATTATTGATTCAATTCTAACTATGTACATGGGCTGAGTTATGTACTGAGGCAACAAAAAAGAAAATAAAACAAATTGCTTGGCCTTAAGGAAGTTTCAACTGAATGGGGGATGGGGCATGTACATAAATAACTATACTTTTTTCTTTTTTGGCAAGGCAATGGGGTTAAGTTTCTTGCCCAAGGTTATACAGTTAGGTCACATTTGAACTCAGATCCTTCTGGTTCCAGGGCCAGTGCTCTATCCACTGTGCCACCTAGCTGCCACCATAACTAATTATACTAAAAATAAAATGATGAGGGGAATTAAGAAGAGGAGAGTAGCTTGAGAAATTCAAGGCTGAAGAAATCATTTTTCTATGATATCTTGAAATGTCATAGATTTCAAGGGGGAAATTTGCTCACATTTATAGATGGTCCATAGGAACATTGAGATTTGAACTCTGTTCTCCTTACTTTCCATTATGCTGATGGAAATCACATGGTCTATCAGAAGAATTGATGAAAAAATATAACAGGAGGAGAGAAGAAAGCTCTGCCATGGTAATATAGAATGGGAAACCCAAAAATGACAGTTGTCAGGTCCATCTTTCTTTACATTTTGTATCACACATCATCTCTCCCTTTGCCTAAACTAATTGTCCTTTTGAATAAAGTATTTTCTATACCTGTGCCTGAAGCTGTCTCGATCCTCTTTGGTATAATTAGAGGTTGGGGGCCCATGTCCTGACCCACCACCGTTTCCCATTACACCTGTCCAATAGTCTGTATCACTCTCCATGTTCCCGAGAGAAGGGAGTGGCTTCCTCCGCATTTGGCGGTAAGATTGACAGAAATTTCCATTTTCTTCATGCAAGGAGCTGAGTTCAGAAATGGTGTTATTATCTGCAAGAAAAAAAAAAAACCTTTAAAACCCACAAAACATTCCACCATTTCTCAAAGCCAAAGGCAATGTGACAACAACTAGCTGGGGGCCTCTAGGCTCTAATCCAGGTTGGGTTACTGACCAAAGCTAGTTCTGGTTATGGATGCTGCAATAGCAGGGATTAGTTGCAAATGAAGGTTTACCAGCTCTCAAAAAATGACACTTCCTCTCTTTGGAAGCTTTGCTTTTGGATAGGTGAATACTTGGCTTTGAATTCAACACTGATGAACAAAACTCACAGAATACAAAGGATACTGGCTAAGAGGCGACATGTAGGGAGAGAGAGAAGCCAAGGGCTCTAATAGCAATCTTGTTTCTTATCCAGTCTCTTGAGATAGATCCACAAGAGGCACTGTGGCAAAAATGGATGGAGAGTAGGTCTCACAGCCATCTGAACCAGGTGGATACAAGTTCTACTTCTGACACAAATTGATTGTGTGACCTTAGATAAGTCATTTATTCTCTCGGTACTCTACATGATTCCTTAAGATGGTAATTTGCAGAGAAGGTGCTGATCTGGCATTTGTAGAAGGAATTTCCCCACCTGGAAGTTCTTTTTTAGCAGTAAAATGACATCTCTCCCTGTGTAGACCTTGCCCCAATTCTCCCAATTAGAGGCAGATAACCCTGATGAATCTGGCAGCCTGTGGTCCCCCAATCCTAAGCACCCCAGTACTGGAGGACTCAGTGACTGAAGAAGGCCCTTTCCCTCCAGCCCCAAAGCAGACTGAGGGACTACCTATAGAAGGACCTCTGAGCAGAGTCTGAACATGGAGACTAGAATGGATCATGTTAGTTGAGTTGCACTGAACATAACCTGAACATTCATTTAAAAAAAAAGTTCAAATAATAAACCATCTGCTACATCTGCATAAATTGGAATTAATCTTAAATACTTCCAATTCCTGATCAGAATCAAGATGGATAATGGGGACTTTTGGCTTCTCTCTCTCCCTTTTTTTAATTGCTTGCCTCTCACCCAGCATCCTTTGGGTTCTGCTATGGAAAACAAGGAAAAAAGAAAAATTTGAAAAAGGATGCTGATGTATAAGGAGGGTGGGCCTAGAGCACCCTGGAAGGCAGCCCTAAGTTGTAAACTATCTGGCTTTATGCTGTTGCTGGGTTGTTGTTCATCTTCTCAGGGGACCAATGGCATCATAAGCATATTGTGGGAGTGTGAAAAGTAGTCATCCTCACTTTCTCCTCCAGTCATTGCAAGTTCTTTACTTAAAGGAACCACCTTCCTTGGTGGAGTTAGACCACTCAGGAAGATTAAAATCTTTCTATATTTTAGCAAAAGCTGCTAAAGTAAATAATAATTTTTAATAATAATAATAATGATAAAAAATTTCCTGGTGACCAATCCTTTGGGAATTTAGTTACTAGGCTGGTCACTCAGAGCTACAGTTCATCTTGGAGCCTGTCTTGGTATCACTTAGCATAATGTAGCACTTAATAAATAAATAATTTTCCAGTGATAGACTGGTAGCATTTTGTCAGCCTTTGATACTCCTTCTTTAGCTAGGTCACCAATCCCCTTTCCCAGCCCTTCCCCTTCTCCCAGGTCTTTCCATGGGCCCTAATACAGACCCATCCTCAAAGAACATACATCAAGTCCATCAAATGCAGCGACATCTGCATGTCTAACATTACAATCTGGAGATTGTCTTTTTATAGGAGAGGCAGTGGGAGGATACAGCAGTGAATACTCCTCAGACAGGATAGTTTTAGATTGGAGAGCTCTGTGCAACCCCCTAATTATGACAGAATCTCCACCAAGCCTGTTATCAACTTGGGGAAGGGAGAAAGAGGAATAAGAGCCCAATTCTTACAGGCTTTCAAGAACTGGCCCTCACATGTCAGACCTGCTCCATGCAGACACTAATGATAGATGGTTAGGAAGATCTGTCCCAAAGAATCCTCTTCATCAGCCATACAGGCCACAAGTCTGCGAATGAGCTCAGGGCTGGGGCTAGCCATCAAGAGGCTCTTTAATTAAAAAATCCTTCCAACAAGAGTGGCAGCCCTCTCCTTTTCTACCCTCCTTTAGTCCCTTAAATCTCCCAGAACTTGGCTGTTTAGGATGATGTTAGACCTTTGCCTGCCAAAGTGGTCGGGTAGTTAGGTCTTTCTCTCAAATACCTCCTATAGGGAGAAATGCTGCTAGGTCTTTTGACCTATCAAGGTCTTTTGAGTCAATGAATCACAGGATTCAGTCTCTGCATCTTCAGAAGCTCTTTTAAAAATATTTTAAGGGTTAGGGTGTTTTTGATAAATTATCTTTTTTTTTTTAAGTTCCATCTTTAAAGTGTTTTGATAGCCCTAGTGTAGCTAATGATCTGGATAACAAATGTGGCATCACGTGGTTACAAGAGATTTGCTTACCCACCATATCAAAAGCCTCCTGCTCTTTCCATGTGCCCATTCAAGGTGAATTTTTTCAAGGCTGTGGCACCAGCTGCTGCCTCTCCTGTCATTTCTTACCTTGGCAAATTCTTGTGCCACCTGGGGTTAGTGGGCTACCTCTCAGAGGTCCCAACTTGGTGTCCTAACTCTTTCACAAAAGACATATTACTCACATCTTTCTCTCATCCTTCTGGCTGGATCAAACTGAGCCAGTTCCTTCTCAACGTAATACAGAACTTTCATGGAATCTCGTTCTTTATCAGCTTGGATCCGGTAACCTTTGCGAACTGCCAAGAGAAGAAAGAACAGTAAGGAATACTACAACTGGGTTGTATTTATTAAGCATCCACAATGAACGAGACACAATGCAATGCAATACAAAGATAGAAATGAAGAACAGTCCCTGTCTATCCTTATATTCTATTTCTTTTTTAAAATTTTATTTATTTAAGGCAATGGGGTTAAGTGACTTGCCCAAGGTCACACAGCTAGGCAATTATTAAGTGTCTGAAGCTAGATTTAAGGTCCTCCTTGACTCTGGGGCTGGTGCTCTATTCATTGTGCTACCTAGTTGCCCCTTATAGTCTATTTCAAGACAAGAGAGGGAAGGGGGAGAAAAATGAAGACACCACAGAGGCCATCCATTCCAACCAGTACTTAATTAAGAATGTTTTCTATCAATCAACAAACATTTATTAAGCACCTGCTATATATCTGGCCCTATATTTAAGCATGGAAGATATATAAAAAAAGATAAAAGCCAATTGCTGTTCCCAGCATCTTTTTTTTTTTTTTTGGCAAGGCAATGAGGTTAAGTGACTTGCCCAAGATCACACAGCTAGGCCATTATTAAGTGTCTGAGGCCAGATCTGAACTAAGGTCCTCCTGATTCCTGGACCAGTGCTCTATCCACTGTACCACCTAGCTGCCCCAATTATTGTTCTCAAGGAGTTTAAAATCTGATGGATGAGATAATGTCTAAACAACTATAGTTAAAGCAAGTAATAAATGAGAAATAATTTACGGAGGGAAGGTTCTAGAATGAAGAGGGATTGGGGACAAAGCATTCCTGTCCAAGTGGTCACCCAATCTCTGCTTTAAAATCTTCAGGTAAGAGGCCACTACCTCTCTCTGATATCAAACTGATGATATTATGATTCCTCTTTTATGAAAAGAAGTAAGAAACATTAAGTAACTCACCCAGGTCCCACAGAGTATCAGGGATGAAGAAGTTGGGACTGAGTTTTCTCTGTTCATTAGAGGACCCACTAGTAAGGAGGTCAATCACCTCTGGTCACTAGTGGGGCTAAGCAATGCTCCCTAGAAATCCCAAAGCATAGATTATGAGTAAAAGGAGAGACAAAGTGATTGGGAGGGAGAGGGAAGGAAAAATGTAAAAAGAATGAGGGCGAGACAAGGAGAAAACAGAGAGAAAAATCAAGAATTCTTAATAGCTGGGAGTGATTGAGTACCAACAAGGCCAGTGCCGTGGGTTGTCTACCCCTTCACTGGAGCATGTTACAGAATACAGGATTTAGCACTGAGAAGAGACCATTGAGGTGATTTAGAACAGCCCATCCCTGAAAAAAAATCTCCTCTACAGCACAGATGGCAAGTGAATATCCAGACTTTACTCAATGATCTCCAGGGACAATAAATTACCCAAGACAAGCCTATTCTGCTTCTGGAGGACTTGTTGTTAGGGAAGGTTTTCCTTAAATCAAGCCTAAATCTTCCTTTTGGCATCTTCCATCCCTATGGTGCCACTGCCCCTTGGGCCAAATGGAATAAATCTACTCATCTTCTACATAAATGCCCTTAGAAGACTTAAAGATAGCAAGCACTCCAATTCATGGGATCATAGGCTCAGCAACCCAGAGCTGGAAGGGACCTCCGAGGCCATCTCATCCATTTTCATCCCTCCTCCATTTTACAGATAAACATTTCAAAGCCCAAGGAGATAAAATTACATGTCAAAGGTCACACTGATAGAAACCAGCAAAGAGATTTGAACCTAGGGTCTCTAGAGGGGCAGCTCAGGTGCTATAATGGATAGAATGCTGGGCTTGGAGTCAAGAAGATCTGAGTTTACATCTGGCCACAGATACTTCCTAGCTCTGGGCGAGTCACTTGACCCCTGTTTGTCTCAGTTTCCTCAACTGTAACAGGAGGATAACCATGGCACTTATTTCTCAGGGTTGTTGTGAGCATCAGATGAGATAATAATTATAAAATGCTTGACAAAGTGTCTGTCACATGTTGAATACTATTTATAAATGTTAGCTATTATTTTAGCATTAACATCATCATCATCATCATCATCATTCATAGTCAATGCCCTTTCCATTGCCTGGGTGAAGGTTGCCACCTATTCTTTTAATACTGGATAGAAAGTTAAGACCCAACTCTGAATGGAACTGATTCAAAAAGTGGCAAATAGTAATGAAAGGCATTGTGTGTGCTTCTAGAAAAAGGCCTACTTTCTACTCACTGGTCTGATTTTCCAAAATCTAATAAGAGGTAGGTCATACTGCCCTGATTGTGGGCAAAGACCCCCACTCCCCCTGCCACACACACACAAGCTCTATTTACATCACAGATGAGAATTTTACATTTTGCAGTACTCTAATCACAGAACAAGCACCAAAGACAGTGAAAGACACCCACACACACATTTGCAGGTGCACAGATTATATGAAAAACATGCTGGGCATCTCTTGCACATTCATTTCAAATTGTAGGATTGAGGTTGTTTTTTTTAAATCAGTGATTCTCAGCTCATATTTTTTAGCGACACCTTCTCTTGAAGGTTAACTCTAAAATCCTTACATGGAGGAAATTATTAGCAATAATGGTTTTATTTATCAAGCACTCACTCTCCCATGTCTGCAGAGGCGTTTGCAGAGTAGTACAGACAGTTCAATTAAAATGCAATTATCCTACGAAAATGCCGTGTCTCTTCTGAAGCAGCTTGGTCTATTGGATAAAGCATGGGGCTGGGGATCAGGAGAACAGTCATCCATTTTCCATTCTACCAATGAGTCACTGGGTGACTGTACTCAGATAATGGTTTCTCTGAATCCAAATTTCTAAATCTACAAAATGGGATGAATTATATACCCTGTCCTCAATGTAGCTTATGGAAATGCAGAAGGGATAAATGACACCATCGCTCTGAGCTCCCTGTAACTCAAAATATAGAAGAAATAACTGAACTATATATATTAGGGTGAGTTCTAGTGCTACCTCTTCTATAAAGACTTTTCCTGATACCTCCAACTGACAACAATTTTCCTCTCCTGTGAATTCCAGGAGAAATTTGTTTATACCTATTTTATGGAATATAATCACATTCTAATTTGCATTACAGTTTATATAAATGTGTCTTACTTTCCCTACCAAATTGTCAATCCATGAAGACTGAGATTGTGCTAAAATCATCTCTGTTATTTTATAAAGCTTATAACACAATGCCCTGAAAGTAGCAGATGCTCAACAAATGTTTAGTGAATGAATTAATATCATCTTAATGGTGTTTTAAACAATAGTTATTGGCTAAAGTGGTTAATTTTTGTAGGATCTTACAAAGAAGCATGAATGAAAAGGGATCTCAAATATCATGTCATCCAAGAGGAATCTTCTTCAAAATCTCTAACATAAAGTCTTCCAATCTTTACTAGGAAACCTCCAGAAAAGACTCACTACTTTCTAAAGTTGGCCATTCTAGTTTGGGGGGCACCTTTAATTGTTTACAAAAGCACAAAATCTCAAGAATAGGGACTTCTGATGCCATCCACTAAAACTGATATCCCCCAAAAGTGGTCTTCCAGACTCTGCTTGAAGACCTCCATTGGAAGGGAGGGGAATTCATTAACTCTTAAAGTAGTTCATTCACCTTTTGAATAGATCTAATTGTTGAGAATAATAACAATAAATAATAATAATAATAACTAACATTTATATACTATCTATTATGGTCAGGAACTGTGTTGAGTATTTTATAAATATTGCCTCATTTGATCCTCACAACTGTCCTAGGAGGAAGGTGTTATTATTCCCATTTTTTCTGTTAAGGAAACTGAGGCAAATAAAGGTTAAGTGACTTGATACCCAAGGTTGTGCAACTACTAAGTGTCTGAAGCTGAATTTGAACTCGGCTCCAGGCCCAGTGCTCCATCCACTGTGTGAAATCTGCCTCTTTCCTATTTTAACCTATTGTTCTTAGTTCTGCCTCAATTCTGATCCAAACAAAAGAAGATTAATGGTAGTCCCATGTCTACTTGAAGATAGCTAACATGTTCACTCCTCAATTTCCTCATCTATGAAATGAGGGGGTAAGACTTGACTTCTGCAAGAAACCTTTCTTGTTCTCCCTTAATGCTGGCTGGATTGATTATCTACAATTTAACCTTGTAAATAACCCTCTTTGTACACAATTGTTTGCATGTTGTAACTCTCAATGGACTGTGAGCTCCTTGAGGGCAGGGATTATCTTTTGCCTTTTTTATTTTTATTCCCAGCTCTTAGTACTTGGTTAGGATGTAGTGGGATAGCTAGATGGCATAGTGGATAGGGTGCCAGTACTGGAGTCAGGAAGATTCATCTTCCTGAGTTCAAATCTGGCCTCAGATACTTTATAGTTGTGTGATCTTGGGCAAATTATTTCACCCTGTTGGTATCTCTGCCCACAAAATTCCAAACAGAATCATGGAAAGTCAGACATAACTGAAAAATAACAGCAATATAATATATGGTAAACACTAAGTAAATGTTTACTGATGCTCTGACCAGACAGCTTCTGAAATCCCTTACAGTTCCAGGTCTATGATCCTCTGATTCTTTTCTCTAGTCCTTTTATAATGTAATACCATCCTCTGGACATGGTCCAGTTTGTCAATATTTTTCCTTAAATAAGGGGCCCTAAAGTTTACACACAATCTTTCAGCTGTGGTCTGCCCAGGGCAAATTCAGAGGGATAATCAATCGATTTTATTCTGGACACTATTT